>NW_004955427.1:4434836-4509151 GCF_000276665.1 Chinchilla lanigera | reverse complement strand
TGAGTTCGAGACCAGCCTGGGCTACAAAGTGAGCTCAAGGCCAGCCTGAACTGCATAGTGAGACCCTGTCTCAAAAAGACAAAAAAAAAGAAAAGAAAAAAAAAGAAAAGAAAAGAAAAGAAAAGAAAGGAAAATCAAGAGCTGCAGGACAACAGAGACTTTCCCAGTGTCTCCCTTGGGAAAGAGCATCCACATGGGAAAATAGCATCTATGATTTTAAAAAGCACAGGTGCTTAAGTGGAGGATTATACACAGATTGTGTAAAGTCTGCTAGCTGATCAGTCTACATACCAAACCAAAGAGATATTTGGTAGTAAAACAAGAGTAAACATAGCAAAAAAATTGTAAATCATCTTCTGAATAGAATGATTTAACTTCCCATGGGAAAGCCTTAGCAAAAATAAGTTTCACATTTCTAGGCATTGATGATCCATAGACAGACAGAGGGGTAGATAGATATAGATAGGTCTATGTTCTTATACAAGATGCCATCCTACAAACTATATATTACTTGACACACAAAGAACTTAGAAAAAGATATTGTCAAGACACAAACAAATCTCTGTAGCCAGTCTCAGACATCACTCAGATATCGGGGCTGTGAGAGAACATCTAAGATCATGTTGCTTCATTACAGGTTAATTAATAGGTTAAGTCTCCAAAAATGCTGACAAGATGCAAAAAAAGATGGAGAACTCCAACCGAGATAGAAACTAAGAATTATATTGAAAAATTTACCTGTAGAATTTAGTAATGCCTTTGATGTTGCTATGAACTCAATGTGGTCTCCACTTCTAAAGTCATCTGTTGAATCACAACAATCGCAGCAGTGATGTTAAAAGGTGGAGTTTTGTGAAATAATTAGGCCGTGAATGCTCAACCTCCTATCCCGGCCGGCGGGTACAGTCAACGAGGACCCTAGAGAGGGAGCGGGGATTATAAAAGGACAAGAGACCCAAAGAATGGAGACAAGACAGGATTCTGATCAAGTCTCATTTTTTAGCTGGAAGTGCCAGTAGATATAGAGGGCATCGAGAAATGCGGAAGTTCTTAAGGCGGGAGTAACTAAGCAACCAGACAAAGGCTCGAGTAACTAAGCAACAGTGGGCAGTCCAAGTTATAGAGGCGGGAGTAGCTAGGCAAAGGTGGCCACTCCCAATGCGGAAGGGCGCGCGACTTCGGGGAAATAGACAGGGCATGAAGAAAGAGAAACTTATCTCATAAGACAGAAACTTAACTCCTAAGATGGCTGCTGATGCAACGTGACACAGTGGTCAGTTATAGGTCCCCCACAACCTCCTAAAGTGGACCTTGGAAAATTGGCCCTGGAAAAGAGTCCCCCGAGAGTTCTCTTCGTGGGTGAGGACACAACAAGAAGACAATGTTTACCTGTGAAGAAGGGACCTTTTCCAGACACTGCAAGTGCCTTGATCTTAGATCTACCAGCCTCCAATACTGTGAGACATAAACCTCTGTTACTTAAATATTACATAGTTTAAGTTCTTTTATGGTGTCCTACACAGATGTAGACATATAAATTTATAAACTTCACACTGTAAAGAAGAAAAGAACCACTGAACATGAAGATCAATAATGGAAAAAGAAATGCAAGGAGAAAAAAAGCACCAAGTGAAAAAATACAACTGAGCATCCAAAAGGGATGGAAAGCAGTCTAAAATGCTGACAGTTAAACTCTCAAAGAAAATGAGAACAAGAATAAAGCAAAAATAAATATTTGAAGACATTAGGGCTCAAACTACAAATCCCATAAATTTAGTAAATAGCAAGTGGAAAATACAAAACACACACAGCTATGGACCTAGTTCAGTACCTGATTTTCAAATTGCAGGAAGACAAAAATTAAAAAGCCACCACAGAATGAAATAAGATTTAGAGCAGAATTCTTGATGCAACGATAAGAAACATAGCTGAGCTATCTGTAAAATCCCTACACATGGGAATACTATAGAATGGCATTTTACAGTAGTAAAAGAAAATATGCCTAACTGGAATTTTGCGCCATGTCAAAACTAGTTTTGGAACATAAGGAAAAATAATACCTTCGAAAACGACTTTTGAAACAGTAAAGAGAAGAGTGAGGAGACAACTTCCCTTAACAAAACATCTTAAGTAAAAAATATTGCAAAAGCAAAACCTCAACATTGCCCTAATGGTATCTAATATTATTTAATCATTACTGTAGCAAATTTCCAGGAATCTAACCACATGAAACAGTACAAATTTATGTTACGTTTCAGGACTTGGGAAGTCCAAAATGGGTCTCACTAAAAATAAATTAAGCACTGGTAAATGTGTATTTCTCCTGAAGACCAGAGGAAGAGCCCATTCCCTCACCTTTCCTAATTGCTAGAGATTCCCCATGTTCCCAGCCCTGTGGCTTTGTTTAATTTTGCAAAGCAGCAGTGTGTGATAGAGACTTTTATTTTATCGCTGTATTTCTCATGCTTTTGTCCTTCACACCTACAGACTTTTGATTGTTCCCAGGAAAATAGCCAAAGGTGATATTCTTATCTCAATACAGGGGCAAGCTTACAATTTATCTGCAAAGTTAATCCTTGCTTGCCACGTAACATAACATATTCAAAGATTTGGAGCATTAAGATTCAAACATGTCTTGGGGGGATATTATTCCACTACCGCAGTTCCCCCTTGTAGTATCAAAAGATTCACATCATCCCACAGGCCAATGCGTTAATCACATCCCAAGGTCACCAAAACTCTTTACCTATTCATGCTTCAACTCAAATTCAAAATCTCTCATCAGTATCAGCACAGCATGCCCTAGATCGCACCACTAAATTCAACGAAATTATGTATAGATAGATGTGAGTGTAATTCATCCAGGAGTAAAATTTCTCCTCATCTGTAAATCTATAAAACTAGTAAACAAGTTACCTGCTCCACCTTCTACAAAAATAAATAAATAGAACAAACAAAACAGCAACAAAAAATAGACATCAGCACAGTAAAGGGTGAACTGGTATAGAGATTCCCAATTTTAATAGGAGGAGGAAGACAAGGGAAAACAAAAGAAAATAAGGAATCCTCATTGCAAATTAATTTCAACATGCATGTGGGAAGCACGATTGAGATTTGAAGCTCTAGTGACCCTTGCCCCAGGAAGTCCCAGCAGGGAAGTCTGGGGCTCGTGCCTCCTAGCTGATGCCCCAGGCTGGGTGGAATCCCACGGTGATCTTCCGCAGGGTGGTGATTTTAGGCATGGTGTCTGTCACTACACTATCCCCAAGTGGAGATTCTGGGGATGAACTGTTGTTTTTAGCCATTTCTGTAATTTATTCTGAACAACAAAACTGCAGATTTGGAATAAACTGTGGCTTAGGGCACCCTGTATTGTTGAAACAGCAATAGCATACCAACAAAAGAATAATGGTAAAGCTACCATAGGCCAAAGGCTCAGCAAAAATGAGCATGCGTCTTCGAGTTTCTGGGTGAACAAGGACAAAGTCAGAGTATGCAGACTGCAGGAGCAATTAAACCTTCCAAGCACAGGTGTTGTCATATGTCAGTAAGCACCAAGAAGCTTCAGAGAATGATTACTTCACCAAAAAGACAGAATAAGTTGCCAGACTGGACCACATAACAAATGATGACTGGAAACTCTGAGGCAGATAATTCACAATAGTTTGAGGAAGCTCAAGGCACTTCGAGAGAACCAGTAATTCATATTCCAAGAAATATTTAACAGAAAGATGAAGATGATTTCAAGAAATGAAACAGAAACATTTCAACTGAAAATGCACCATGAAAAATTAAAAATGTGATAGGATGAGCAGCAGAATAGATCAAAGAAAGGAAAAAGAGTGAGCTGCAAGACAGTCTATTCTAAAACATATTTAGAGGAAAAAATGGGAAAAAGAATGAAGAATGGAAAAAGCTTATGGGAACTTTGAGACAAAGGGGGAACATTCAAGTTTATTGGATTTCAAGAAGGACATGAGATTGCCAAAGGGGTAGAGATCTTATTCAAAGGGATAATAACACACCATTTTCCAAATATATAAAATGATACAAATATCTAGATACAAGAAGGCCAAAGATCACCAGTCATGTTCAATTTAATCAAGTCTACACCACAATATAGTATTATCCAACTCACACAGAGCAATCTCAAAGCAGCATGAGCAAGAAAAAAATATCATATAAGAGATTTCCGAGTCACCTGACAGCAAAATTCTTATTAGAAATTTTAGAGGCCGTGAGAGAGGGGTACGACATTTCCACAGAACTGAAGGAGCAAAAATAAGCTGTCAACTAATACTGTGCCTAGAAAAACCATTCTTTAGATATAAGAAAGAAAAAAGACATTTCCAGACAAAGAAGACTAGAGAAAATATCACTTCAAGCTTGTCACACAAGAACTAATACAGAAAGCTTTTTAAACTGAAAAACATGGCAGTTAAAAAGTCAAAGGAAAATGCAACGATGAAGAGAAACTCGAAACTGTCATGTTTTGTATTCGTATCTATAGGTGAAGACCCAAAACAAGTCAACATGGTTATCATTACATCTATATGCTAAGGACAGAAGAGAAAGTGATACAACAGAACATCAAAAATTCAAACTGTGAAAAGAAATAAAATGCAATTGTAAAGTTTTTTAATAGTATTTTAACCTAGTTGTTTTTTTCTTTTCCTGTTCTTATAATGATTAGGTTCTATACTTGCAATACAGCTTTCTATAATCGAAAGATTTTTTTAACTACTATGATAGAAAAGCTGTATAATAAACATACAAAAATAGTAATCAAGGAATCAAAACACACTACTTGAGAAAATAGTTTCAATAACAAAAAAGCCACAATAGAGTGAAAAGAAAGAACCATAATAAACTAGAAAGCAAGTATCACAGTGCTATTAGAAATTACCTGACCCGTCAGCAATAGTCAATGTAAATGCATTAATTTCTCCTATTAAAAAACAAAGAGTGATTTAACAAATAAAATGCATTCACAAACTATATATTGCTGATAAGAATTCATTGCACCTCTAAGGATGTGTATAGGCACTGGGGATTTAGCTCAGCAGCACAGTGCCTGCTTGACAAGCACAAGGTCATGAGTTCGATATCCAGTACTGGGAAAAAAAAAAAAAGGAAGAATATGTATAGACTGAATATGAATAGTCAGAATATGATAGTACATGAAAATAAAATCTAAAAGAAAACAGGAAAGATTTATTTGGAATAGATGAAATAGATTTCAAATCAAAAGCAGTAAAAACAAAGAAGTTTATTGTATGCTGATAAAGAAAGAAATGAATTCAGAAAAAGGAACAATTTTTTCTAAATATATATGTACTAGGTATAAGAACACTCTAATATACAAAGCAAATACTAAGCATCTAAGGAGAAAAGTATATTCTACAATAGTAGGATATTTTAACAGTTTTTTTCAGCAACTGATAGATCACCTAAGCAAAAAAATCAAGAATGAATCACAAGCATTAAACTGCACCATAGATAAACTGGAATTAATAAACATTTGCAGAAAATTCTATACAAAATTTGCAAAAGATTTTTCGATAGCACATTGAACACTCTACAGAAAAGAATCTACATAGAGTCTATAACAGATAAACATATTATTAATGTTGGAAGTGACTAAGGTAGGCTATAAAACAAGTTTCAAGAAAATTTTAAAATTTTTAAGTCATGTAAATACAGGTTTGACCACAACACAACTAAAACTGAAGTGAATAACTAGAAAAACTACTTTGGAAACTACAATGATGTTCAAACTAAGCAATTTATTTCTGGAAAATCAGTTGATCAAAGAAGATATTAATGAGAAGTTTTTCTTGAATGAAATAGAAATTTAACAACTTAAACTCTAAAGGATTTTTCAAAAGCAGTACCAAGAAGGAAGTTTACAGCAATCAACACCTGCATCATAAAAGCATAAGGCTCTGAAATAAACAACTTATTGTTGCATCTCAAGAAACTAATGCAAGAAGAAAAACAAACAAGCCACCTATTAGTGGGAGAAAAGACATCATAAAAATTAGAACAAAAGTAAGTGAAAGAGAGACTGCAATACAAACAAATGTTTAAGGGCTCACACAGTGAATTTTTCAAATAGATAAACAAAAAGACTAAAAACAACAACAAAGACAAGCCTCTAATTCAGAATAAGTGACAAAAAGTTCTTATAACTGACACCATAAACCTGAAATTTAGAAAACTCAGACAAATCCTTGAAAACACAAACCTTACAAAGGCTGACTCATGGAGAAGTATAAAGCCTAAACAGACGAATGACTACCATGTTGAAATAAGCAATAGAAATTCACCAAACCAAGGAAAATACACATGGTTTCACTGCTGATTTCTACTAGTTCTTTGCATAAGAACTAATATTAACTTTTCTAAAATATTCCCCAAAATTTAATAGCAGGGAATTGTCCCAAGTGAATTCCAGAATGCCAATATTACTTTCTCAAACCAGAAAAGAATACAACACATTTAGAAAGCAATGCAATATCATTGGTGATCATAGTTGCAAAGATCATCTATAAAATGATAAACAGTATCCACCAGCACAATAAATAGATTGTTCTCCTCGATCATGTAGAGCTACTCACAACAGCAGAAGGCTGGAAAATAATTATTGGTGTTGATGAATTGGTGGACAAGTAAAAAATATGGAAAGCTCATGAAATGTACCAATGGGTCCTGAATTATATTTAATAAGAATAAAGAGTTCTGGCTTTCTGGCTTTCGGATAGGACAAGACTAAGGTGCAACTTTCTGAGGTCATCCCAAACCCGAGTTCATCCAACACCAGCCGCCTCCACCATACTGCCCAAGTTCAACCCCACGGAGATCAATGTTGTATACCTGAGGTGCACCAAAGTCAGCTCCACATCTACCCTGGCCCCCAAGATCGGTCCCTTGAGTCTGTCTCCAAAAGAAAGTGTGTGATGACATTGCCAACGCAACTAACTGGTGACCGGAAGGGTCTGAGGATTACGGTGACACCGACCATCCATGACAGACAGGCTCAGATCAAGGTGGTGCCTTCTGCCTCTGCCCTGATCATCAAAGCCCTCAAGGAGTGGCCAAGAGACAGAAGCAGAAACATGTTAAAAACAGTGGAAGTATTACTTTTGGTGAGATTGTCAATATTGCCCAACAGATGTGGTGCTGGTCTTTAGCCAGAGAACTTTCTGGAACCATTAGGGAAATCCTGGGGACTGCCCAGTCCGTGGGCTGCAATGTGGACAGCCAGCCCCCTCATGACATTATCAACAGTGGTGTTGTGGAGTTCCCAGCTAGCTAAGAAACATGAAATACTTCACTAAAAAGATGATCTGACAAAAAAATAGAATAAGGAGTTCTGTTGTCTTACTCCATAGCAGAATTGTTATATATAATTATAATATACTGTATAGTATACAAGGCTAGAAGAAAATGAATTTGAATGTTTTCCCAGAAAAAATAAATGCCTGTGAAGAGAGATAGGCTCACCCAGGTTTGAAAATTACACAATGCATACATCTATTCAAACACTTTATGGCATCTCAAAAATACACACAATATTATAAGTTTTATTTATCATTTAAACACTATAATTAGGTATAGTATTATTTAGGTATATTATAGGTCTTTCATGTGTGGACTTATCCCATTAGAGAAAAGTTTCTTACACTGATCTTTCCTGTTTCGCCCCGTTTTTATCTCTGGCTTCTGCTCAGATTTCTGAGAAGACTTGTCACTTGCCTAGTATCTCCTCAGTGTCCTCTGCATGACTGAATACCCTGACCTTTTAATTCTTCTTAAGCATTTAAAATGATTTCCCCCACCCCATCTCTTGGCTTTCTTTCCAAAGTGCTGCATGCTGGCAATAAATTAATTTTGGCATGCTTTTCAACTATTAAACTGAGACTTTCCTGAATTATCACATCTTGTTTTCTGGCCTAATATTTCTTCCTAACATGCTTCTCCTTTCTTCTGTTTTACTACCAGCAGCAGGAGGAAAGCAGGCTATACTCTGGTTAGTGGAGTTGATTTCAAAGAAAGCTGTTGATCTCTAACACAAAAACATAGGCTACTCTGACCTGGGGGCAAGGTCTAGGAATCAAAGCTATGATTTTCCAGAAGCAATTAGTGAAGAGAAACCTCAAAAATATTAAGTGTTTTTTTCTCTCCAATGCTCTTATGTAAGTGTTATCTGACTTTTCCAAAACACATGCCTCCAACCACAACTGGTTTATAAATACAATGAAAGATCCAAGAAATATAGTGCTAAGTACATAAAAATAAGTTCCTTTATCTCCTAAGGATTTCCAATCAAGAGTAACAAACACCAGTATGAGTAAAAGCTAGTTGGAAATGGGGAGAGAAGAACACATTATTTAACTCTTTAACATTATTGAAAATTATCCTAACATATATTTATCGGGAATACACAGTTCTGATAGCTGAGTACCCAGTGTCACCTTAAATGCCTGGTAAAACAAGTATTGTAAACCTTAGATCTTTGGTATTCTTTGACTGGTCACTGTAATTATCTCATCAGCCACTTCCAAGTTGGCTTTGTGGTCCTGTGTACTTTTCCCTAATTAGTTTTTCTTCATGTTTTGTGCTTTCTTTAATCTAGTAATACACTGCAAATTTCGACAAACTCTAATGACATTCATCAAAGTGTTAAGGGCTTGATTTTCTCATTAGTAACCTTTCATGTTTTTCTGTTTTTATTGATATATGCTTGAAATACTCTTTTCAACAGTCATTAACCAGAATTTCTATTTTGTTGATAAGAGTGTTGCCTTAGATGTTCTATTTTTCTATAATAAAGTATGAAAATCATTAGATCACTTCTGATATTACACAGATTAAAAAAGCAGATATAAAATTCCTTTATTTTGAAAATGCTGTGTTACAATAGAATATGGTCTGGTAAACCCTATGATCTGAACTATTTTTATTCAGATTTATTATCAACTTTTAATGACAGGCAAAAGCTTGACCCTTAATGCTTATGCTTAGTAATTAGGCAAGTAGTCAGTCTAAGGGGGTAAACTTGTTTTAAAACAGAAAATGTTGAGGAATGAGAAAGTCAAGGGAGAAGAGAGTGCTTGGAGTCATTTCTGAAAATTTCTGACTGGAATAGATACACTCACAGTTGCTACAGCCCACATTCACGCAGGACACAATGCCTTTAGAGCATGACTAGATCTCAAGATTTTCCTTCTTCACACATTTTCAGAAAGCGGGTGTGTTAGTTGCTTATCTCTAGTAGTGGAGACAAAATACCTGACGCCCAATATTAAAGAAGGAAAGGTTTATTTAGCTCACAGTGTGTGGAGGTTTCGGTCCAAAATCAGCTGGCTCCAAGGCAGGGTGGCAGGGCACAGGGGCAACACCAAGGTGGCACCAGACAGCAAAAGCAACAAGAGCAAAAAGGGCAGGCAAGCCTCTTTTCCTCCTTTACATTGTACGCAGGCTCCCTGCCCACACCACTTCTGGGCCCTCCTGTCTCACAGGCTCAGGGTGTTACAAAGTGAGGGCCCTGGGCCCTGCCGAGTCACTTAGTTAATCTTCTCAACTTCTCAAGTTGACACAGTGTGTCAACCATAACAGAGGACCAGGTGGACAGTTCTCAAAGCTTCATCCCCCCAATTTTATTCTTGAAACCAAATAACTATACTTTATCATATATCCACTCCCAAGATGCAGGCGGCAATGACATCAGCAGTAAGAGTGAGGGGTGACAGAATAAGGAACCACTCCAACTAATTCATGATTCAAGAGTTCCAGGGTGCAGGGACCTTCAAAGCAAAGCCTGGGAATGTTCCAAGCCAGTGAAAAGATTCGATTATCCTGATGTCACCCAGCGTTAGAGATGGTCACAGGACTCGGTTGTCTATTTTGTCTCAGTTTTCAGAACATAATATTAGCATGTTTATTAGAAAGCACAATCAAAAAAAAAAAAGGAAAGCAAAATCAGAATTTCCTCAGAAGCATTACTATCAAGTAATCATATATAATTATTTTTCAAATTTAATTATTTTCTAATTCTTGGTTGAATCTTTACATCTTGTATGAGGAAATCCAAGCACCTCATGAACATAGTGAAGCTTAAAGGTTGAAGCTAAAGGAAGTGAAGCATAGTGAAGGAAGTTTAGCATAGTGAAGCTAAAGGAAGCCGCTTCTTGAAACATTATGCCCATTCCCATAAAAGCGCTTTTCCAAACATTCATTAGCATTGGTGAATAAGAACAGAACCCCACGCAAATCAGAGTAATTGAAGGACCATGTCAGCTGTAGAGTCCACACAGGGAGGGCTCAGGACTCGTTCAGCATTTTCTTTTGCCTCATATCTACTTCTTTTTTTGCTCCTTCAAAATATCTATTTATCTGTTTAGACAGCCAGGACTTGTGAAGCAAATCGCATGATTTATGAAAAATATGTAAAGGACATTTTTGTAGGTGGTTAGCAATCAGTAGATATTAGAAATTTGCACTTGTATTGCTGAAGAAAACCATCTATGCTGTATGAGAATCGGCATGGCATTCTTCTCTAAAGACTGACCACTCTAACATGTAAACTTCTACTATCAAGAAACTATTCATAGTGGTTCATTCTACTGAAGTTTTTAAGGAATGTTTTCTAAAAAAATGAAAATTTCCTTCTCTGTATAGTTTGAACCCACTTTCTTCTGTAATTATTTAAAGTAAATGTATTTTAAAGCTTTTCTATTTTTCTGAAGGAAAATTTTCCAATTAACTTTATTTCATGTATCACTTAGGTAAATGAGACTCATATTGTTTTTTCTTTTGTTTAGGGCTTCCAAAATTAACATGGTTCAATATACCTGTTTCAATTGCTTGTAGATTTTCTTACACTCTCCTTATTCCCAGTAAAGTTATAGATAAACTGTAGTAGTCACTGTCATGCAGAATGAAAGGATCTAATTAAAGAGATTATCGTAGAGTCCAGTGTTCTGAAAATGGTGTCAAGATCAATTTTTACAACAGCTGGAATATTCAGAGAGTCCACATAAACAATGTCTTCTTAAATCTGAGTGGTAGATGAAGTGAGACCAGCTGGGGAAGGAAAGAAAGCCAGAACATCTGCAGACAAACAGTGCATCTTCTTCTTCTGGCTAAAATGTTTTCAGGGAAATTTCTCAGGACTAGGCAGAAAGTTCTGTGGTACAGGATGCTTCACATAGATGAGAACTATTATTGATTTTTAAGAAATAATTCCAGTTTGTTCCTACATGCCTTCATTATTATAGTACTACCAAAGCGAATGGAATAAAAAGTGAAAACAGGGAAAAACTGATAAACTCATCATGAGGAAGGTATCTCTGTAACCTTTATTATATGCTCACCTAAGAGTTTTTGTTTCTTAAATATTTATAAGTACAACAGAAAATAGAATAAAAGTTAATATAATGGTTTCCAGGCCATTCTAAGGAAATGTTGCATTTAATTTCAATAGTAGTTAAATTCATCTTATATAAGCTTGCAGGAGACAGTAATATATGTCAAAACCTTGGAGGAGTCAAATGTTTTTTCAGAAATACAAGCAAACCACCACTGCTTCTTTGGTTGAACAGGTGCAAGAGAGAATAATTTTGCTGTTATTGGTCAGAGAACTCTTAATGAGGGGTGTGTGTCTTAGTCACCTTCTTCGTCTTAGGATAAAATATTCATACTCACAACTCAAAAGAAAGTAGGTTATTCTGGTTCCTGTTACAGTCCAGGCTCAGGGGTCCCTGAGAATAAACAGCGTGACAGAGGGGTATGGCGGAGGAGAAGCTGCTCGTGTCATGGTAGTGGGGAAGCAGAAAGCGAAGGGATGGGGTAGGAGCCCCCGTAGAGAGCTCACATTTTTTATGAGACCTCCACTCCTAACCTTGTCAGTTATAAATTCCCCCCGATCCAATCACATTCTAAAGCCCTGCCCGTGGGCCCAGGAGGCTCTTGCCGGGCATCTAGATAAAGCCTGTACCTGTGTGTGTCCTCTCTGGTTTTGCTGTGATTGCTGGCAGGTGTAGCCCCTGTGATTTGATGAGCCAGAAAGGTATTACTTCACACTGCAAACAATCTACCTGAAACCAGAGGGAAATAAAATTTAAAACAGGAGATAATGGAGGAAAAAGCAATCATCGCTGCTCATTATTTTTTTCATTTCCTTTTATTAAATGACTGCTTTTACTGACTCAAAGAATGTAGCAGATGTTGTCTGTTTTTTTGTCACAGGGGCTTACAGGTTACTAAAAATCAAAAGCACCAAGGCAGAGGTTCAGAAAACAAGGTATTTTATAATTCACAAAGAGAAAGACTTATAAGGCGTTTACATATTCCCACTTGCATATCTGGTATCCATTTTTGGAAATCAGTAAGTTATTCATATATTTTTCTTCGCCGTTACTTTTAGGGGGCCTCCAAATTGCGTGTCTCCAGAACACTGCTGAGCAAAGCCAGGCATAGCTGGCACTCAGTAGAAAACAAGAAACAAGTTCAAGAACTCCCGGGTCACAGCAGAACACACAATCGTAATTCATCCTAAACTGCCACCAGACCTTACCCCACCAAGCGCTGTCTCTCACCTGCAGTCCTAGGCGGTTGTTTCACTTTTATTTCTGCTTTCTCTGATCTCAGACTTCATAATGCCATGCACAAAAGACCTACTAAAGAACCAATGGCATCAGAGATTCTGTATCTAAAACTGAAAAGTTTGGGGCTTCTTTAAACATTTTTCAAATGATTCAATATATATTAATTAATATCAATATCTATCTCCTTATCTATATATTTATATCTAATCTATACCTATAGATTTATACCTATACCGATAGCTGTACATCTAGCTAGCCAGCTAGCTATCATCTATCTATCTTCTGGAGAGTACAAGAGAGCTAGACATTTGAGGATTACTCTTTAAATCTAACTTACTAAGTGGCTTTAAATAGAGGAAACATCCCTATACCTCCTGGAGAGCTTCACAGAACTGAATTTTAAGATATGAATCATCAGATGTATGTTCTTTAATTCCCTGTAGAGGATAAGAAAGGTAATATACAAATCCGAGAAAAAAAGAAGAAAGAATGAAAGAGAAAGAAAACTCTATGAATACTACTTTTTAAAGGTTACTAAAACAAGTATTTTGTATAAATCTTCCAGAATTGAATAACATTGCCAGGATTTTCAGAGTAGTACACTGACTTTTTAAAAAAATTAAATTTGGTTTGTAAAGAAAACACATCTCTCTATCTCTTATAGAAAGAAAAAGTATTTTGAGGACTATTTCAAATGAATACCTATGAATGGTACATACTGGCCAAAGTGTTTAGCTGCAAATGAGAAAAACTTCAAGTCATACTAGAGAAAAAAATTTTTTATTAAAAGAATTGGCAGATTCCATGAAAATTCATAGCTGGATTCATATTTTGGTTTGGGACTTAATTTGCAAGGGGAAACAATACAATACAGGACATATATTTGACAAGATTATTTATAATAGTCACCCAGGAGTCATATGCAAGAGCGTGCAGGAAATCCATCCATACACCACAGACCAGGAATCCAGCCGAGCACCTGGATCCCATGACAATGTCTTACATGAGTCCAGCTGAAAACCTAGAGCTCACAATGCCTCTTACGAATCCAACTGGAGGCCGAGAGCCCACAACAAACATCTCATGCAGGCCTGTTTCACGGATCTGCTGCAAAGACCCAAAGGTCAGTGGTGGAATCTAGAAAGTCTGTGCCAGTGGGGTGAAGGATCTGTGTTAGCAGGCTGAGGGATCTGCATTGGAGCCTGGAAGCTATGCTCAGAAGAACCAGAGCTCCCCCAAAAGGTGCCACAGCCTTCCTCAGCAACAGTGAGGTCCCGAGCTCCTCTGATGATCAAGATGGCCGAGTTCCCATCAGGAAAGCCAACATATCAAGCTTCTTTCAGAAACTGGCAGGGCACCATCTTCCCCTCCAGAGCCAGGAAGTGATGCTCAGAGTGAGGACCAGAGCTCCCCCAAAGTGAACCAAAGCCATTCTGAGTGGCAGCAAGGTCCCAAGCTCCTTGGAGGATGAAAAGAGCCAAGTTCATCAGGAAAGCCAGCATGACGAGCTCCTCCAAAACAACCAACAGCTCCTTACAGCTTCTACCAGCTCCCAACAGCCTCTTCCTGCTCCCAAAACCCTCTCCCAGCTCCGAAAAGCCTCTCTTCTTCTTCTCCAGGTCTGCCTCTTATGCTGCTGGCAACAATCCTCAGGTGGGCCTCCACACCCAGCACCATGCTTACTCAGTTCAGCTGGGGGATACAAATTGACCACCAGTGGTCAATTCACCACAACTCATGAGTTCAAAAACTGATATCAGGAATGTTGATTTTCCTTTTCATTTGGATTTATTCTTCTTTACGTGTTTTAATTAAGGTTACAGGTACAGTTTAGATTCACATAAGGACCACATTCATCAGAGGGAATTGATACCTGTATGTGATACATCTTGATTTCTCTCGTTTTCCCCACTGCCATCTCCTCCTTTGAAACCCCTTCCCCTCCCTGTTCACAAAGCTGGGTTTTCATTTTATCCTTCTTTGGTCATTGTCTTCGTAACTTTTCTCTCATTGCCGAGAGAAATACAGGTGCTCAAAGTGAAGGAAGAAAAGGTTTATTTAGCTCACAGTCTGTGGAGGTTTCCGTCCATACTGAGCTGGCTCAAAGGCAGGGTGGCACATGGCACAAGGCAACAGTTCAACACAATGGAAGCAGAAGACAGCAAAAGCAACCAGAGCAAAAGGGAGGAGTGAAGGAAGTTTCTTTTTCTCCCTTATGTTGTATATAAGCTGCCCACCCAGGGCAGATGTACCTCTCACACCCATAATCCCAGCATTGGACCATGGATCAGTCACAAACTTTAGAAAGCCGCTCCATGACCGCATGAGCCTTTTGAGGGGGCATCTAGACACAAACCATAGCACTCACGTTTTTCTTTACCTTCCTTTCTTCCTTTCCTCTTCCTCTCCCCAACTCCCTTTTCCTTTGAACAGTTTCTCCCTGGTTCACAATATCTGTTATACATTACTGTTCTTATTTACATTTCAGTTTTCACATGATGTGTTATTTTCTCATGTATCCAAATTATTTCACTTATGATCATGGCCTCAAGGTCCATCCATTTAGTTATAAATGTCTCAATTTTGTCTTTCTTTATGGCGAAGTAATACTCCACTATATAAAAAAATGGTTTTTTTATCCATTCATTGGTTGATGGGCATTTGTGTTGCTTCCAAGTTTTAGCTATTACAAACTTTGCCACTATAAACAGATGTGCACATACTGCTGTGGTATAATGCTTTTAATTCTTCTCTCAGAAGATACCCAGAAGGGGAACAGTAGGGTTGAATGAGACCTCTAATCCTAGTTTTCTGAGGAATCTCCACACTGATTTCCACAGTGGTTGCACCAGCCTACACTCCTACGAACAATGAAGAAGTGTTCCTTTTTCCTCATAGCCCCACCAGCTTATCAAAATGGATCAAAGAGCTAAATATTAAAGGAGAAACACTAAATCTCCTGGAAGATAGAAGATGTAGAATTATGGAAGATATAGATGTAGGCAAAGACTTTTTGAACAAAACCCCAATTGTACAGGAACTATCACAAAGATTCAATAACTTGGATCTCATCTTATTAAAAAATTTTGCACAGCAAAAGATATCACCGGGTGAAAAGACAACCCACGGAGCGGGAAAAATTTGTGCCAGCTGTTCTTCAGACAAAGAATTAATACCTAGAACATATAAAGAACCGAAAAAAATCAGACATTCCAAATTCAAAGACCCAATCCAAAATTTGGCATCTGAGATGAATACATACCTTCTAGAAGAAGAATTACAAATGGCAAATAAATATATGAAAAAATGTTCAATATCACTTGTCATTCAAGAGATGCAAATTAAAACAATGCTAAGACTCCGTCTCACTCCAGAAAGAATGGCTATCATTAAGAAAACATATTTTTGTGTTTAAAAACGTTTTTTTCCCATGCAGGTTATTACAATATGAACTCTTCATGCTTTCATATGTTCAAAATGCTTAAGTGAGAGAAAAAAAATTTCCTTCTTTTTTGTTTGAACATATGTACTTGAATTGTGGGGAGTCATCCCTGAATAACTTGCCCATAGTCATGTCCATAAATAAACTACCTTCTGTGGACAGGAGCTGAAACTTAATTTATAACGACTGAATTTTATACTCAGTTCTGTAGATTCAAGTCAGGTCCAAAAGAACTCTGTAGGGCTGGGGAGTTAGCTCAGCGGAACAGTGCCTGCCTGGCAAGCACGAGGTCATGAGTTCAATTCCCAGTACTGGAAAAAAAAATATGAAAGAGCTCTGTAAACTGTAGATAAAATAGAAGATTCTAATACTAGCGGAAGGAGAAATGGTTGCATATTTACCAAAAATAATGGATATTTTTCTTAGAATATATACTTGGAAAGTAAGATAGTAACAGTAAGATGAAAATGCTTAGTTTAGTAGTCAAAACTCTCTGAGTCTGGAAACTTCACATTAATTACTAACATTTCTCCAGAAGCGTAATTGCATCTCCCATCATTATCATCTCAATTACATTGGCTTCTATCATTTCACACCTTCCCTACCTTCTTTCTTTGAAGTTGGGTGTTAAATACGTTCAAAATATCTAACTGATGTAATTGAAAGTATGTCGACAGATTATGGAGGAATGCATTCTGTAAAAGCTGTTAGAATCCAAACAGGCAAATAGCACCATTACCTGGAATAATGATTAATGGCATCAAGGCAAAGGTAGGTGTCTCACTGAAAACTAAATATAATTCCTAAATGTCCAACTACAAGATTAAACCAAGCAAAGGGAAGTTAGAGATAAAACAGTAATGAGAACACTTGGAGCTGAGCAATAGCAAGCCTTATGCAGGAAATCATAATTTTTAGGTCTGATATACAAAAGGATAGTTTAAAAAGTCTCTGTGTTTAAAAAAAAAAAATAAGGTCACACAGGCACAACACATTCCACATTCAAAGAAAGGTAAAATACCTTGGGGAATATATGTGTTTGTTGATGTGAATTATAATTTTCGGTAGTTAGAGGAATACACAGATAATAGCAAGTTGAATTCAAATTTGGGATTTAAGTTATATTGAAATTCTTTATTTAATTAGTTACCCATAGCTTCCAATTCTTCTAGTCTTAGTATTTATAGAATTTTTTTCATAAAGCTTCTTATTTTGGTTGTAGCGAGAATGCTCCAAATTGATAGTATGCATATTTTATAGATGAAGATAGAAATTTTAATTGATCTGTGTGTCATCTTGCAGCATTTGATTAAAAAGTACTAACAAGTTTTCTGCTCAATACTGTTGTCACAATGAAATGCTTCTGTTTGCTCTTTATACTCCCACCTAGTGAAGACCCACATTCTGAGAGAACAAGAGCAAGAAGTAGCATTCAATAATCACAGAATTTAAAAACTCAAAGATGCCATAGAAGACAGTTATTATAGCTCCAAAGTGTTGCAGACGGGAAAGTAAGAACCAGCCTGCAGGAGGGGATCAGCTAACGTTACCAGTGAACAGATCCCCATTTTTTCCCTTCTGGGGCACTACACTTTGTCAAGTGATTTCTCTCCTAGAAAGCTGATGGAATAGAATATTGAGGACAAAACTCGCTGTTTACTAACAAACTTAATTTAAAGTGTCTGAATTCAGAGGAAGGAAGACCACTATAGAATTGTAGGTACTTTTTATTTTCCCCAGAGACGACTAGTCACATAAAGTATGCTAAGAAAAGTTATTGTCTAAACCCACAAACGGTTAGTTCCACTCTTGTGGTCACATTCTAGTGATTCATATCCACAAATATAGTCTTTAGCATCTTATAGCACACATTTCCGTGTTAAAAAGATGGGTGGAGAAAACGGGAAATAAACTGAAGCATTAAGAAACAGTGGTCCTTACAGCAAGAATCTTCCCAGCATTATACACTTAAGAGTAAAATTGTAGCCATTTTCTTCTTGCTAATCAGAAGAAAGCAGATGACGTAATTCTGGTATGGGATAGTACTAAGTGTCCACAGACCTCGGAAACAAGGAAAACTTGATAGGGAATAGAAGACACTGGCAGAAAGCCTCAATCCCATTTCAAGGGCAGAATTTTACTCATGCTGCTAAATAGTGCAAACACCGCCTGATGCAGGATATCTTTGTTCACAGTGGAGAGCTTGTGGGCTGGTTTCTCCTCCCTTCCCCCATTTTTAGATTCTTTCTTGTGACTTTGTCCCGCTCATCCTCTGCTCTGTCTCTTGCTGCAGTCCCAGGTCTTCCAGCTTTCTCACAAGCAGCACTCGGCATAGTGCTGAGAACGTCTCACTCACCATGTCAGTAACCATCACAATGTACTCGTCAGAGGCCCGCCGCTGAGCTGGGTGGAGTGTGCAGCGTGAAAGTTAGCAACCAAACAACACACGCAGTTTCTGTCTCAGAGAAACTTAATTACATCTCGAAGGCTGATAGTCACACTGTGGTCAAAACGCAAACTAAGTAAAGAAACTAATGCAAACTTAGAGAGATGTGTACACTTTTCCATCAACCCTGTTGTTTTTCTTAGTCAGTAACATCCCTGGGCACAAATATAAAATGGTCAATTGCTTCTAATTGCTACATTGCTTCTAAATAAATTCGCTGAAACATTCAACATTCTTCAGTCTTACAATTAAAGTAACTTTTACCAGAGGATATATTAAAAATTGTTATTTAATTTTAAAAGTAGTTTTATAATCCCTGAAGCTGTGTTAAGTGAAATAAATCGGACACACAAGCTTAAATATCATGTGATTTCTCTTACAGGAAAAATCTAATGTATAAATAAAAGATAGATAACAGAAAACAGGGAGAAAGCTCTTTTGTAAATGGGAAGAGAAATCCAGGGATGGAGGGAGAGAAGAAAAAGTAATAAGAATTAAGATGTGCTATGTATATGTACCAATTCTGCATAATGAACCTAGTCATTATGTACAGCAAACATGTACTAATAAGAATACTTAGAAAAGAAGAAAGTCTCAGTTTTATTGAATCATATTATTACATCTTCTAGGAGATGCATAATATGTACTTTTCTCCATACTAGCACGAAACAAACCAGTTCAAATCTTCACGTCTTTTCCCAGCGGTGGATGTACAACCTAGATAACTATCCTTACCCTTTATTTACTCTGGGTAAGGTATCTTTGACACTGAAGAATAACATAAATCAATGGTATTTATAGCTAATAATAATAATATTTTGTATTTTTATAGGAATATAATTTAATACACACATATGTATATCAGAAGAAACTGCACCCATAAAACTATTTTCATTTGAAGAAGTAATTGTGAAAACCTGCACATTTTTGTCCAAAACTCCTGTGACTCAGGCTCTTGGTGATCCAGGGAAAACTGGCAAGGGGATGAAGAAATATATACAAGAGACAAAGCTGAGGTCAGGTGGAGCCTCCTCTCCTGATGAGAAGAGGAACTGCACAACCACTGTAGGGGACTTTATTTATACATTTGACAAAGTTAGTATCATGAGACACAGGTTTGCCTAGTGACTAATGACTGGAACTGTCTCAGGCAAGGTGTTTCTCTCAGGACTGAGGTAGCTTGATTGCTTTAGGGTACTTTGCCCTTGCCTTTTCCCCAGACATGACAAATTTCCAGCTTCAGCCACTCCCTACACAAGGCAATTACACAGATTTCATTTGGGTGTGATAATCTCTAAATGAGAGTGATATTTTATAATAGAAAGTAGGGAAAAGGAATATTCCCACTAACGATAACAATGACCGTTGGTTGAGGACCTGAAATGTGCTTGCCTGCATTTCAAATGTGATTGATAGGTTAATATAACAATAACAAAGATACTTCAAAGATACCATTATTATCACGACCCTGCCTAATTAAACTCGTGATCTAATGAAGCCACACTTAATCTCTTTGAGCATTTGTCCTCTCAGAGATGATCAAATAAAAGAATATTTTCAATGTACATTTGAAAGCATCCGTCTTCCATTTACAGTATATTTGGGATATGTAAGATATGCATACACATATGTACAGTACTTGCATGATGTTCTCTCCTTGTCCTTCATGGAGGTTCTTGCTAATCCTTCTAAACCCTATGTGACCTTAGTGCATTGTGAGGCTCCCTAAGGCCACTCTATAGATTATAACAGCAGCCGTGACAGGCTCACAGTCTTAATGAAGTAAATCAGAGAGTTCATTGTTAAGAGTTGTCATTGGCATGCTCTGTCTCTTCCACAGCTCCTGTTGAAATTTAACTGTAGTAGTAGGAAAAGGTGGACATTAAGAGGTGATTAGGTACGGGGAGCACTGTCCCCAGGA
This sequence comes from Chinchilla lanigera, assembly GCF_000276665.1. NCBI lineage: Eukaryota > Metazoa > Chordata > Mammalia > Rodentia > Chinchillidae > Chinchilla > Chinchilla lanigera. Next base: position 4,488,731 of record NW_004955427.1, on the reverse strand, counting down.
GTGGACTCATGTCATTCACACAGGGGTGAGTGACTCCTCATGAGAGTGGCTTTGTATATGTTTGTGCTCCCTGACTCACACCCTCCTCCCTCTGTCACATGCTCTTGCCCATTGAACGCCTTTCACCATATTTTGGTGCAGCAGAAAAACTCTTATCACACAGGAAATTTTGAACTTGAACTTCCCAGTCTTCAGAACATTGAGAAATAAACTTAGTTTCTTTGTATATTTCTACTCTGTGGTATTGTGTTTTAAAAGCAGAAAAAGAACTGAGATAATCATCCCATTACTAAATTAAGGTGATTCAAATTACTGGAAATGGGAAGAAACTGACAGGAAAAATATAGATTTAATGTCATACAGAAAATAACACATTCTTTTTAAAATTCTCTTTTTTGTATAATAATTATTACTCTGTTTCATTGATCTGATTTCTCTGGACTAGTCCTTATGATGTGAAGGAAATAGGGTGAGTGAATTTATTGATCCATTTTTAATTCAATGTTAGACTTGTGTCTAATGTAATCCTTTTTGTATTATATTATGCCAAGTAAGAATCAATGGCTGAAGAAAATGTAGATTTTCTTTTCAACAATAAACTGCCACTGCTGTATCACATGTAACCCAGAATGCCATGAAGTCTCCAGTTTTTGCTTTGTTAAATGATGATAATCTTGAATTTGCTTTTGTTCACAGACCTCTTAATGTGAAATTATATTGAAATATTAATCTATTGCTTTGACCTAGCTATTATTTATGTGGATATTAAGTAGAATTAAACATACAAGGAGTTTTTATAAGAATAAAAATGTCTGGGAGGGAAAATATGAAAGGAATTGTGAAACTGGGATACCCATCAGCCTGGGGTACAAGTATGACCCTTAGTGAAATAGAAAAAGAGACAAGGTGGAGACAAGTGTTCTGGACACATGGACATTGGAGACGTTGTGAATGAGTCGTAGATTTTCAAAGCTGACCTATGCTAAATTCGAATGGATACTATTGCTGGCTTTGGAACAGCTTTCTACCTTTACGAACAGTAGTTTCAGAAATACATGGTGTGTTTACCTTATTTTTGTTTAACCCTTAGAAAACAAATACATTTTTCTAAACAGTTATTGCTGAGAGCTAAATTACAGTGTAAACTATCAATGGTATGTGACAAGAAAGAAAGTAAAACTATGTTTGCTGTTTTTCTTTTAAACCTCTACTGCTTTAGAAGTTGCATAAATATTGTGCTATATGGAAAGTTACAAATGGAAGAAAATGATGAATATCATGTGCTCATCCCACTATATTAGCTATTCTGTAGCTCCAGGGAAAACATCCATTATTTTCTTCAAGATTTTCTTCCTCTTTTTTCATTCTCTTTCTTGATTATTAAAACACAAAAACAAGCAGAAATGTAATTTAAATTGTATCTGTACTTTGCAGAGGATTCTAAATTCTTGTGGGGCAGCAAGTCTCTGAAGTAGAAACAACAAAAGAAGTACACTGATACAGGTTGGGTCTCATTTGTATTTTGTTGCTGAAATTTTTCATAAACAATTCTAGTCATCTGTAAATATTTTTAGAGCAAAAAACAAAGAAGAAAAGCATATTTTTCATAGCATTTAAGTAGAAAGATCAGAATGGGGAAAACTATGCAATCTATTAAAAATGCCATTAGTTTTTTCTAACCAATTCAGTGGATTATAAACCAGAAGTAAAATGGTAAACCATTAGAATTTATCTTATTCATCTTATTAAATATTCAACAATAATTTCCAAAATTATAGTTTGAAAGTGATTTGGACAAACCTTTTTGATTTGTGACCTCTAAATTTGTAATGATAGACTTCCATAAAAACAACAGCATTGGAAGTTTCCAGAAATTTAGTAGTAGCAGTGAGAGAGGGAAATTATTGCTGTCAAGCAGCCTAAAACATATTTGTTATGTGAAAGATCATGACTCCCAGACCTTATCTGGAAACCAAATACATTGGCAGGATGTAAATGAATATCTCAGTATTTTTACATTGTTCATAGATTCTAAAAGCTACTTGAAGAAAATTCAAAGACCAATAAACTCAACTACCTGCAGACAGGGTCCTAATCATATATATGTTTTAAATTCCTCAATTCACACAAAATTTCTGGCCTTAACTACGAGTTTGCCAGGACTATGTTGATCAAATTCTAATTCTGAGCATCTCATTTCTGTGCTCAAAACCATGGCACGTAGTAATGACTGAGAAAATAGACATGTTACATGAATTTGAACAATACACTATATGAACATGTATAGATGTATAGCAAGATACCATTTTAATGTGTATAACATTTTTTGTATACATTAACAATACATTCATTTCTAGTCAGGTGTGATGATCATTCCTGTAGTCTGAGGCATGAGAACCAGTTGCTCTCAGGAGTTCAAGACCAGCCAGGACAAATTAATGAGATGCTTATTTCAAAATAACAATTATAAAAATAAATTAATTTTCAAAAATGTCCAATAATTTCTGCCAGCATTTAGAATGATCTTGAAAGTCTTTAGAACACACCACTAGTCTCTACATAATTTGTTCCTTAACAACTTCTGCAGCTTACTGTGTGCCACTTTTGCATTTTCTACATCAGAGCTAAATTATGCTTTTTGGCGTCAATTAAGAGGGTTAAACACAAGCATGTTCAGATACCTTATAGATGTTACTGCACGTACCTGGGAAAATCTTCCCCCAGCAAGCTGCTTTTGATCATCATTCCAGTCTCTGCTTAAATAACATTCAAATGTCATCTTCTCTGGGATGTCTTTTCTGACCAACCAATTTATTTAAAACACTTCAGCTCTGCCCCTTAGGGATTGTTTTACTTTTAGCTCAATATCCTGTTTTATTTCTGTCCTTAGAACCTACAGTTGTGTCTTCAACAGTGCAGTGAAAAAGGAAACTTCCCTGTACTTAGTAATTATTTGAATATGCAGAAAGAAACTCTGTACTTCAATGAGAATTCATTCTTTCTTAAAGTAGTATGAAGTTGTTCTTATGCTGGTACCAAGGCTTGTCATGTATTCCTTATACATTAAAGGAAGAATTTTTCATTTCCAGGCTAGAAAGGAAATTATTTCTCAATTTCCTTTTCTTTAAATGGAACATTTTAGGATATAATTTCTAAATTATTGGAAAAAATTAACAATGGACTTCTACATATGGCTGTATTTCAGATCACAGTACTTTCTTTTACATATTTGCAACTTATATATTTTATATCACTGACTCCATGACATTGTGATTGACCTTGACCAAAATTTAGAAATTACAAATTAAATTTCAGTTAAGACTTATCCGTGGCTGGGGATTTAGCTCAGCGGCACAGTGCCTGCCCAGCAAGTGCAAGGTCGTGAGTTCAATCCCCAGTACAGAACGAAAAAACCAAAAATTGAAAAAACCAAAAGACTTATCTCCTGAGGAAGTGCAGCATGGTTACCAATATTGTGTGGTTTTCACAATTTAAAAATATGGTCAGTGGGGAAGTAATCCATAATGCACACAGTACTTTGCTCAATTTTCCACAGTGAATAATCCACTGAAACCAAGAATACTTTATTTCCATGTTTAATACTTATATGTATTTGGTTTTATAATATCTATCAAAATGCATTACTTTTTGCTTATGTCTTTTGCCTATCTAACTAAGATGCCCAAGTAAACAGCGATCATTTCTACTTGTCCACATTATTTTCTCCTTGAGTCAAATACAGCTTTTGCACAGAAAGGTGCATTACCTGAAAGACTGCGTGAACGAGACAAATGGAAACAAACTAAGCGTATTTTTATTTTCATGATAAACTGAATGGATACAGTTGAGAAAAGCAATGTGAAAATAGAGATCAGGCAACAGAAATTATTCAAGATGAAACATGAAAAGAAAAGGAAAATGTTAGGAAACTGAAATATGTCATGTACATGTGCCAACCCTCTGCAGTGAGTGCAATCATTATCTGCTGTAAATATGTACTAGTGAAAGTTTTACAAAGAGTGGAAAACATAAAAGTATTTTAAAACAGCAACAAAAAGGTGTGGTGCAATATGTAATGACCTATTTTCTTTGAAATTTCAATTAGAGGATAAGAAAAAGAGCATGATGCATACTAAATATTTGCTGAGATGAGAGTTTTCCCAATTAATGAGAAATAAACCACAACTGGGAACAAAGAAAAGGAAAAAAAAAAAAACAAAAAACAGAAACTCAAGCAGGAAAATTGACTAATAAAAGAGGGTAAAAATAAAAGACACATGATAAAAATTTACCAGGTTTAAACATATTTGTGTTGCATGTCAGTTGTGTTTTACAGATACCATGTTTTTAAAAAATGAAATTTTGTGGCAACCCTGAGTCAGGCACCAGGCATCAAAGTGTAACTGACACCACTTTTGCAACAGCATGTGTTTACTACATTCTTCTCTGCCTCGTTATAAAACTCTCAAAATATTTTAAGCATTTGCAGTATTATATCTGTTAAGGTGATTAGTGATCGAAGACTTTCAATGAAGATAAGACAGACTTCTACTGGAAGAAAAAGTCACCTAGAATTTTCACAGCTATACGGAAGTCAGTGCCTACACCAAATGGTACTAAGAAGGTGCACGGTTTCCTTAAGGGAAACCAACATTATGAACAAGGAGTAAAACAAAAGGTGATAGCAGTTAAGGAGACTGACCTTCCTCAGATGGGAAGGGGGTTAAGAGATGGTTTGGGAGGGGAGTGGAAGGGAATGGACAAAGTAAGATGTGCTGTGCATTTGCTATGTACACACTCCACACAAGGAGTGTAAATATTGTATACCACAAACGCATACTAATAAAAAAGAGATTTGGCTCACCATTGTGTATAGCATGATTAGTGATAATAATGTGCACTTCAAAAACCTGAAGTAGGGGCTGGGGATTTAGCTCAGTGGCAAAAGCGCCTGCCTGGCAGGTGCAAGGTCATGAGTTCGGTTCCCGGTACCGGAGAAAAACCCAAAACCCAAAAAAAAAAAAAAAAAAAAAAACCTGAAGTAAAGATTTTGAAAATTTGCATGATAAAAAGTAATAAATATTTACCTGCCTGGCTAGCATGAGGACCTGAGTTCCCTTTGCAGTACCAAAACAAAGATAAATATTTAAAGATATAAACATGTTTAACTTGGTTTAAACATTATGCATTATATACACATATAAAACATTACATATTCTGTTAATAAATAGTTTTCTGTTAACATGTACATTGTTAAGTTTTTGTTTATCCATTAAGATAATATAAAAATAATAATACCTGAGGTGGTTTTATTATTTTTTTGTTAGTTTTTTCCTATTTTACTAATACCTGGTCTTTTAAAAACTTTTTCTTCTACTGATATTGGGTCTTATTGTACCTTTACTCATTTGCTTTTTCTACAGAAAGTTATTGCAGAACTGTTTTTGAAACATTTCTTCTCCTCTAATATAAACATTGAATGTTATGAATTATTGCTTACTGCTTGACATCACAAAAATTTACTGTGCTGTGTTTTAATTTTCTGTGGTTGCAAGCCTGTCTTGAGTTTCCTTTGATTCATTTTTTCACCTGTCTTATTTAGAACTGGGTCATTTCAATTTCATATAGTTGAGGCCGCTCTACAGAACTCTGTTTGTTATTGATTTGTGTTTTAATTCATTGTTGTCAGGGAAAATACTTTGCAAGATTTAAATCTTTATCAATGTATTGCTTAGAAATTTTTTAATTTTCAAGTAGAATAGATTATTCTGTACTTCTCTTACTGGTTTTTAATTTGCTTCTAGTTTAATCAGAGGTCTCTTTTAGAATAACTTCAACTGTTCTAAATTTGTACAGATTTTCCTGTTGTTGATCAGAATGTGGTCTTTGCCTGTTTTCTCTGGATACTGGAAGTGAATTTGTATTCTGCTGCTGTTCTTTGGGTGCTCTATAAATACACAGTACCTGTTCTTTGTTATTGATGTTGTTGAGTTCTTATTTTTTCTTGCTAACATTCTGTTTGTCTTGTCAATTACTGCAAGAGGGATGTTGAAATTTTCAGGATAATTGTATTTTATCTTACTTCCAATTTCTTTTTGACTCATTCAGTACATTTTGAAGTTCTGTTATTTTGACAATTATTGTATTCGCCTTCCATCACTGCAACAAAGGCGGAAATGAGCAATTTATAAGAATGCAAGGTGTACTGAGGTGACACTTTCAGAAGTTCCAGTCTGTGGTCATTTGCGCCATGCTTTAGGCCTGTGGCATCATGATAAAGTATGAAAGGAAGCACATGGAGAAAGTGTTACTTTCTGGTGATCCCCTCCTGCGGCTGCCACCAGTGACCTGACTTCCTTCCAGGATGCCTGACCTCGGGAAGGGTCCACAGCCACCCAAGCGGCGGCACGCAAGCTGAATATAGCAGCCTTGAAGGACACTTACGATCCAAACCTTGACGAGTATAAAAACTGCTAGGTTGAGAAACAATTATAATTGCTATTTTTTCTTTCTCATGGAGGCTTCGTTTTGTAATGATCCTCCTTATCTGTACTAAATGCTTTGCTCTGAAGTTTAACCTAGTAATAGCATAGACATTCCTGCTTTGCTTTACTTAATATTTTGATGATAGGTGATTTCCCAGTTATTCACTTTCCTCCACCTACATGCTCATGTTAGATTGTAGGTCTTGTATGTGGCCCCAAATTTGGTCCTGCTTCTATTTCACCTGCTCTGTCAATCTGTGTTTTCTCTTATTTCAATCATTTTCATTTAATAGAATATTCATACAGTAGTGTTTTCTCTCTGCCAGTTTTTTCATCTTTTACTTGTATTTGTGATGTTTTCTGATTTCCTTTTCCTTTCTCTTGATTACTGAAATATTTGGGAAAAGTTGTTAATATTTATACAATAAGGAATAAACCTTATATATTCACTGGTGGGGTTAAAACATCTGGTTCTCATCATTATTTTATGCAGATCCATTTTTCCATCTCGTGTCTTTTTCTTGCTGCTTGAAGAACAGCCTTTGAATTGTCTTTGCAGTGTGGGTGTTATGGTAATGCTTTTCATTTTCACGTCTTAAAATGTTTCTATTTTTCCTTTTAGGTGAAAGGCATTTTCCCGCGTGTAAAGTCTGCTTTGAAAGGTTTTACCCCCGAAGCTTCGAGGTGCTCCAAGCTCTGCTCACTGGGCGTCACGCTAGTTGTTGTCCCTCTGTTCAATTCCTTCCCTCAAACTGCTTCTGAGACTTTTCTTCCGTCTCTCGTTTTAAGCAATTTAGTTCAGATTTGACTTAGAGCAAGGTTCTTTATCTTTCTTTTGTTTGAAACACATCAAGATTCTTTTTTTTGTTTGTTTGTTTTTGTTTTTTTGGTTTTTCTTCGGTACCGGGAACCGAACTCACGACCTTGCGCTTGCCAGGCAGGCGCTTTTGCGGCTGAGCTAAATCCCCAGCCCCTGAAACACATAAAGATTCTTCTACCTTATGATTTTTATTAAATTTAGAAAAATTTAAGTCATTAGTTCTTTAATATTTTGTGACCCCTGACCTTATTAACTTTGAGAATTATGATCACATGTACATTATGCTGTTTAACATTTTATATTAACTGATATTCTGTTCATTATGATTTTCTTTTATACCATGCACCTTTGAAAAATTATTTTTATGTGAATCCAAATTCATTAATTCTATAATTTTTTTCTGCTATTAATCTCCTTTTATATATTTTGATATCCTCAGATATTTTAGCTTTAACACTGAGACGCTGATCCATTGTGGTAATCCCATGGGTTTTTTATGTTACAGATAGATAACTGTTCTTGACTGACTGATGTCATTCAACAATTGTTGTACATATTTTGTCCCTTTTCTGTCTGTACCAGGTTGAAAGGTATGTTTCATTTACATTACTCTACCTTTGCTTGGAGCATAAGTTAATACTAAGTTCTTAAACCCCAAAGACATACCTGCTTGTTTGTAAGAACTTTCCTACATTTTTCCTGGAACTTGAAAAATAAATTACACGTTATTTTTAAATGCTATTAAAATAATAAATCTACCTTAGGTGAGAGAGTTTGATGCTCAAGTCTACTTCAGAGCAGTCGTTGGAATAATAACACAGGGAATATCAAAACAACATCATGTTGTCATTGCTTCATAACTGATCAGTCCACGACAGCACTCTAGCACTACACAGCATGAATATTCATTCAAGTCACACTGTGACATCAGAGTGAAGCTTCAAGGGTATGCCCTTTTTAATCTTTGACTTCAGAGTAGACAGTAGTGTCAAAACATCACCATATTTTGATAGGCGGCTCACCTGCTTCTTTCTCTCTTTAAAATTATTATTAAGTTTTAGATTGGGATGTAGTCATCACATTTAAGATTAGGATGCTGAATTAATGAACAGAATATTAGTAAACAGGCAAAGAAATCCATACACAGCAAGCAAGTTCAGAAGCCATTATATTGGAATACTTTAAGGTGAACAAATGTTTCATTAACGTTTTTCACTGGAGTATTACAAGATTTTCAAAGAGTTTATTTTGTTTTAGTTGGACTAGCAGTTCACTTTCATAGAGAATATGAAGATACAGAGGTTCTGTCTTCTCTCTCTCTCCTGACATAGCTAAATTTAAATAGTACTTTTAAACTTTGCTTATATTATAATAAGATTAATAAGATTTTATCACTTATTGAATCAACATGTATCTAATCAAAATTATGAGATTTTTATTCTTAATGACCACAAATATATATGCCTGTCTTTTTTAGGTGAAATAATGATACACCAAGTAAATCTGTGTACTAATCCCCTCAAACAGTGGCTCACGTGACAGAGATTTGGGTGATGCAATTAAATTAAGGAACTTGAGATATGAATTTCAGAGTATTCTGGGTTGATAATGTGATCCCAACACAACCTCAAAGGTCCAATTAAGAGAATATTTGCTTCAGTTTCATCCCAATTTGCAATAACTATTGTATGCTTCACATCTTATTTACTTGTTCATTTTTTCACACTAGTGAGATATACAACGTTTACACATGTGGGTCTGAGTTATTTCACTTATGAGTATGCTCTGGAGTTGCATCCATTTACCTATAAAAGCCAGAAACTGATCAAAAGAAAGGAAAAACTGTGATACGCAAAGGGGAAATGAAAAAAAAAAAAAAAACGAAAAGGAACAATATATGCATATACAAGATAGTTAAGATTATTATACAGCTAACTGCTCTTAGTTGATTAAAAACAAAGTCTTGGCAAATATTGTATGGACAAGACAGCATACATATATCTTTGACTCTGAACAACTACTAGGAAGACGACAATACACAATGTATCAACTATTGTAACTGTCCTAATAACTTGTTTTGTAACTCAGCTTCATTGTTATGTTTATCTTTCTTTAAAAGGAAAGAACTGGGATGATACACACACACACACACACACACACACACACACACACAAACTAATATAATTGTACTACTAATTTCTGGTGACTTATTGAAAGGAACAGTTAATATTTAATCGTTTGCTCAAATTTCCATTCTTACATCTGGTAATCTGAACAACTTCACTGAAGATAACAATATGTAATAGAACAGCTATTGTTAATTCCTATCATCTTATTTTGAAATTCTGTGTCATTTTTATTGTTTTTGTGTTGTTATGTTTTTGTCTTTGTTGTTATTTTGCTTTTGTTTTTTTCTCTTTAAAATTAAAAACAAAAAGGGTGTTTGTAAGCAGCAGAGCCTGGAGGAGAGAGGGGGTTGTGATGGTGGCCCCAGAGATTAGAGCGAGACAATTACTGAGGAGATGACAAGACGGAGAGTGTACTTAGTCCTTCAAGGATGGAAAAGACAAGAATGAATCCCCCTTACGGCCTCTGTTAACCCAGGGAAACTGATTTTGGATTTCTAACCTCCAGAGCATTAAGGCAAAATACATGTTGTTTCAAAACTCCAAATTATGTCAGTTTTTACTAAAGCAATAGCAAAAGAATATACTTTTAAAGGAGACATCACTTTTTACGTTGAATTATAGTTATTTAAGCATTTTTTCATCCATAAGAAGCTTTCAGCTTTGTACGTTGGTTCTGTGCCATTTTGGTGTCACTCATGTTTGTAGATGCCGTGCTAGTTAACACAGTGCTTTTAACATGTGTCTTTTGAACCTAAAACTTGTCACTCAAATCCAGTCCATGAAATGAAAAGTTACCAACAAATAATTATCCTACTGACCAAGAAAAGATTGTATCAACAATGAGAATTCTTTTAAGTCTAACAAGAGTATTAGTTGTGTGAAGTATTCAATTTTCCGCAGTATTTTGAGCTTCCTAGCAATTTCTAATTCAACTTTTGATTTGACCTGTTATCTTAAGAAGACGTATCAAAAAGCTTACATATTTGTGCTAGAAAACTGTTGTTTATTTTTACTGTTACTGCTAGTAGTAGTAGCAGTAGCAGCCGTGGTACATGTTTGCAGTATATAGTGTCTGCATTCATCTGTGGGAGTGGGTACACATACTTAACATACCTTAACTGTTTTTATTCCCGTTCTCCCCTCCCACTACCTCTAGATCCCCTTCCCCCATTTTACTCTCTTTCCCACATTTGCAGGGTGGAATGACTGCCTTTACTGCAGACAGCTGGCACATGTACAGGACTTACCTGAATTCGTTTCCGTCTTCTCACCCTCTGCCCTCCTTCCAGGCTCCATCTCCGTCTGTCCCCTTCCCATGTGCAAAATATCTGTCTCCATTTCTATTTAGGTGGTGTTATTAGAAAAATATAAACGTGAGTGGGCATCCTCTATATTTTTAAAGGATTAGTCATTAGATACAAAAATATATGTGAAGGTGGGGAAAGTTCAGCCTCCCAATTTTTGAGAAGTTATAAGCAATTTCTATGCATCTGTCATGTGTTTATTGGATCAGTCTTCAATTTACACAAGGAAATGAGAGTGTATGCTTGTGGAAAAACTGGATTTTCTATTCTTCTAGGAGAAGAAAAAATTGATGGAGGGGGACTTTTAGGGGGGAAGAAAGCAGAGAGGACTTTACCTCACTAAGCTAAGCTTTCTAAACATGTTCTACGAAGAAAGAAGACACACTGAAAGTCAAAATGCACAAGATCCCATAGGACCTGAAACCCAGGCCACTGCTCCCCGGGCTCCTGCTGCAGGGTTATAGTTTGCCTTTTCTTCTAGAACTGTATCGTGTGGACACTCCTCATCAGGTATTTATGAAACGTAGTGGAGTGCTGTTGAAATCATTCACATTTATCTAAAGAGAGGCAAAAATGAAGAAGTCTGATTGAGAATAAGAAGGGAGCATGTGATCCCTCTTATACCTTGGAAACTATCCAACAAAAAATGAAAATTTGTTTGTTGGGTAAAAAATATTCCATGAATCTTTCATGCCTGTGTATTTCTTGTAAGCTAATGCAGTGGAAGTAGTTTTTCAGGCTACCTTTTCAAAAATATTCATAGAATAACAGCCTCAAAAGACAGAGGTAGTATTTCCCTTCAGAGAAATGACAAGTTTATTTGATGTTCAGAACAATAAAGATAATATCTCCATATAGAGAAAAGTTAGAACTGCTTTTTTGGCAGTGATCATACAAGAGATTGAGGCTTCCTGCATGGGTAACAGCAACCTGCACTGTGCCATATCACACTCAAAGACAAGGGGCATGAGCAAAAAGCTCACACTGCTCACTATGTAATGGGCGATGGAGTTCTGTGATGTGGAGGACTATGTATTTTGCCAGGATCCATTTATATGAATCTGTTACAAAGTAATACTTATGTCAAGGAAAATCTCAGATTCTACACATTCAACTAAGATTTTTTTTTTTTTCAGTCTTTTCGATGCAGGGTCTTTCTAAGATGTTCAGGCTGGCCTTGAGCTCACTTTGTAGCTGAGGCTGATCCCTAACTCATGACAATCCTCCTGCCTCAGCCTCCCAAGTGCTGGGTTTACAGACATGCTTCACCACTCCCGGCTTCAACTAAGATCTTGACATTTCACAGAGTTGTTTTATCATAGATAAATTTTATACATTCTCATATTAATCAATTCCATTTCAGTGTATAATTTCAGGCTTACCCACTATGTAACAAATTATAAAATCATAGAGATTAACTGAGTAATTCTCAAAATGTAATCTCAAGATAATTTTAATGAGAATCTCTAGGTAAATATGTATATGTGTGTGTATTATATATGTGTGTGTGTGTGTGTGTGTGTGTGTGTATCCCCGAGTACACAAGTATACATAAATATGCATATATATACATATATCTATATATAAATTTTAAAATTCAATAATTGATTTAAAGAGTATATTTATGGTAAGGGAGATGGAGAAATCCACAGTTTTAAAGAATCTTCAAGTAATTCTAAAACATTCTTCCTTTCCAGTTGTTACATTACATTACCTTTTTAAATGTGGCTTATTAGGAAGCATTTCTGAGACAAATAGATTTGCTTAGAAAATGGATTCATGAGAAGGAATTATCAGCTCTCTTCTCTGTCAAAACAAACACTAGGCTTCACACTTCAGACATTCCTTTCAGGTTCCTCGGCAGTCTCTGATACTGCTGTCATCACTTTATATTTTTAGGTTTGCAAGTTCAGCTTTTAAAAGGTTGCTTTGACTTTTAAGTCTTTTTTAAAACCATTGTTTACTTCAAGTGCAGCGTACACGTTTCCACTAAATCAGGGCCACTGATTGCTGGACGTAAAGACCCAAACAGTATTTCAGCATGCAGGGATGAATGGCCACAATTCTCTTTAAATCAATCACTGAACTATTCTTTTCATTTTGCAGCTAAATTAAAACTATTGAGTCATTGCTATAGTTTGAAGAGCACGGGTACAGGCTAAATTTTGGCTCTCTATTCTTTAGTTTTAAAACCTTCAACAAATAAGAAGTTTGGAGTCATATAAAATGATTACAGCTCTATGTTATGACTCATTAACCTGCTACATAGTCTTGAGTAATTATTGCATTGTTACTTTTTGGAATGTGTAGTAAAGTTATAAACAGTAAAATAATGACATTTAAAAATTCCTAAATTACTTATGATCCATATCTAGAGCAATAATTTAAGGAAAGAGATACCTAAATGCGTTTATATGTATATCAGAGACCCTCGCAGTGATGCCAGTTATCAGGGACCCCTGCCCTGCCGTGGGTTCCAATCCCCTGCCCAGAGTTACAGCGCAGGGCCGAAGAAAGCGCAAGAGACGCAATAGACGCCCGGCAGGGACCCGGGATGAGCAGGTGGGACTGGAACAGCCAGGTTTGGATTGCGGTTAACAAGCAACCTGCTCTGTAGCCAGTTCTGGGCAGGAATTTCCCTCTGGAGTGGTGCGGGCCTCAGCGGAGACGGTATCTCACGTCTTAGCCCCATGGTACCCCAGCTCCTCTGTCTGCGCTCATGCACAGCCGCTGATAATAAACTATGTTAGTCCACCATCAGCCGCCTGCTTTCATGAAGACGCGGACACAGCCTCGCCGGACTCACTAATGAAACGGAAGGACACTTCAGGAAGCCAGCTCTACACAGCCTGCACTGCTGTACGTAAACACAGTCGCACTCGGGTCTGGGGAGGGTGCCGTGGTGCTCCTCCACGACGTAGTCCTGTACCTTCCTCATTAATATTAACTGATTTTACTATCAGGTAAATTGAACACACCTTCACCCCCATATATACACACAGTGAAGGATTTTTAGGTGTAGTGTGTCTTCAAGGATATTTTCCAAATTAAAATTCTTTAGAAATTTGCAGAGGATGATATACAGTTTCAACCAAATTGATCATAGCTATCCCCCATTTCACATAGCTTTTAAATTGTGAAACGTAATGTCTTCTCCCTGTTTTAATTTCCTTGGTCCTAGAGTGCCTGGGCGGTGAGATTGTTGTTGCCGTTGCTATTGATATTAGCACTGTCTGCTTCTGTAAATACTAAAGTCACAAAGTCTTCATGTAGACCCTATCCCTAAATATGTATTTCCAAAACCTCTGAACATTTTAGAACAAATTAGGTATAATAATTTCATTGTGAAATTTATAAATTGAAAGTTTGTGGCAATCCTGAGTGGACAAAGTCTATTGGGACCATTTTTCCAGGATTTAAGCAAGGTTTAATGCTTTTAGTCTCTCACAAGAGATACAGAGGTCTGTGCTTCGCGTTTGTTAGCATACTTCACAGGCTCTAAGTTACCCCCAGTTACCTCACCCTGTGCAGTGCGCCTCATGAGCAGACCAAGCAGAGGAGCCCTTTTATGGGTAGGAAATATGTTCTAGACCCTCTATATTGCCGAAAGCCTCTGACAGCGCGATACCGTCGTTTCCTGCACACCCTGAGGCTTTGCCCACTACACCAGAGTAATCTGCCCTTCCGTGCTTGTGCCCTCCGGTCTCCTTTCGCCTCGCTACTCTTCTGCTTGGAGGCCGATGCTAAGTAAAATATGGCTTACCTGAAGACGGGTATTGTTATAGCAGAGCGGTAGATCTGCGTGTAGAACAGCCACTGTCCTCTTCCTGCCATGGGCACTCAGGACTCTACTGCTGGAATTCAAAGAGGAAAGGGTTACTCTGGCTCCTGAGGCTCACCTGTGGTCCGCAGGCTCTACGGCCGGCACGCAGTGGGGGACGGGGACGGGTGTGCAAAGATGTTCAGGTCGTCTCATCCAGAAGCAACGCAGGGGAACAGTGCCAAAGACACAGTGCCTGACAGACACCCAGGAGTGTGCTTTGCCTGTCCCCTCAGTGCCTTCCAACCAGTCAGGGTTCACAATTACGTTAAACCAACAGCCTCTACATTCCTAAGAAGTGGGTAGAGTATATATGACATGATATAGTGCGGGCAACCGGTGATTTACAATAAAAAGTGTTTTCTTAATGTCGCATCCTATGTCTGCTTTTCATCAGAATAATTTAGTCTCATATTGACAATTACTGGTGAGAAATGAGAGATCAGATAGTGACCTTTTTATCCATCCATATCAACAGCTAAAAATAGGTACCTTTATCAGTTGAAGAGAAAGTAATTGATTTAAGGGGAATATTTTAAAATACCCTGTAACTATTATGGTACTGAGAGAAGTAAGAAAAGGAAGAGACCTGTACAGGTATTTTTGAACCTTTTTCATATTTAGAGAAATTTTTCAAGGGTATCTTCCTACCAGAAAGTGTATTTGCTTGCTGTAAGAACTAACTCAGCTCAGTTAAAAATGAAGCAAATAAACTATAGCAACAAATTTTCTGCATAATCTCACATCTTCCTCTTCTTGGATGCAAACACCAGTTCGATACATTACTCATATCATCTGGTGAAGTTTATTACCACGTTAGGTGAATGTCCAGAGGTGAAGATCTGTATACATAGGGTAAACATCCTAATGCTATTGACAGTCTTTATCTAAAGTTAGCCCTTAGCAACTCTACCTTGCTTTATAAAGCTGAATAGTGAAAATATGACTCCTTCTGATCCTGTACAAAAATCCTGGTCTTCCAAATGTGATAACTTCTTCATCCAAGTGAATTTTCAAAAAACTGCTGCTTTACAAGCTATTTTGCTCAGCATTTCTTTGTTTCTCTGTCTCTGACCCAACACATGTTTTACTCCAAATATCATGAAAAAGAACGTGCGAGTATTTTGTGATAGTCAATTAAACATTATTAAGCACATAAGGAATATGTGGTGGGTGACAATAAGTTTCAAATATCAAAAAGAAAAATCTATGTGGGATGATAATGAAGTGAATAATCTGTACTTCTTTTATAGAGTACAGATCAGTGTAAAACATGTTCATCTTTTAATAAGAAAATCCCTAACTGGTAGATAATTAAAATATTGATGTTTTCCTCTTATGTAGAAGAAAGAGAGGAAGTAGATTAGGGCTGGTACCATGGTCCTACAATGTCAGCGATGCCCAGGAATCCTTGCACTCTATGCCCTTTCAATATATGTACCCATTTGCATCAGTGGTTAATGTTTGCATTAGGTAAAATCCCAGCCATTATATCAGTACAAGTAGAGGAAGACAGAAAGGGTTCTGCTGGAAACCTTCTTGAATGATATCCGACCATAAATTTGAGACAAAGCACTGTTCACAGACCTTATTTCAAAGAGCAGCTTAGAAATATTCTTCTTCAGCCAGGTTTATAAGTGTTCATGAAAGAAAAGCCCTGTCTTCAATTGTGCAGAGGAAACTGGACACTTATTATTACTGAGAATCTCAGCTACAGTGTTCTTCACAAAAATTTCTAAGAAATAGACAACGTTTACAGCAGCTAGGATTTTCCAGGCTGAGATGCCTCTCCAACCTGATAAGCTGCCTGCAAATGATCAGACTTCGTTCTCAATGGGGATTTAACCCCACTTTAGCAGTTAGTGGCTGTGTGTATACAGCAGGAAAATTGCCCTGAAAAGAAAGCATCCATCAAGAAACTCGACGATTATCCTCCCAGAGAGTGTTGCTCTTAACCTTTCTAGAGAAACAAATACCGAAACCAATTATCTTCTTTGGGCAAAGAACAAAGAATATTTTTCACAGGAAAGAAAATTGCCTAAGACCTTGGGAATACATTTTTCATTTTCTTACTCACTGTAAGATTCAACTGAACTTTTCAGTGCAGTTCCATATCTGAACCCAAACCAGAAGCTCGTATAATGATTTTTCTAACCTGTTACTATTAATGACATCTGGAATTTCTTCTCATAAATAATTTCAGTAAATTTGTCGTGAATTTCTTTTATTGGAATCAGCCTCTGATAAATAATGGGGTATTCAATGTTTCCATGGCAACAGAATTTTCAAAATGAGTCCTGATTATGAACATGGCTTACTAACAAGATCATTAGATTTAAAACCTCTTTTGTAGCTCTAATAGTATTTACAGAATAAGGGCAGCATTAAATATACATATGTATTGTATTATCCAATATTTCTGTATTTGCATGTCCAGAAAAAAATGCAAAACTTAGCATGTGGATTATTTCTTAATAAATTTTTAAATCAGTACCTACTGGTTTTATGTATGAGTACAGGTGGAAGAATTGGTGTTGAATTTACTTTAAACTGAGAAATCCAGTATGACATTATCAATTCTCTTTTCAAGACAAGATTTCAAATTTATACCTAAGTCGACAGTCCCATTCTCTTTTCACGATGAAGAAACAGAACACATAACATATTTTAATTTATGCCATGCAGAGGATAACTAATTCCAATGTGAACATTTTGGCAGTTATATTGCTACAAAATATTTATGAGTTAATTGATTACTCACTGCACACATATTTTTATTCACTATCTAATGTACATTGGGTCTTCTAGTGGATTTCCAGTGCAGTAGGTTTAGGAGAACACTGAATGGTCAGCATCTTCATTATCCATTTACTTAGCTCTGTTCACAAAGCATTGACACCTTGCTTATGCATTCTTCTTCTTCTAGATGCAGTGTCAGACCCGCAATGTATGAGCTGACACAAGTGCTAAACTGGGTATCAGCCAATGTCACCATTTATGACTCAACTAGAAAAGACTTTGGGAGGTCAAAGCAGAGAGGTTAGTGTGGATCGAAGTTATCTGGTAAACTGACAGGCAGAAAGTGGTTTCGGAGGATAGCAAAGGTTAAGATGGGCAGAGAACAGAGAGGGTCACTTTACTGCAGTGAAAAGCCTTAGCAATATGATTAGTCTTCACTTCTAACAACATTTTTAAAAGATCAAAATAAAACTTACGCTTCTACTGAGGGAGAAATTCAATAAATGTTAAACATAAACAAAACAAAAATGTAAGTAAATTATTTCTTTATCATATATGGGATAGTGTAATAAGTCATTCAATATACACTATATTTTAGGGTTAGAGGAGAAGGAGTCAGTCAGGCGTGCTTAGATTACACATAGCAGAAGAAGGCAGTTATCAAAGTCAAAACCTTCATGTAAGTTTAAGACAAGGGAGGCATGTCCAGGTCCCAAACCCGTAAGTAGGGTCAGTGTTAGTGAGTCCTTTAAATATAGACTCATATTCTAAAGTAGATAGAAGATAAAAATATTTGCCAAAGTGGCTGAGATTCTGGAAACTGCAGGTCTAGTATGTGTGCTTTTGTGTGTCTTGGCCAATGTGAACTGCAAAGATCGAAGGAAGGAAACTTGATAATTTTCTCTTTCCTAATACCCATTGTATTTCCAACATATGTCTGCAATTTCACAATGCTGAAAAAATTAGATTCTGCATGTCTAAGAGTTAATGAAAATAAATTACACTGTGATTTTAAATTGTTTTAGCCTCATGAAATGTCTCATTGGAGTGGTTAGAAATAGTAGGTGCAATATACTTTTGATAAATAATTTATGTAAGTCACTTAGAATTCAAAGGATTGTTGATAAGTATTACAATTTCATACAAATAATTCATCATCTTTCATATCAAAAAGATGGCATTCAAGCTCTTTGCATTATGCTAAGTATTATGTAGGGCCTCACTGAAAGTCTCTGAATTGGCGTCACACATGTGTGGACCGAATTCATATAGATTCCTGTTAGACTAGACAGAGTAGCTGTAACAGGCATCTTCTGCATGAAGACTGTGGGGAGTTTTCTCTTTGTCCCACATCCAGGAAGAAACCCTGCTTCCAGTTAGATGTGTAGCACTAACAGTTACCTAATGGAAACGACAAAAATAAAGTTGTGTATGTGCATGGGAAAGGAGAAAAGCAGGAAGAGGTATATTTATAATCATTTTATACACGCTAATTTTCTCAATTTTAGAGAAGATATCTCACCTCACAGAATAAATACAAGTTTCAGCCCATTTTGAGTACACATGGTATCACTGATTAGAGAGAATACTGTTGTGTATAACTAATGCAAATACGTAAATTCAGGTGATAGACAGTAGCCATAGGTTTTAGAGCATGGTAACGTGAAATAGATTAAAATAATAGTTACAGTGATTGTTGAAATAGAGTAATGTTGTACTGAACTGTAGTGTGAGGAGAAAAAGTAACAGAAGAATCAAAGATATTTTTGAGACTAAAATTGACTGAATATGGGTCATAGTGGATCTACTGCAGTAGACAGTATGAATGTCATAAATGGCTCACTGGGTTTGAATGTGGAGCATAGAACGCGTTCCTCTCTCACTGTCACATACAGAGAAGGTGGAGAGGTGGGGTCCGGCAGGGGGAAGGGGAAGAGCTGAGCTGCTGCAATCTGAGTGTGGAGCGATGGGCTTGTCTTGTGGACACATTTGGAAATCAGTCAGCTTTACCTGCTGGCGACTTACGGAGAGTCAAGGTTACAAGTGGAATTTGGAAGCTTTGAGTGAAGGCAGAGACCCAAATTATTCCAAGAAGAAATACATGGAAGAAAAGTTTCCATAGTCAAAGACTCACAGTTAATAAAGCTTGTGATAGTAAATTGTTAGGAAGCAAGAGAAAAAGAAGAAAAAGGATGGTGATAAGCATCTAATTCCTACACCATTTTGCATGCAAATTTTCACATTTCTGCTGTACAGATAACTCCCTTATTTCTTTAACTATTCTCAGAAATAGATTGCATCGTGTGTAATTTCTATCTTCCTGCATTTATATGTAATGGTGCTGGGAGGAAATTTGTTATGGGACCTGGACATTTCTAAACTTTTTTCAAAGATTTTTTTTCTCTGCTGTCGTTAATAACATCACAGTTTAGTTACTGAATGAAGCTGCTTCCAACACTGGACCTTCTCTCCTGAGTCCTCTCCATGACGTGCTTAGTTGAAGCAGAGATGATTGTGTGGTGGGGGAGAAGTTGCAATTACAGATTCTAAATTGCGACACAGAAATGTGCGGTGTGGATAACCACAGTCTCTAGTACCTAGGAAGGAGCATCTTAGACCATAGGAGATACATAGAGTAAGAGGAGCCATTTTTTGTACCTCGAATCTAGACCACCATTGAAATCTAGAAGTATCCAAAACTGCGGGGATGACCGAAGGTTAGGTTTATCATGTCTGTTCACACTGCCTAAAACCAGAAAGCCTGTTACATACCTATATCGGTATGACCAAGCCCGAACTACTCTGCTTTGATTGATGCCCGCAGTGGTGGCCGCAGATCAGTTACTCAGAAACGCAAACTGCTCTGACTTTATTTCTGTATCAGCATGATTACTAATTATGACGTTATTTGAATGGATTAAGAAACACCCGGCAGGTTAGTACAGCACATTGTGGGTGGAAGATACAACCGAGAAAATTGACGAGGGGAGACCCAGCCTGGTTGGTTGTCGCAGCAGTGAACAGGCTTGTAGCCTGAATGGCATGAAGATGAGAAAGCAGGAACTGTGCTGGTTTTGGAGAGTTTCGCTCTTCCTAAGGGGGTCTGTTCTTTGCTGCTGTTGCCCTTCGACTACTGTATCTCCAATTCTTCAGGCTTCCAATTTGATATTGTTTGTCTTATCTCTGTAATATGATGATTTTAACACTTTTGGAAAGATATCTAGGAGGGGGACAGCTGGATCCAATGGAATTTCTATTTTTGTTTTTTGAGGAATCTCTACACATATTTCTGCAGTGGTGGAACTAGTTTACATTTCCCGCATCAATGCAGTAGAGTTCCTTTAAGTGAGATAGAGAAGGCAGTGCTGCTGGAGGGGGAACCAAGGACATCAGATCTACTTTTTCCTATAACTTACTGTCTTTCACAGCCTACCCAAACCCAATGGAGAACCAGTTCTTAGGATATTTATTTAGGAACGTATCCACTTTTAACAGGAATAAGATGCTAAGAGTTAAATCTGAATCTCTGTGCTTTTTAATTTTTTTTGGTCAGGGGTTATCAGGACTCGAACTCAAGATTTCATGCTTGCCAGGCAGGTGCTGTGTCACTGAGCTATATCCCCAGTACATGTTATTTTTTAAGAATTACATTTTGGTCCTAACAAAAAACAATTGCAAAAGGAACATAGGAAAAGATAACTCTAAAAAAAAAATGTTTGTTTAATGAGAGGAGAAAAAAGAATAGGTACAAAAAAAGCCGGGCGTTCAAAGAATGGCCCTCAGACATCTAGATAATCACATGCAAAAAAATGAAGGTGAACAGCAATGTTATATTATATATAAAAGTTAATTTAAAATGTATCACACTATGGCCTAGGACATAGCTCAGGGGCACAGTACCTGTTTGGCAACTGCAAGATCCTGAGTTCTATTCCCAGTGCCCCTCCAAAAAATGCATCATACTAGGAAAAATATGCATTGGACACGTGA
This sequence comes from Chinchilla lanigera, assembly GCF_000276665.1. Taxonomy (NCBI): domain Eukaryota; kingdom Metazoa; phylum Chordata; class Mammalia; order Rodentia; family Chinchillidae; genus Chinchilla; species Chinchilla lanigera. The sequence goes on along the minus strand of NW_004955427.1, from coordinate 4,467,444 downwards.
AATTTGCTAAGATATATATCTTTGATATTCTCATCACAGGCACTATAAAGGTTAACTGAGTGAATTGCAAATATGTTAACTAACTTGTCTGCAGTAAGTACCTCACAACATGTATGAATATCAATTCATATAATGAACCCTAAATTTATTTTCTTTTATTTTAAAGAGAGTAGTAAAAAAGAAAGGAACAATAGCAACATTCCAACATCACAGACATAAAGAGAAAAAGCAAGAACATTAAAAATGATACAGGGTTTCAAAACAAAATGATAGGAATTGAACCCTAAGTTTAAACAATTTTATATCTCAATTATATCTAACAAAACTGGAAACAAAGATTAAAACCATGTCATTAAATATAAAAGTTAAAACTATAAAATAACTGAAAATATAGGATTGACACTAAATTCTTAAGCACTGAAACAAAAAATAATAGGTTGGTCTTCATCAAATCTAAGTCTTTTGTCCTTCGAAGAACACCATCAAGAAAGAGAAAAGACACTCTATGGAATGAAAATAAATCATATATTTGATAAAGCAAAGTATATCTAGAATATACAAATAGTATTTACATGTCAGCAAGAAAAAGACAAATATCCCAGTTAACTGTGAGGAACAAAACAGGTGCTCAAGAAACACAGCTTGGTTTTTTTGTTTGTAATTCATTTTAAAGTAGAAGACACAAATGCAGCAATATTTTCTTTAGTTTCTTAAAGCAAGTTTTACAAGTGTTTCATAGTTAATTTTCCTAGCATTTCCTTCTTTAATTTCCTTCAATCATGAGTTTTGCTTCTCCTTCTACTGTGCATATATATGTATCTTACATGTGATTTTTACCAGTTAACATTGCATAAAATGTTTGACTTACTTTAATGATCAGTAATAATTGTAAGCTTAAAGCTAGATAAAATTAAGACTATGAAAGCAAGCTGGAGCAGTCTTTATGGCTGGGCTCAGAACTTTCTGAAGAGAGATAAAACTGATGGCTTAAAGTTATTAGCATCAGAAATATTTTGTTTCAGGGCCAGAGATATAGCTCAGTGGCATGAGCACCTACCTGGCTAGTGTGAGGTCATGAGTTCAATTCCTGGTACCACAAAAAAAAAAAAAGAAATATTTTGTTTCTAGAAAATGCACATAGAATGACCTTCCCAATAATACCAACAGTTAAGCTGATGGAAGATTAGTTGTATTTTGTTTATAGAATCACAAGTTATCGTGATGCATAGAAGTTATAAAGCACTGAATATAAACTGTATGTTACGTGGCTTTTTCTTTATTGACTCATTTAAAACTACTGAACAGATGGTTATTTGCACTTATATATCATTAGCCTAGTGGATTTACAAGCTCTTCTTCATGCCTTACTTTAAACTACCAATGTGGTTCTCATTGATTGAAAGAGAATGCTTTTAAAATGCTTGCCAACTGCTCAGGCTCTGTATTGGTGACACCAGTAAGGTGATTGTGGCACAAATTACTGGTTTTACCCCAGTGTATTTTTGCTTTTTTCCATATAAATCAAATGTATAAAATTGGATAAGAACATAGATACCCGGGGAAAAAAACAATATTTCCCAGCTTCTGCAGTAGCACATGGCTCCGTTACTATGGCTTGGCCCAGTGAGATCTAAGTAGATAGAGTGCATAATCTTATTTCCATAACAAATTTCCACAAACTCAGTGTCTTGAAAGAATAAAAATTTATTTTTTCTTATGGTCTTGCAGGTAACATTCTTGAAATAAGCATGAACGATTAGGTTATAGTCAGACTGTTAGCAGAGATGTATTTCTTCTACATGTTCCAGAAGAAAGTTTGTGTCACATCCCTTGTCAACTTCTAGAAGTCTCCGTGCTCACCAACTCCTGCCCGTGTGCTTCCCCAAATCGGGCCGGGCACTGTCTTCACATCTCTGCCCCTCTGACTCTGCCACTGACTCTACTGACTCTCACGTATAACCGCCTTTGTGATTACATCAGTCCCATCTGAATAACCGAAAAGTCTCCTCAAATTCACATTAGCTGATTATCAGTCTTACTGACTAACCTTTATATTTCTTGTCATGTAATATAATGAGTTCACGGGTTCTGAAGATTAGAATGTGAACACAATGGGAAGGGTGGAACTCACTCTGCCTGCCACAGAAACCTTCAGTATTTGTCCTTAAACTAAATGAACAGTTTGCCGTCCTACAGATGCACTGGGAACTTTGATGGCTAGCGTTTGACGATATTAATTAACTTTGGATGAAGTCAAACAGTAATCTTCATGGAAATCAACTGCAGATGTGGCTGTCAATTCATCTTCTCTCCAACTGTGTCATTGTAACGCTTTCCATCAAAAGCTGAAGCCTGTCTGCACTGCTTCAGTATGTGCTGACTTCTTCCTTGCTTTGGCCAACATGAATGCAGTGAGTACTACACATGTTGAGATTTGGAAAATGTTTATTCCCTGGAACTTGCCATCTGAAGACGCTCCTACAAGCTTGCCAGAGTGTCACAGGACAAATCCGTAAAGACCCCAGTCACTCTGAGGTCACTACAAAAGCTCCAGGCTCAGTGGACCTGCTAGGTGACCACAGACCCACGAACAAGGTCAACCTAGAAGTCAGCCATGCTTGCTCCAAACCAACCCAATCTACTAACTAAAAAACCTTGGAGCAGCATAAGTGGTTGACACTATAATAGTGTCATAACAATAATTTTTGGGTAATTATGGCATAGCAAAAACTACCTGATCACAAGCTAGCACATACAGAGTTCACTCCCTGCTTGGCAGTGTTCTGAGTTTATTAAAAGTATCAACTTGCTTAATTCTATCAACAACCTTATGAGGTATTTATTGCAGTAAGTACCCAACTTGTGAACAAATTTCATTCTGGGAGAAAGTTTATAAGCTGAATTCATTCACAAGTGTGACAAAGTGATTCTTAGTCACCTCTGGCAAAAATGTACATTGTAAAGCATAAAGAAATCAAACACACACACAATATGGTAAATAGACTATTTTTACTTTTACAGTTACATTAAAATGGTAGTGCAGTGCAGTACAGCTGTCAATAAACTATTTTTACTTTTATTTCCATGGTTATTGCTCTGCATTTCCTAGTGATCTTCTCCACAACACCATCGCGTTTAGTTTTGCTAATTGAGTGCTGTACTACCGTACACTACCGCACGATACAGTGCGCACACAGCAGTGCAAGTACGACAGTGTCAGGCAGGCGTGTGAGCTACTTCTACAATTGTTTGCATCTAGGAATGTTTGTAATGCAGGTACGTTCACGTCTGTGAAAGCTCCCAACTCAGTTATGTACATTAGAAAGTTATAGAGAGATGAAGTTATATGTCCTACATTACAACACAGATTCTAAGAAAGACTGCAGTCCGGGTAAAACACCATCGGAGAGCATGTTCTCAAATGTCATCATTCTGCTCTGTTTGAAAGAAGAATCTTCCAATATAGGAAGGTGTAGCAATATAGGAAGGTGTAGCCTTCCAATATAGGAAGGTGTAACAATATAGGAAGTTGAGGACCACCAACTGGAATTTTACATCTCCATCACTTTTCTTGATTATTCTGTCATTCTCAACTAAAGGAATCTTAACTAATTCAGAAGTTGCCGGGGTTATATTGATGTAAATTGCAAACCCTGAACATACGGCTTTGGATTAGAGGAATTGTTTCTATGTTTCCTAGGGGCATGAAATATTAAATATTAAAATTACACTTACTATGCAGTGTCAAAATATTTGGTGGAGAGTGTGACTGCTATCAATAAAGGATTATCACATTCTCAAAGAGGCTCTAGCATCAGACTAAATAATATAAAATTTCAAAATATGCTTCTTCAGTGCCTGTATCAAGATTCTTAACAGAGAAAACTATTCAGAGTTGACAAAGATTTTTCTCATTCTGTCTGGGAAAGCAATCTGGGCCTATGATGGACAGTATTAATTGATTCAAGTCTGATCATTTGGGACTGAAGATTGAAATAAATATGCTTGTACTCCAAATCAAGGTCATTATTAGCGGTAGATATCAAGCACATAATTGAACATGATAAGAGTGTTCTCTCAAGCCTACATCACACACGTTTTATTCTTTGTAAGAAAGACCAGACTTTCACTCCTTTTCCACCCCATCTACTGATTCGGACCTTTTTAATGGAGTTAACAATAAGTAATGGGTAGTAAATGAAAGACAAATGTCCTTCAAATTAAGGCAAAATGTACCAGTGAAATCTTTGGCTATAATTACTTGCACGTGGAATGTCCGAGAAGAAAGCTGAACAGAAAACTTTAACATTTAGAAGGAAATTATACTGTGAAAACCACTAGTTTTGACAAGCTTGTAGTTATTTAAAGCCTAAAAAATCTGCAAGCATAATTATGGGCCAGCAGAGATTTGCCTTTGACAGCTGAGACACCAGTGGCATGGTCACACTCCCTGGTGCTCAGCTCAGATGAGAGAACCTATACAAAATGATCTCCTCTCATGAAAAGGCAGCCTTTTAAAAAATGCACTCTTCATAAGATTCGATCAAAAGGATGGCCAGTGACTGCTGGTTGTTTTGTATCACGAAATTTTCATTTCATTGGATTTTTCCTATTCCAACACTAGGTGAATAGTGACAGAAGTGTTCATAAAAATTTAAATTTTGATATTATTTATACATTGCTGGAACATGAAGAGCTATATATAGCCTATCCATGAAAAAAGGATGGAAGCAGTAATTGCATAGGACCTTGAGATAACTTTCTGAGGAAGCTGTGACAATGCTCCAATGGCGAGATTATGTATAGACTCCTCAGGATGAAGAAAATAAATTCCAAAACAAATAACTGTACTGTTCTACATAAAAGCTAGTATTTTGACTATCCATTTCAATGATTCGAGATTTCCCATCTTCTCTTAAAGTGACTGACATCAGTGGTCAATGAGACAGAAGAAGAGAGTGTGTGCAGTTTCCACAAAATATCTTTAGGTAGTAATAACTATATCCTTGACTTTACATTTCTATTTCCTGGTGAAAGAACAGAGAATTGGAGCCAAAAGAGAGATCAGACTACGAAAGGAGCGGTGGACCAGAATGCACGCAGAACAAGCAAAGAGCTATAAGTATCTTGGTACCTGATCACCACGAGAAACATAATAGCCTGGAAATAGCCAACATACTTCTCACTTGTAACTATGACATTTTGTCTCACACAGACAATTCAACTTCAGTGGAACCTCCATAGACATACACAACACACACACACACACACACACACACACACACACACAGCCTCCACATAAATTAAATTAAATTAAATGTCTTCAATTTTATAAAATTTGACAAATGCTTAATTTTCCTTTATGTAACTTCTGCATGATAAAGAGGAGGTAAAAACTATGCAGAAATAAATAATGATTATGCATTATTGAGTGTGTTAGAACAACTAAAGATAAAACTGCTAACATCTTCTAAACCATTTAAGTCCAAATATTTATTTCATGATACTATGATGTAGCATGAACAATAGATATTATAAAACTGAGTAGAAGTGAAGGAAATCTCTGTCTTTATGAAAATTTAGTTCTAGTAAGAGAAGCTTAAAAATATGGTAAATTCTTCATTTTAATGATTTCCAATTTCCATTTACATATATTTTCATGTCTCTGAAATCATAGTGAATCTGTCACCAGTGACATAACTCTGTTTAATTTAGAGTATTTTTACAGTTATACATAAAATATTGTTGCAGATGACAACTAAAAACGCCTTTAGGTGAACAAGACATTGTATTTAAAATCATAGAAAAATAGTATTTAAAAAGAAGGGAGAATTTGACAAAAAGTAGTTAAGTTGCATAATTTTCATTTGATTTAGAATATCAAGTAATATAAAGAAATATAAAGCAGAAAAGGATCTATTAAAACTGAGAATGCAGGTGACGCTCTTTTGTATAAGAGGGGCAGAGAAGGCCTTGAGAGTTAAATAATGTTTTTCTGTGGATTTAGTGAATGAGAGAGTAAATCGTGAGGCTCTCTAAAGGAAGATCATCTGAGAATAAGAGAACAATATACCCAAGAATTTGATCTTGACGTATATCTGGCTTGTTCAGAAAAAAAAAAAAATAGCATTAACAGTTTTACTAAAAAGGAAAGAAGATAGGAAAAAAAGGAAGAGTGGAGTCTTCCTTGTAACTTGTAACTTCCTTGTAACTTGTCATAGACAAGTAATTGAGGACCAGTCAGCTCACGCAAGGGCTCATTAGTCCTAGTCATGGCTGCGTGCTGCCTCTATTTTACCAGCAGTCATTTCATGTTTGTTTGAAGTGTCCTTGATTCTGTTAACCACTTATTTTCAGAGTGGCACACAGACGAGTATGTAGGAATTTTTAGTAACTAGTAACTGGTCGTTGTCAGGGCTAGACAAAAACAAGCTCTCTCTCTTTTTCTGACTGGCACAGAGAGGAGTTTTGATCTGTATGACGTATGATCGAATATAGAGCAAATACTTAAAGAGGATTTACTATAGTAAATGACACATTGCCATTAATTCCCCACAGAATACTCAACCTCACTTCTGACACACGTCTCCTGTCACACTTACCACGTTAAAAGAAGTTACAGGCCAGGAGTGGTGGCGCACGCCTGTAATCCCAGCACTTCGGAGGCTGAGGCAGGAGAATCCTTGCAAGTTCAAGACCAGCCTGGGCTACAAAGTGAGCTCAAGGCCAGCCTGAACTGCATAGCAAGACTCTGTCTCAAAAAGATAAATAAAAGAAAGAAAGAAAGAAAGAAAGAAAGAAAGAAAGAAAGAAAGAAAGAAAGAAAGAAAGTTAGTTATGGAACTCCTCTTCTGTGTCTTCCTGAGGTGTGATAAGAATGCAGTGACTGCTGCTGTCATGCACCGTCCTACACGAAGACAGGCTTGTGAAAACACAGTGTGGCCTCATCCTCCTTATTCACCAGATCTACTACCCTCTGACGTCTAGCTCTTCCGCAAAATTCAGATGACCATGAAAAAGAAATATCTTGAATCATATCAGGCACCAAGGCAGCTATGACAGCATAACTAAAGACACTCACAAAAGAGAACTTCCAGAACTTCCTCTGAAAGAGGCAGTAATGCTAACTATATTTGAAGCAAGGGGGAGATTGTATGGAGGTGGAGATAGGGAGGTTAACTCACGTGATATTTATTGTAATTTTTAAAATATCAAGCACTCAATATTTTTATGGTCTCTTTTTGTGTGTAACTCAGGTGTGATACTGTGAATCTAAGGAATGTCAGAAAGTCCATAACCTAAGACAGTATGTTCAGTGTGATCCATTATCAGGAAGGCTGGTGAAGAACCAAATCTATAGAATACATAAAGAAAGCTATGGAAGGTTATCCAAAGTCAGAATCTCATAGTCTTGTCTCTGATCTGGCTTTGAGATTTATCTCTGTACTGGAATATTGACCAATAGGTACAAGTTTAAATTTAAATATTTTAAAGTTTAAATTTAAATTGGTATATTGCCCTTCATACATGATTCAAGACAATAAAGGAAACCCGAGGATCTGTGACCAGGACTAAGAAAGTTTCCTATTAAGTGCATCCTCAACCTATCTGAGCATGGAACAAGCAGAAGGTTCTTCTTTATGTCATCTAATCATGAGATGCTCATGTCATCTAGATCTTATCTGTTATCGATCACATCATTTAGATTATCACATCTATCATAACATCATCAGATTATTATTGCATCTATGTTTAAGGTATATCTAGTTTCATGTTATAAATTCTAATTATTAACAAACCTATTTGAAATATTTTTTGACCTTTGAATCTTCTTTATTAACACATTCAACTGTGCTACTTCTACCACAATCATCAAAATTGATAATAGTGATAAAGTAAATAAGGAATATTTTTCCTAAAAAGAAAAGGCCAGGCCATAAAAAGTTCAGACTAGTCATGTTTTATTTTTATTTTTGTATTTTTGCATGCAGTAGGTGAGTTTCATGCTTCTCAAAACTGTATAAACTGTATTTCATTCCTACACTTTAATTTCTGTGCTATTAGCCCAATGACAAAGATATATATGACTATGAAGGTAAAGGAAATGCAAATTTATTAATGAAATATCAAAAGTTACAAACTATAATAACTTTCATGAGAACGCTAAGATTCTAACTAATATCAAAAGTAGATGGGTTCAATGATTTAAAAAAGCAAATGTGAGGTATAATAAAGATACGGAAGATGTTAAAATTTAAAATGATTTATCATGAAAAATTAACCAATGAGACAAGATGAGGAGTGGAAAGTGAGCTCTGGGCTTCTACTGTGGAGTAAAGGGGAATTATTGGTGATCGTGAAAAGTGACAGGAAAGGACAGACAAGGAAGAAAGATAAAACAAAGTGAAATAAAGAGAAGATAGTTGAAAAGCAAAAGAAAAAAGGAGGTAAAAGAAATTAAAAGAGAAAAAAAGGAAAATACTGAGAACACCATAATGTGAAGTGAAATTAGATTCAAAAAATTAAGTATTATAGTGTTTCTATTATATGAGAAACTCAAAGCATAAATAAAAAACAAAATAAAAGCCAATAGGGAGATAGGTCTTTCTCAAAAGGGAAAGTGACCAAGAGACGACGGAAGGGAGGGAACGAAGTTAAGATGTGCTAGGTACGTATCTAAACTCCACGAAAGGAATGCAAATGTTCTGTACTGCAAACACATACAAAGAAATTACAGTCATGAAGAGATGCACAGAGTAGGGGCAGCAAAGCAAAAGAGGATGAAAAGTAACGATGTGTTATGCAGCATTCCCCACAGAAACTGCAAATATTATGTGTTAGAGACATGTACTGATAAAAAGTAAAATAAAATGATTTATTGTAGTAAAAGACACGTCACCATGAATTCCTCACAAAATATCCCCCTCCACTTGAGCACACTTGTCCCACGGTGAATCCCATTTTCTGAAGGGACACTTGCAGTCCTCTCTCAAGAATACCTCTTGTTGCACTGTCATGGCTGCCTCAGTGTCCAATATTGATTCAAATATTGAAGGCAATTTCTGACAAATACGAAGGTGATGTCCTCTCCTTTACATTTTTCCCCAGGTCTGGCACTCTGGGACTTCTGACTCTTCACACAAAGGGAACATTTGGAATAAATTCAAGATCTGCAGATGGCCAGCAAAGAGTAAATAAAGACATTACAAAAGAGCACTTCCAGAAAGGCCTCAGAAAGCAGCAAGAAGGATGGGATGGGTGTGTTTGAAGAAAGGGGATTTTTGGAGAGGAATTAATGACAGTGTGCCTTTTTCTATTATGATGTTTCTAATTTAAACATTCTCCATATTTTATAGTCATACCTTTTATATAAGTAAGAAACATGGGTTATGTTTGCAGATATATAATGTATAAAGATGGTTCCAAGCAGTATATAATCATATCAGTAATTGGTGACTTCATTTGGAACTTTAATGAAATATCAGTTGAATTAAAGACATTTTGATATTTCCACATAAAATCTAAAGTTGTAAACGGATTTTATGAAGCATTCTGAGTGACAACAGGAAAGCAAGCAAGTGTCTTTTAAGCAGATATTAAAAGAAGTATGAAGTGATACCTACGTTACAACATCATAGTTTACCACGAGCCAAAACTATACAGCACTTGTGAGGAAACACCATTCATTACTTGTGCTATTTTCAGTGCTTAAAATATTAAGTTCTCAAAATACTACAACATGCACTTTTAATGCACTTTGGACTCTAGTATTTTTCTTTTTAACAAATAATGAATACCTGGAGTTTTAATAGCTGGTTCCCTGCCCCTAACTTGCCTGTGAGTATTTGTATTTCCTGATGTCTGTGACATAAAGAAGCAAGCATCTCTGCCCATGTTTTCTATGAATATGCTATGGAGAAATCATTGCCAGAAAGATACAGGAGTTTTGCAGTTATCAAAAGTTTTAGATGGTATAGCCTTTCCTACATAAACTAGATTTGTTCTACACCCTTGAGTTCAAAATATTTCTCTGAATTTTTGCTAAAATTTAGTATAAATTTATAAAAGTCCCAGTAACCAACTGCTTTGTACAATGTCACTGTATTATTCAGTTTTCTATTACTGTAACAAAATACCTGGGCAAATAACTGGTGAAGAGCGAAGGTTTATTTTTGCTAATATTTCTGCATGGCTCTGTCCAGGTTGAACGGCCCCACCACTTTTTGTCTCTCGCACGAGCAGGACAAGATTGCAGGAGGATGTAAGAGAGTGAATTGCTTACCACATCAGCCCAGAAGAAAAGCAAGGACTTCTAAGGTCCCACAATCCCCTTTTCAGGCATATCCCAGTGGTCCAATGGTCTCCCACCTCCGGCTACCTATCAAAGACCCCACCACTTGCCAGGGGGGCTAGCCCGGAGAGCAAGGAAGACTTCAAACCCACAGAACTTTGGGAGGTGCTCATCTAACACTTAGTAGCCACACATGGTCTGTGGTACAGTTGGAAATGGAATGCAGTTCTGTTTGAGTGAATACTCCTTTGATTCTAGTTGCAAAACATGAGCTATTTAGGAGTGTATTTAATTAGTATATATGTATACTTACTCATATGAAACATTTTTTTGCTGAGGTTAAATCTGTAGACTTTCTCAGTACAGTCTATGGAATTACGGGTTTAAAATATCATATCCTTTTATAATGATCTCAAGGACAGTCACAAAATTCCCAAAATCAAGTTAATTTGATTAATTCCCTATTAAAGACCAAAGGCATATAGTATCTTCAGAAAATGGTGACAAATATCCTCAAATGATAGTTGCACAACAAAGGAAGGAGCAGGCTGATAAAGAAAGGACCGGCATGAGCAAACCCAGGTGGAAAGGAATACCGGGGAGAGGAGGGGACAAATCTAAGAAGCTGAAAGTAATTTAATCACAGCACTATGGAATGAAAGGTTAGCTCTAGTGTCAAATAGGTAAGCAAAGCACAAAAACCCATAAGCACTATATTATAAAATTAACTCGGTACAATGAAGGAAATATGGATATGTTTTGCAAGAAAGAAATCGATTATCTATGTGCTACACATGTGGATAACAAAGGGAACTGTCGAACTTCATCACACTGTCAACTTGATTGTTAACAATGCCAACAGTTCAAAAATCACAGCTGGTAGAAGGGTTCATTGTGGCGAGAACACTAAGTATACACATTATGATGTGGAGAGTTACACAGCTTAGTAAGCCTAGTTGGAATTGCTTTCTCCAGGAATTGGAAGAGAAAAAAAATGCCTAGAAAAAAAAAAATAGACCAAGATGACTTGGGTACTTTGCAAAACTTGCAACATCAACAGAGTAGAATTGAACATACAAAATTATAACAAATAAAACAAAACTGAAATGAACACACAGAATGTTGAGCAGGGTATATTGCTGGCCAATAAGGTCTTGTCAGAGATACAGGCTAAAGTAGGAAAATGTGTGAGTATATATACACGGACACATGATTGGACTATAGAGAAAAATATTTGAAAATTTGGTTTTAAAGTCCATTAATCCTATTAATTTAACACAAATTTGAAATGTAATTATATTTTAAAATGCTTTGGAAGACTATGTGAGGTTATATAAATGATCATAAATTGAGTCAACAGACCAGTTGTAAACAAGCTTCAAAAAGGAAATTGGGACATATTTACTGGGAAAGATGGCTCCTCAAGAAACAATTTATTTTACTGAAAAATAAACTGAGCATGGAAAGTTTTTTTCAGTGATGAAACAATAAAGGCAATTGAAAACAGCAATATTCATTTTAAGTTTTGATGATCTATTTTACATTCTGAAGAATCACGAATATCAGGGAGAAGACTGGAAATCTATACAGAACTTTAACAAATCCCCATGTGGCTTATTTTTCTCTCTATTAAAAGCTAATTTCAGCAGTATGATGTGTGCACAATTATTTAAGGCACTAATTCAGTGGTTCCCTGTCTACCTTGAATTTAACATTTAATAAATAATGTGTCACCCAGTGCCCATAAAGAAACAGATTTCATGCACTATATAAAGATTTATGAGGCAGGCTTTCAGTGGCTGCCCACAGGGTCAAGTATGGAAGAGGGCAAAATGGCTGCCTGTGTGCTGGGGATCTGAAGGGTCCAGTCAGAGGTCCAAGGCCTAGAGCTCACTGCCATGCCCTGTGTGAGTCTCCAACAGGAGACAGAGGGTTTGCACTGTGAGCCACGGTGCTATGTCCAAGGGGAAGTGAAGACTGGAGCTCCCGGAAGAAACCCAAGAGAACCTTCCCTCTTCGCCGTCCTCTTACTCTGTTCACGGGACGAGCTCATTGGGTGGTGCCACTCATACCCAGGGGTGCTGCTCTGGCCCGGGAATCCCGTCAGCCACACCGGGACCGGTGCTGATCCAGGTTAGTGCGGTGCCTCTTATTCACATCAACACAGTTAAACGTGTTAAAGTAGTAAATGTGTTAACAGCAATATCAGTTACTGGCAACATCCTCCATCCTGACTTTGTTAGTGGCTATGTTAATATTCACAGAAAGCACATTTTTTAGAGGTTAAGTAGGAAAATTTATTGGAGAATCGAAATGTGGAATAGGAACAGCTCCTGAGAGACAGGAGGGGCCCCGAATGGGCTGCCCAGGAAGCACATTTTTATATACTTTTCCATGTGTGTCACATATATCTTCTATATTGTTATTCAAATATAATGACTTAGAACATTTAAGATTATTTCAAATGAGATTTTTTATTCTTTTGCTTTTAGTAGGGTAAATATTCAGCAACAGTGCACTGAACGAATCATTTTATGTATAAACCTGTTTTTTTAACCTGGCTATAATTGTGTTTTTTATATTTATTAGTACATGTTTGCAATATATAATGATTAAATCCATTGTTGGGAGTTAGAACTTGTACAGTACAGACACACATCTTAATCTGATGAGTCTTGTCTAGATCTTAAACATCAACCTTACACCTCTTAACTTCAAGCAGATCTTTCTCAGCTGCTTTAAAATCAACTGCTTGGTGCTTTAAGGCACTAATTATTGGCTCCACAAATTTTTCCTTAAATAATTTTCGTATGCTACCTTTTATCATAACCAGGTCCTCAAACCTTCAGATTCTCAGCAGGATTAAATACATAGCACGCCCAGAAACATGTAACTTGAAGTAAAATGCAGCGTATTAATTTACCAGCGTAACGTGATGGCTGTGCAGTCCGTGATGAGGGAAAGTGAGGACACGGTGCATGTGCTGATTAACCTTGTAATGCGAGGCCATCCCTTCATCCACTCTGCTTAGAGAATGAGTAGGTAAGACCAATGGTTATTAAGCGAGTGCAGAAGTCAGAGACTAAGCTTTGATGGTTTGTCAATGTGTCAAATAACTTAAATAAGAAAAAGAAATCACGATGAGAAAGTGCTTTGGGGAAAACACACCGTATTTTGCACTTCATCGGGTTTAGTTTAGATAATTAGGAAATCTCAGCACAGGCGCACAGGGCCATCCTCAGGACCCCTATGTGGACTTCTCAGGAGCGCCCCGGATGTGCGGCGTGAGTAACGCGGAGACAGACCCCACTGAGCGCTCTCTGCCGTGGCTTTCTACCGCAAGAGCCCACCCTGAGCCTCAGGATGTGCTTTTACTTTTCCCACTTTTACACCTTTACTTTTATTTTCCCTCTCTTACTTGGCCCCGTCTTGCTTTACAGACCCAATTTCTCTCTTACCCTGCCTTTTTAATTTTTCCTACCTCAAATAAATGTGAAACATTTCCACCATTCTGCTTGTTTTATTCAATTCTTTGTTCAAGATGGAAAGAATCTGGAAACCAACTCTGGAAGGACACTCCAATGCCCCCAAACCTGGTAACATTACATTATTTTAATGTAATTGTGAATTGTTTAAGCCTCAAATGTTAGTAGATATTATTTTTATGTGGCATTGCCTTATTTCATATGGCATAGTAAGAGCTCTCAATTCATACTTAATGATTTTACAAAGCAGTAAAAAAAGTTATCACTCTTCTTTTGAAGTTTATGAAATCGTTAGTAGATTTTTCTAGCTTACATACCTTGGCAGAGGAATCAGAATTTCAACCAACATGAATCATTTTCCAGAACCTGTGATCTCAATAGGCTTACTCTGTCACTACTTTATTTATTAAGTAATTGCACTGTACAACAATTATATAATGAATTGTAAGTGCAATGACAAATGAATTATTATATCTGACATTAACTAAAAGCAAAGGAACCAAGGAAATGCAAATATAACTGATTGTGACAGAATTATATGATAATCCAGTATGAAAATGAACAACACTTTTGAACAAATAATTTACAAAGATAGTTCACAAATGCCAAACATAATCAAAAACTTTAGCTCTACAAATGTTTAGTAGTGTGCAAATTAAAAGAATATATAAAACTAATTTATGACTGAAATTAGGAAAAGAACTCTTATACACTGCTGAAAAAGATGAATACTGGTAAAATGTCTTTTTGGAAAAATATTTAACATTACTTTCAGAACCTAAATATTTGTAAGCCTTATGACCAAGAAGCACAGCTCCAAGAATATATGTAATTAGAATCTGTATCCACTTGTATCAGGAAAACTGACATGGTAGTCATAGGTGCATTATTCATAAAAACTGCAATCTAGCAACGATCAACATTTTCAGCAAGAGTAGAATGGGTAAGGAAACAATGGTACATGTGTGCAGTTATATTGTATGCAGCAATAAGTGAACAAACTTTGTGAGAAGTTCTGCTATTCACCACAAAAAGAAAGAATTTCATCAATTTCATCACAATATGCATTGAAAGTTTTAAACACTAGACAAATTTTAGTGTTTCATGATACATGGTAATGCGTATATGGCAAAGGACCTGTAGACAAAGTAGCCCAGGTTGGTGATTATGTTTGTGGGACTCATGAGTAGACAACCATCAAGGCGTCTCAGTTACTGGCAATATTCTCCATCCTGACTTTGTGAGAGGCTATGTTAATATTCACAGAAAGCACATTTTTTAGAGGTTAAGTAGGAAAATTTATTGGAGAATCAGAATGGGGAATAGGAACAGCTCCTGAGAGACAGGAGGGGCCCTGAATGGGCTGCCCAGGAAGCACATTTTTATATACTTTTCCACGTGTGTTCTGTATTGTACACAAGGTTAATGTTAGACATTCTGAATTGAAGCAGAAAACAATTGAGAAAATACATATCAGATTTCAGTTTTAGCCACAGGAGTGTTTATGTGTACATAAGCCAGTCAGTTTGGAGAGACTGGCACATGTTTGTCAAAAATGGTGGCAGGGTCCTCACTAAGAGTTATGCAGGAATGGTCAGGAGGACGGAGGTGTACAAAGGACGTGGATCCAGTTAGATAACTAGCAGGTCAAGCTCACAGGCTGTTTTTACAGTCTCGAACTACTTAAGTGAAATTTTTTGATGTTCTGCATCTTAACATCTAGTTATTTCTTAAAGACTTCTATAAGGGCATGTTAGAAATAAGAGGGAGGAGTTTGCCGATGGCCTCTCATACTGTTATTAGTTACTAAGTCCTGTTATAAAAGCACCTCTGAAGTTCTTACTGTATCAGCATATTTTCAGAGATTTGAAGAGACAAAAGCTGAGAAAGGGGAGTACTTAGGGACAACAATTGGAAGAATGAGTACAGGCCGACATTTATATTTTCTCACCATGTCACAGGTACGTGGACATGCATGTGAGTGAACATGTATGAGTGTGTGTGTGTGTGTGTGTGTGTGGTTGAGTAATTAAAATCTACCCTCATCGCAAATTTCCAACACCTGACACAATATTACACAATAGATCTCTAGACTTTTACAGCCTATATATTTAAACTTTGTACCATGAAACCTACATCTTTCCATTTCTGTTTTCCTCATGGCTCCACTATATTTCTTTGATCTTTTATCAATGTCTAAATATAAAGTGTTTGTTCTCATGTAATTAATTCTGTTATGCAAATTACTGTTTCTTACATTTACTGTGTTTTCTGTTTTTTTTATACTTTATTTTCACATCTCACTTTTTCTTAGATGAGAACTAAAGTTTTTATTTCTAATGTTCAAAGATTTAACAATAAAAAATATTTTCTCAAAGAATATATCTTTTCTCATATGTAACTTTATTTCATCATGATACAACCCATACTGCTTTTTAAAATAGATTTTAAAAAAAAATTTATGGTGTTTTGATGTGATTTCTACAGGTAAAAATTCTAACCATAAGAGGGGTCTACAAACATGAAATGTATATGAATGCATTTGGGCACACTGAAACATTTTGCATAGCTTTGAGAAGATAAGGAAGACCTAAATAAAGTTTTTAAAAAGAGAAACATTCAAAGAAACAACTTTCGCTTTCTATGAAAACAAGTAAAGAAAAAGGCTTGGGGTTGAAGGAAAAGGTTCATTCATTTTGCTTGCTGAAATTCAGACATGAAAAAGGTATGTTTCTCTCTGGACACCAGTTTCTTTTTTCAGCTGTCTTTGTTCAGAAATTCTCATCCCATTCCATAGCCACACGGTGTTAAACTACACACTGACACCAAAATTCTCTCACTGTACTCCAGATACCAAAGCCAGCAGTAGTGGTTTTTAGCTGACATTCCTTAGGCATTTCACCTTGTTGATTATTCACCTGTGTTCTACCTTGCTGTTTCTGTAACTACTGAAGCTTGCCTCGCTTCTTTATACTTTCCTTTATACCTTAGTTCCAGTTTATCCGGTCACTGAAATATACATACTGATGATTCTACATATGAAGTGTATAGTTCTGTAGCCTCATAATATACTACTCATCAAGATAAATGGCATAGGTGCCATTTTAGGGATTACAATAGTTAATTGCTATCTAGCCCATGGCTGTATTTCATACTCAATAAAGGCTCTTTGAGTTCTCAAGTCTTCAGTTAGAAGTGGATCCTGAAAAATAAAAAAGGTATACTTTCAATTATATGAAATTTCAATTTTTATATTATATGTGTATTTTTCTTAATGAATTTTTTATACTAGATAAAGCACAAAAAGTAGACTGAAAAAATTTTACACATAAACCTTACACACTGTTAATATAGAAGTTTTTAGCATTTAAGGTGTATTTGTTGCCAGAAACTATTTTCAATATGTTCAAGACACATTTTTATTGTCCAATGTTATGTAAAAATCTTTGTTATTGTTCAATAATATATAAAAATACATTATAGAGAAGTTTTAGGTAAATTACATGAGTTACTTTTAAAAATATATTTCCCATTTCTAGAAATATAAATTTCTTTAAAAATAATAGTCAGCATATGAAATAGGGTTAGAAACAAATCTAAATCTGATGAAATTTTTATTTGAGGCGTTGGCACTCGAACCCAGGGCCTTAGACACGCTAGGAGCACTGAGTTAAATACCCAGGCTGCTGATGGTCTTTCTTTGCTACAATAATTCGGTGCATAAAGCTTTCATTCATGTGATTAAGTGATATCATTTATCTGGTGGAGAAATTCCTCTGTCTTTAAAATAAACTGGCTAATAAGAATGGCACAACTCTACAGTTTTCTGTTCTTTTGATTTTCCTCTGTAGTTTTTTTTTCTTTTTGCAGCACTAAGAATTGAACCCAAGTCCTTCACACTGACACACTGAGCTGTGCACCTTCCCACAGTTGTTTTGTGCGTATTCTGGACAGGGTCTCACCAAATTGCTAATTGGCCCCGGCTGTGTTTGGACTTGTAATTCCACCGCAGTTCTGTTCAGTCAGCAGCACAGAGCTCTAAGCTTGTAGGAAGGGGCTACAGTGCCAGGCTTTTGCTAAGACAGTGGCTCAGAACTATGTACTCATAATATAATCTGGGAGAAAGCATAGTGTTCTATTTAAATAATTGGAAAAGTGGAAATTTGCTAGCAGATCTAAATTTTTTAAAAGCGCCTTGTTCTAACAGCATTGAGTGCAGAAACAGAGTTCCAGGAAACCTGCCTCTGTTACACGATGACACCACATACAGAGGGACTAGTGACCCAAACGCAGGCACAACTCCAGTCATATCATTACATGGCGATTCCACACCTTACAAATTGTGAAACTCAGTGTCTACAAGTTACAGTCATAGCTGAAGTTCTTCAAATGTGATACTCTTGATAAATTCACACAACTTCCCGAGTTTTCTAAACTAACCCAGGGTATCTGTCCCTAATCTGGCATCTTATGCAGAGAACAAACAAACTCATATCATAGCTGACTTCCCTTTTGAATGTTCAGAAAGTAACTATGCATACTTTGTAACTGTACACTTTAATATTTCATACAATTTTATGTTCTTCCTTTTTGCTAAATTGTAGATTATGAAGAATATCATATTTGTTTTTTAATATGTTCATCTTAATGGCTACAAAATATTTCATAAAGTAAATGAACTACAATATTTGCATTTTTCCACTTATGTTCTCTTAAAGTTTGCTCAAATTTTCCTTCAAGAAATTTCTGATTTTTGGCATATGTTTGGAAAGTGGATAAAGATGTAAAGTGATAAAGATATAAAATAATAAATATCTTATGTTTGTCTATATGAGGTCTAATATTTGACCACAAATGATATGGGGCAAAAATCAAGTGAGAATACGAGATGGTAAGGGTAGAATATATTGGATAACGGCATGAGAGAACTTAGGGGCAAGGTGAGAACATCCTGTCCTATTTTGTGTGTTACTTAAACAGTTGCACGTAATTGTCAAAACTTAACATGAGAAGGTAAGTAGCACTGCACAGCTGTAGTACTTGCGATACATGAGACTGACACAAGGATCTGAGGACAACATTGGCATCATAGGAAAAGCATGCCTCAAAAAATTTATATATGTATATATATATATATGAATATTGTGCAAATTTAACTTTGTAAATTTTGTCATAAAATATGTGATAAGGAAGATAATACTAGTGTAATTGTAAAAATTTACAAATGTTTATACTGCAAGATTCAGGATAAGCAGAATGTTAAACCATTACTTACCAGAATGGTAAGTAGAATGGTATAGAAAATGAAGCAATATTTTGATGTTCAAAGTAATTACTGTTCCAAGGAGGAATTCTGAAAGAAAAAAAAAGCACAATGCATAAAATTTCTGTAAGGAAACAAATGCACATGTATCTTACTTGTAACAAAGAAAAGGCAAGTTTAAAAAACAGAATTGCACATAATCTATTAAATTTGTTTTACTTTATCTTATTATATCACCATTTGAAAGGTTTGGTGAGATGTACAACCTAAAAACTACTGGCAGAATTTAAATTGGCCCAGTATACGTAAGAACTAATCTCAGGATATGCGTAAAGAGCTTTAAATCTGTATATATTCCCGACTTATCACTCTTCTTTTTCCTCAACGTGGTTTTAAAATTTATCTGTGTGGTTTGCCATATAAGTAGTTTCCTCCACTGAAAGATATCATGATGAAATCCGCTCTTTGTGTGTTGCAAATGTCAGAGTCACAAGTGTTCTTGTATACATATATCTATATATTTTGCAGACCATCTTCATTACTTTTCTTGTGGCTGGGACAAAACATCTAACACTCACAACTTAGAGGAGGGAAGCTTTCTTCTGTCTCAGAGTTTCAATCCGTGATTACCAGGCTTCAAGGGAGACACAGGAGAGCAAAGCAGCGCACGGAGGAAAGGACACTCAAAGCACAGGAAGCAGAGCAGTCAGGCATACGACCTTCTAAGTAAGGGGTGGCGAACCTTTTAAAGTTTTCAAACAGCCCGCTGTGGCACACACACCATATATTCACCACACTGTTCCAGAGCATGCCCACGGTGACTCACCTTCAACAAAACCCTAGGTCTGACCAGCACAATTAGCTACTGAAGTCATCAGTGAGCACACTGACGAGGACAGTGTCCTCGTGACCCTAGCAGTTTCCACACACATGCGCGTTTGGCAGTGACATTTTAGATCTAGACCGTGACCTTCTGCCCCTGGCCCCCAAAAGGCTCATGCCCATCTCATTATGCAAAATGCCTTTAATCCACATCTGAGAGGTGCTAAAGTTTTAAGAGTCTCACAGTTGCTGAAAAGTTTTCTCTGAGGGTCTCTTCTGAAACTCACAGAAAACTCTTAGATGTGACCCCACGTAGGAATCAACAAGAAAGTCAAACACTTCCAACATCCACTGGCATGGGGTAAGCATTTATATTCCTAGAGGAAGAAACACGGGGATAAGGAGGAATGGAACCCAAAGCAAGACGGAATCCCTGCAGGCAAACGTGAAGTCCTACCGCGCCGTGCCCAGCACCTAGGTCAGGTTGTAGTAAGATGTGAGCTCTGAAGGGCTCAGGCAGGCCTATTGCGGTGGCACTGCTGAGGGCAGCACACTGACCTCTCTCCTGGACTGGCTCCATCCGTGGCACGAAGTTTCTCAGCTGCTGTACCACATTCCCAACACATCCAAATTCTTGCGGTCTCCACTCCTCTTTCAGTTTCATTCTCACAGCTTTATGCTCTGCCCTCTCAGGAGCTCACTCTCTGTCCTTCCAGGCCTTCCTTGTAACTATGGGTGGGAGCCTCCCTCCCACAGCTCTTTAATTTTGCATGCATGAAACTCCAGGAATGAGTGGATGATGCCTTGGTACACTGTCAGTGTGAGCAGTGGCCAGATCCTCTAGGATGACGGCTTTGGAGACATCTGAGCCCTTGGTGTGTTAAGCACTGTGAAATGAATCCCAGGACATCATTTCTTTCTCAAATAAGGGACCTCGAAGTTCTCACCTCAAAGGAAAGCTTTACAGTTTTGCAGCAGTCCACTGGCAAAGGGTGCCTTCTTGCTGATTCCTGAGATGCCTTCAAGCCAGTTTCCTATTGCGCTAATGCAAAGTGCTTGGCTCCCTTTTAGCACTATTTTTTTTTTCAGCAAACATGTCCTTCCTTCTTTGCTTCAACTGTGCAGGCAAATTTGGAAATTTTTTTTGAAATATTTAGCTCCTTATTTTTAAGTGCATCTCGCTAACTGTGGGCAGCAGTACCTATGCCATAGCCTGGACATTGGGTGATTCTAGAATTTTAGTACACCTCCCTTATTTTCAGTCTTCTGTCAAGTTTCAGGAGCCAAGCAAAATGTAGACGAATTTTCTGCCAGGTTGTAACACGTGTGGCCTCTGGTTCAACTGTGATGGAGTCTTTGCTTCCAACTGAGACTTCCCGAGCTCGGCTTTTAATGATTCTCTCTCTCCTAGCATCCTGATCTTCTGAAATCTGACCAGAATCACATATCAATCATTGCTCACCACACTGTAGACCTTCTCCAGCCCACTTCCCCAATATTTTCCTGCAACCAGGTTCCAAAAGGTTTCTAAACCACGTGGCCAGGCACAGCAGAACAAAAAGCCCGCTTGTGTAGGACCAACTCCTGCCCTAGCCACGTCTCCATCACTGGGACGAAACACCAAAGATCCACAATTAAAGGAGGAGAGGCTTCTTCTGGCTCTCAGCTTCCGTCCATGTTTAGAAAAAAGCAGGATGGCAGAGGGGCGTACTGGAGGAAAATGTGGTCACCCCCTGGCAGCCAGAAAGCGGAGAGAAAAGAGAGGAGCCAGGGAGAGGGAAACCCTTTCGGTCACACCCACAGTGACCCACTCTAGCCAGACCCCGCCCCCTAAGATCAATTTCAGCTACTCATTAATGACGAGTACGGGGCCCCTATTACCCAGTCACCTCCCACACAGATGAGAAATTCTCAGGAACATTTTATATCGGAACCATAGAATAGACATGTTTCCATTTCTCCTGAATAAATTACTGAAGAATTTCCAGCTAGTGAGATGAAGAAATATTTAAATAGAATTGAAATTGCCTGACAATTTTACAAAAAGAAATATTTCATCTTCTCATAAACAATGTTTCGGATGTTCACTTTGATTTTGTTTAACACTTGTTACAATCAGACTTTTTTACTTTTTGTCATTCTGTTATGTCTAACGATGTTAAATACTTCATACACTTTTTGGTAATACCTATTTGTTTTGAAATTATCTCCAAGTTTATTAAACATGTAGTTCTAAATTATTCATTTAACAATTTGTTATATTAATAGAGAACTTTTAAAATACAACTATCTAATATTTGGACATTTACTTCTAATTTTTCATAATACAAACAGAACTGTATCTTATTTGTGTGTGTTTCTTGTGGAAAGATCATGCAAATTTGATAAATTTATTTACATCTTTATCTTTTAAGTGGATCAAATTAATAACTATATTAATTTGGTTTTCTGATGTTCCATTCTTTGATCACTTGTATACTTTGTTGTCATTGTGTGTCTATATGTATATTTAAACATATTTGTAATACTAATGTATCTAAATTATCTGTTTTTACTTGGAATTTTTTATGCTATGCTTGCAATGTACTTTGGCTTGTAATTTCTTCTTTTACTGGTCTTTACTATAGTAGTAATAGTATATTCAAGTTATATAATTTCCTTTATCATATTACTTTTTTCTATTGACTAAACAGTTGTATGAGGTATTCTTGTTTTAAAAGATTCAGTAACAGTGGCCTGTAAGTATTGTCGTCACTGAAGTCATTTACTAGTGGGTATGATCAATAATAATAATAGTGTGGATTTTTAGCACTAATGGTACCAGATCAAGTTTATTTAATTTTTCAAATATTTGATTATGTTATTATTATTTACCTTTTTAAAATATGACAATTTAAATTACTTTAAATATTTGGGAACACAAATTCCTCATATTATCTTCCAACATTTGCATATTTGTGTGTTAAGAGATATTCCTCTTTCATTCTCATATTTTTTCTTAATCATTCTATAGGTTGTTTTTTGTTTTAATTAAATTTTCATTTTTATTCCCACATTTATAGCACACAATGATTAGATTACACCTGAAGTGTTGGTACATGTAAAACACACATCTTAATTCTCTGTGTTTTTGCTTGTTTGTAGTTTACTTTTTTAGGGGCTAGGGTTAGATTTGCAAAACACCTACCATTGGTTTTGTCTATCTTTTTAATACTCTCCTTTCCTTCTTTTCTTCCTTCTTTCGCTTATTTTGTTTCTTTGCCCTTTCTTCTTTCCATCATTTTTACTCCCTTATTTTCTTTGGATTTCTTCAATGATATAAAATTTCTTCTTCCTGTATGCTTGATATTACATATTTGTTTTTTTACTATTGATTTTAGGAAATGCTTTCATAGCCATAAATTTTTGATAAATAATTTATCTGCTTCAGTAAGTTTTGACTGTATTATTCCAAACATTAAATTCTCTCATAATTTCCCCTTTATTATTTCATCAGAAGTATAGAAGTCTTAAAATTATTAATGTTTGATTAATGATTTTCAGTTTAATAGTCCATATTAAAGGTACTCTGTACTTTACAAATGTTAAAAATGTATAAGATTCTCTACTTTGAATAGGAAAAATTTAATTTTCTGTGTGCATTTAATCATGTGTGCATATGTTACAATACTTTTCACTTCATAATTATGCCATTTAGTCCTCTATGTTTTCATTTTTTCTATTTAATTCCTCTTGTACTTTATGATATAACCATACCCAGTGGAGGAAAAAATGATATTACGCTATGATAATAGGTTTATTTTTATTGGCTTAATAGAATGTTTTATTGGAAAGTAAAGATAAAAGAATGATCATTAGTTTTTATACAATTTACACTTTTGTATTATCATGTGTTCTGTTTAATAACTACACTTGTTTTCTGTTTTAGTTTTTTTGTTTTTGTTTTGTTTTAGTCACTGCCATTAGTAATTGTACTTTATTTGATAAGGTTGGTAGCTTTTATAATATTTTTTACTTTAAAGAGTTTGAAAAAAATAACAAAATAACATCAACATAGACAAAAACAAAATAAGGCAAAACCCATAAAAATGATATAGGGTTTCAAAACAGAGCAATAGGAATTAACAGTGGTTATTATATCACATTGTTATTTTCAATGAAGTTGATCAGATAACCAGATGTAAGAATGCAAGACTGAGCAAACCATTACAGAGAATAAAAATAATTTTTAAAAATTAGAAATGATAGAGTTTCACTAGGCAAGATGGTAGGAATTCACCAATGGTTGTTATATTGCATATTGTTGTCTTCAAATTAGTTGTTTAGATTGCCATATATAAGCATGTAAAATTGGTCAAAAAAATTTAAGCATTAATTGTTCCATTCAACAAACCATGAGACACCTATAGTACAATTATTCCAGCTCTCTACCTATCTACCTATATATATATATATATATATATTCACTTCTTTCTTTTTCTCTTTTGCCTCATCCATATTGTCTCCCTAATGTAAGAATCTGAAAGAGTAAATAAACCCAAAATGTACAATATATATTACAAAAGAGAAAGAAATTGCTCAAAGGAAGGAACAACTGGGCTTTTATAATTTTTAAATTACAAATTTAATTAAATTATAAATTAAATTTTTGAGATAATTGCAATAATTTTATTGTAATAATATTTAGTTTGACTGACTGTCACAATTCCTCTTTCTGCCTGGGTAAGCAGCTGTACAGAGTCCATAATTCCACTAAAAATCTTACATAACTTTAGTCAAGCATTTTCTGTGTTAAAGGATGGACTGTTATTTCTCTTCCCTTAAATCTAGGTGACCCTCTTGACTTGCTTTGACAGTAGACTAGGAGGAATGCGGTGCTCTGTCAGTTCTGGCTTAGCCTTTCAGATGTCTGGATATATTTGCTTTCTCTCCCTTAGAATTCAGGCAACAAGCAAAAGAACATCCATCCTGAGACCAAAATTACCTGGAAGAGCCCAAGCTACCTAATGTAAAGTCAGTGTGCAGAAACACTTTTCCATTTGTAAGTGGAGCCTTCTTGAACCTTCAAGCAAAGTAAATTCCCACTGAATGCACTGGATGAGTGATCCAAGTAGACATCAACTGAGAAAAATTTCAATCCAATCAGTCCAGGCCATAACAAAGTTGTGACAAAGAACAAAATATTTTTGTTTTAAGCCAAGTTGTTTTGAGCTAGTTACGCTGCAGTAAACAAATCCAGAATGATTTGTGATAAATACTCATTACTGTTAGTAATATTTTTTCCCAAAGAAAACCAGTTTTTTAGGTAGTTGTTTGTTTGTACTGAGGCTTTCTATGACAACAAAATGTCAGTACCAGTGTTGATGGTGAATCTCCAGATGCCTTCCGCTTAACTCAAAAAAAAGTAGATACTCACATTCACCATCATTACTTACTGCAATAGTAGAACTCTAGGCAATGTTCAATTTGTAGAAAACAGAGCAGCAGAAATATGACAAAATCAGTCATTACCGTTAGTGAATAATTTGACCCTTAGACAAAAGAAAATTTTTAAATTAAGCCAAAGGAAAGAGATCTACAAATGGGCGGAATAAAATAAACACGTAGAAATTAAAAAATGGTCTTTGTTAAAAATAAGTGGTTGGAAATTAATACTAAATTATCTTTTTGAAAACACACTGAATAAAAAAACACATCATGAATGTACAAAATATTAAGAGAACTATTCACTAGAAACATAACTAAATATGAGATAAAATATGTTTAAGGTAAACGTAGAAATAGATTTTACTTTTCAGTTATGTCACAAAGTTAGCATTTTTTAATTAAAAATCCATTTTTTCATACTGTTGCTTTATGTTATTGTAAAGCACCTGTAGTTACAGGGAGTAATTCTAAATTTTGTAAAGGGAACAAAATATATGAGAGAAGCTATCTTTGAACATATCAAAAATGATTACAAATGGTGAAGACGTGATCAATAGTGACTAAATCAAGTAAGTAAAGTGTTAAATAAAAATTGAAAAGCAGCTCTAATGCCAACAATTTCCTACTAAATACAAAATCTTAGCAGATAACATAGTGGCAGCCATGGTTTGTATCTCTATATCCCCCCAAAGCTCCATACACTCATAGGTGGGATGTGGGGAGGTGACTGGATCAAGAGGCTGTTGCACTGACCAGCAGCTTAGTTCACTGGTAATTTCATAGCTAAATGTGACTCGGAGGTGAAGGCTGGTGTGATGAGGTGAGCACTGGGGACATGGCCCGACAGGGTCTATTTTCTTTGCTCTTTCCTTGGTCCTTTTTCTGCCTCCTGCTACCGTGCCAGAAGCAAGCTCGCTCTGCCATGTTGCCCGGGCTTGGAGCCAGCAAACTAAGAAGTGAAACTCTACAAACTGAGCCAAAGCCTCTTCCTCCTTCTGCTTGTGGGTATCAAGTGCTGTCTCAGCTACGAGAAATGAACAAGGACAGGGACAAAAAATCTAAAGGAGAAAGAAAGCACATATTCTTCTGAATGGGGATACCCATCTGTTTTTGAACAATAAAACATAGACTCAAATTTTGTATGGAAAACAGTATTCTAACTGCAATAAAGCACCAAATGTAAAAAATAAACTCATAAAAGAAAAGAAGAAAAATTAAACCAGCATGCCTATCTGTCAATCTACACACACAGGAAAGGAAAACTCTAATGAATCATACTTTGAGAAAATAGTTGAAGAATTTCCAATTCTGGCTATGACACATAATGTAAACATTGCACATCGTAAATATGCAAGCAAGAATGAAAATGCAGAAAAGGCAGTGGGGTGGGGGAGGAAAAAGGCGTTACAGAAAACACACACACACTCCCACATGACTGCAAACTGCATGTCCTGCAAACGTGCTAATAAAAATTTAAAATACATTAAAATGTGAAAAAGAATAAGAAATAAAAATGATGCCTTCACAGTATCCATGAGACATAGCTTGCTAATCTACAATTTTGTTTTGTTTGGTTTTTTTTTTGTTGTTTTGGTACTGGAAATTGAACTCAGGACCTCGCACTTGCCAGGCAGGCACTTGTGCCACTGAGGTATATCCCCAGCCCCTAATCTACAATTTTGTTTAAAGCCCATCACAGCAGCACTTTCAGAGAGAGGTTCTCTGATCATCCAGGGTTCAGTAGAATATTCCTTCATCACATGTGGGTTTTCTTATTTTAAAAATTTTAAAAACTAGCAAAACAACAATGAAGACAAAATCAAAACAACACAAAAACAGCAAAAATGATGCATGACCTCAAAACAAAATGATAGGAGTTAACAGTGGCTGCTATATTACATACCATTATCTTCAAGGAAATTGCTCAGTCCACCAGATGTAAGAAGGTAAGATTGATCAAACAATCAAAGACAGTAACAATTAATTAAAAAAAATTGGAAATAATGCGGAGTTCACCGTACAAGATGGTAGGAGCTCTGATAGGTGTCAGCGACAGAGCAGGAGGCAACAGGAGTAATATAAAAAGACTATTTGTAGAAGTAATACTGCAGGTGGGTTTTTAGTGACATAATTGCGCACTGCAGAACTGAGAAAGTGAATGTTAATGTTACTGAAGTTTTACTAATTTAAATTTACTTTTTATTTTTTTGGTTTTTCTCCGGTACGGGGAACCGAACTCACGACCTTGCACTTGCCAGGCAGGCGCTTTGCTGCTGAGCTAAATCCCCAGCCCCACTAATTTAAATTTAAATATACATAGCCATAAATAGCTAGTGGTTACTGTAATGGATGGCACAGCACAGCAGGCCTGAAGATACAAAGAATCTGAGGGCACAAGCTACAGCAAGTGTGGACCCCTTCAGAGCAGAGACCTATGTCTGCTTCCATCCATGACCAGGAAGCAGATGTAAGAGGATCCTAATGAAATGGGGGAAAGTAGAAATCAGGTTCGTATTGACCGTGCGTGAGTTGATATGACAGATTTGACTTCTGAAGTAGAGAAAAAGTGAATCTTCACACATTCATCAACTTACCTCATTGCCTCTCCATCCTATGGTCAGCAAAGGGCAAGGGGCCAAGCCGGAAACACCGCTGCGGGTGCAGGCAGTGCCTTCCCCGAATGCCACGCGGCAACCTGCTGAGGGCCGGGAACATGGAGCCAGGCAAAGAAGAGCAGAGCAGGCCTTGGTCAAATGAATGTTCTGGCCATCAGAAGCCTGAAGAAAAGACAGTGGATAAAGGGAACTATCCCAAGATTGGCAAAGCCAAGAACAGGCTGGAAGTGAAACAATAACTTCCTAGAAACCCTAACACCTGCTATCCACATTAGAAAATGTACAAGCAGGCTATCATCTTCGGTTTTCTGAGTCCTGATCGTCTAAGACCTGCCTGAGAAACTTTTCTTCATAATAAACTTTTCTTCAGCATTATAAACTTTTCTTCAAAATGTTTGAAGAAGGCCTTAAATGCGTTCTAACTAAAGCCAAAATAAATCTGGACCCAGCTCAAATACAGATTACATAGACCCGAGCGACCCTCCTTCACAAGGGCTCTGAAATAAAGGGGCAGGCGTGTCTTGAGCTATATTATTTACCTTATATTACTTAGTCAGCTTTGTGAAATTTTCAATACAATATTTAGAATAAAAATAAGAGAAGCGATATGCCAAAAGAAGCGAGGAATTAATGGTTTGAAGAAGTAACATAATTAACTGATAGAAGTAAAAGCAGAAATGGCACACATACTGAAAATTTCAAATTAATTCATCCCCTGATTTCAAGTTCTTTTTTCAGCAGCTAATGTGGACTGAGCTACTCTTGCACAGGAGCACATCCTAAGTGTTGATTGTGAGCCAGTCATACTGGGTATTTTTATGAGACTCAGTACATTTGATGTATTTAGGTTTATTTCTTTTCAACTACATAAAATATGTGTTTTCAGCAGAACAGTAATAGAAATTATTTTTATATTTATATATTATCATTTCTCAATGTTTGACTATAGATATATAGCACCTGCAAAATCAATTGATAACTGGCTTTTTTGAGTACTGAATCATCTTTTTTTTGGTACCAGGAGTTGAATTGAGGACCTTGAGCTCGGCCAGGTAGGCGCTGTGCCACTGAGCTGAATCACCAGCCCTTTGTCTTATACAGCTCTGTTAGATTGAAAATCTGTTGCCCATAATGCTTTAACACAGCCAGTAAAACATACATGTGATATATGAAATTATATATATAATACCTATGAGGTTTATTACTGCATTTTAAAGATTGTTTGTAACGCTTCATATACTTTAAGGATACGAAGAAGCATAACTTCACTCTGCATTTTCTTCATGCCTGTCTTCAGGATAGATTTCATATTCCACCATCTAATATCAATTATTGTCCAACTGTTTTCTTAGTGGCATCTATTGAAATTCCATTTAATTGCACATTTCAGTGGAGATATTATCAAAAACTGTAAAGAGCCCTGTATTCCCTCCCTCTTTATGCTTCTAGAATTCTGGTTCAGTGGAGGAAGGTCATATTTACCTTAAGTCTTTGTATCCCCTGTAGTTTATATTTCAGGAACTCATGCTTGGCAGAACACGGACAATATTCTGTAATTCTACAGTATCTGGACAGTAAAAGTACTCCAGATTGCTGTAATTACTTCATTTGATGGTATAGTATAATATTCAGGCTCAGTGAGTCATCTCCCACCTTTATGAAATTCCATATTGGATAAATGATTGAGCCATACGATTTCTAATTTGAGCAAAGTCCCAATTTTGAGGCAATTTATAGGAATTTATGCCCTTTAAAAGTAATTAAAATACATTAATAACATAAAAATCCTATGTATTCCTAAATTGTCAAGATACTTGAATCTCTTTTATTTCCAACTAGATCGTTGTCAAAGTTGCTCACAGAAAATTCAAGGAGTTCAATTTCATTTTACACCTATTTTGCAGAACTTCCTTTGAGTGTACTAGCGAGCCAATATAAAAACAGAAAATTTTATTGTATTTTTACCGTATACAAATGAAGTCCCTCATAAAACAAAGTATTTCCATCCTGCCATGTTGTATCAAATATATATCCACATACGTATCCACATTCCTCAAATGCATCTTGGCTAAAGCAAGGGCACAAATGCACTTTTGTAACATAAAGTGTCTCTTCAGGAGCTTTCACGTTTAACATTTTGATGTATGCAGTCACTTGAGAGTCAGTCGTTGCACCACCTGCCTATGGAAGTAAAATATGATTATATGTGTCAGTCTTGGGCTTACTCTGAGGAAATTCCTGTACAAATTGCTCTGCTCTTGTCAGTGTAATCCAACTGCCAGTTTTGCCCATCCCCCTATCTTCTAACTTGCCACAAGAAAGAAAGAACACTCCAGCTACTTCAACACATTTCTCATTTTGTGAGTTCTGTGAACGTACACGCTCATGTTCAGTGTTATAGAGATGATTTCTGTACTCCCACTCATAGCCGTGTATTTCTAATCAATCTACAAAGAAGCAGCCCTGAAAAAGTTAAATTTAAAATAATTAAATACATCTGGGTGTGACCTACACTGCTTACTGACGTCCACCTGTGGGAGATTATTAATGCTTACATGCTCAATAAAAAATAAAATCCTCATGTCTACATTTTTGTTTTCTTATTTTTGAGACAGGGTCTCATTATATAGCTCAGGCTGGCCTTGAACTCACTACGTAACCCGCACTGGCCTTGAACTCACGGCCATCCTCCTGCCTCAGCCTCCCATGTTCTGGGGTCACAAGGATGTGCCACTAGGCCAAGCACATCAACCTTTTTCACTATTTTTATTCAGCCATAAATTCTCTCATATTACCTTCATCAAACCGAAAGGTAAAATGAATAGAAGCATCACTTCACAATTTTAAATTTTAAAAATACTTTTAGCTTCATTTGTAGTTTTCTTGACCGGATCTATTCTTATACAAATATATTATATTTTATAAGTATACATGTATGTTGAACAATGAAAATGGGAAAAACAATCGCCATATCTAAAATAGACAAATAATGCAATGTTTTGCTAAGTTTACTTCCCAATTTCTTTATTAAGAAATACTTGAATATTTATTTGTACTAAGCAAACAAAGGTATAGTTTCTGATCTAAGTTTTGCTGAATTGATAAAGAAGCAACAAATTTGGAGCGTTTATTTTGTTCTTGGATAAGGCTCCATAAATTTAGAGTGTTGAAACATCAATCTAATGATTATTTCTTTCAGTTATGATCAATGTCTACAATAACTTTTTTGGATGAAGAAGTAATTGAATTGGGTCTTGAGGTATGAGAAGTTCACCTGCAAGCTTCATTAATGTAAAAATTATTTTACCATCAGCTAATTTTTTCTGTTCTATGGGCTACAGATGTTCATCAAGAAATTTGCTTTCTCCCACACAGGTGAATATTCACCATCACCCGTAAATCTGCTAGTAGACCTTCTTGTTGTTGATTTTTAAATACCATTGAAATATATTATCCTGGGGCTGGGGATTTAGCTCAGCGGCAAAGCGCCTGCTCTGGCAAGCGCAGGTCGTGAGTTCGGTTCCCGGTACCCGAGAAAAACCAAAAAAAAAAAAAAAAAAAAGAAAGAAATATATTATCCTGAAGGAATTTAAATATTATTTATGAGAATTATCCAGTAATTCAGAATCACCATCAATATCCATATCTATTTATATATGTATATATATGTACATGAATTATGCAGTCAAACCAAATTTCTGCAGAAAAGCACAAAGCTTTAATAAAAAAGATTTTTATTTTAAAAAACTGTAGCCGTGGATCTATATTATTTGCTGGAAATACTGAGAGGGACAGAAATAAATTTCTAGGGGTCAGATAAAGGGAAAGAAGAAAAAGAAGGGATGAGGTGGAGCCCTACCTTGGGAGCTTCCTGGACAAGACAGAGCTTGAGTCCGTTCACTGATTTGGGTTGGCAGAGAAAAATGAGAAAAGAATTCCCAGCCTTATGAAATCCTTGAGCAAATGTGAGGTGGATAACAAAGCAGCTAACTAGAATAAGTAGAACTACCATTAAAATACTGTCAGAGGATAGGTCTCTAATTTACTTTCCTGAGCTCTAGAGTTATAAGTTTGTATTATACCCAGTGCCCAGCAGGAAATAAAATGACTCTTATTATATTTCTTAACCTTATTATTTCTGTGTCCTCCTACTAAACCCTACCATTATAATTATCCAAAGCAGTTTCGTGGTATAATGAAGGACCTTGAGCTCAGGCCCCTCTGCAGGAGACAACGGCGACTTCCGCTCTGCCCGCTAATCCCAGAGCAATTGTTGCTTAAATTTTAAGCTTCAGATTCAAGCCTTTCCTGCCAATTAACGCTTACCAAATTGATTTATAAAATATAGCAATTTCTTCGGCCATTCTTAATGCAGCCCTTGAAAAAGGTCTTGCATCTTAATTGCTGGTGCATGCAACCAAGTTATTTTTAATTTGTAAATTTAAAGAAATTCTCAAAGCAACATATAAAAGCTTAATAAAATATGTTTAAGAAAATTCTCAATGTTGTTGCATTTTTCATTTTCTTTCTAAAAGTAAGGGAAAATGCAAAATTCTGTTTAATAAGGGAGAAAAAGAGGAAAGAACAGAAAACATTTGATTTTTATGGATTCTAGAATCTTAGACTTTTAGAAACTATGCAATATATGAATTAGAAATGTATGGTTTATGACTCCTGTGTATTTCATTCCGTAAAATACATTATG
>NW_004955427.1:4401515-4434736 GCF_000276665.1 Chinchilla lanigera | reverse complement strand
TTCGGTTCCCAGTACCAGAGGGGGAAAAAAAAAAAAAAGAACATTATCTTACTGGAAATTTTAAACATGCTGCAAGATTGATAAACAGATTTG
The DNA here is from genome assembly GCF_000276665.1 of Chinchilla lanigera. Classification (NCBI taxonomy): domain Eukaryota; kingdom Metazoa; phylum Chordata; class Mammalia; order Rodentia; family Chinchillidae; genus Chinchilla; species Chinchilla lanigera. Next base: position 4,434,643 of record NW_004955427.1, on the reverse strand, counting down.
TGGAATACAAAGAAAACAATACAAGACAATACCATTACTCTTCACAGAGTAATTGGATAACTTTTCCATGAGTAACTTCAGATATTGGCAGAGAAACAGCTGATTCCATGGCATAATTAAAATAATAGCTAACCAGCTGGAATCACTTTGCCATTCAATCCTTTCTCTCATAATGACCTCTTCATAAGCCAGTCCAAGCAACTGAAAATCCTGACAACAAAACATTCTGACCCAATTATATACCATTTGCAGCTGTTTCAGCTTAGAATTATGCTAGACCCAGTAAATGAAATTAAAAAAAAAAAAACTGGCTTGAGAAAGAGTATCTAATGATGACATGTTTCCTATAGATATGTGTGCTCAGTGCTATTTTGTGAATAAGATTTAAAAGGCCATATTCCTTTGACTTGAAAAGCCTTGAACAATTTCATACCCTTATCTCTTCATACTTTTCATTAACTTTCACAAAGTTGATTAGGTCTCCTAACCCAGAAGCCATTGACAGACCTTCCATCCCCTATCTCTCATCAATCCATGCTTACATGACCTGAATAGAGCTAGTAATTTGCATGCGAAGTTCCAAAATGCAGCTGTTCCCATTTCCATCCTTGTGCATTATTATTTTAAAATACCGGTTCTTCCAGGAAGGCAAAAGAAGCTACAGGGTAGAAGACGGCCATTTGTCCCCTCCTCCTGCCTCTGTCTAAAAAATCATCTTCACCTACTTCTCATACTGCCTATGCTTTTAATCCATCTCCAGTCTAACGTTTCTGGGTAATAAAAATGTCTGATTTCCTCTTTAACTTATTTATTCCATTTTCTTCAATTGCCATATGTTCCCACTTATTTTGTATATTTATTATCCATTGAAAAAAACTAACTAAAATCAATCAGAATGTGCTAGAATATGCCCATGAGTAAGGAGCTTCATATCCTATGTTATTTCACTTGATATTTCTGGATTTTGTCTGTCTTTTCTAACAGGAATAACTTTTGAAGTGTTCTCTTGTTCTTGAATTTCTATAATGCAATTTTTTCCTAAGGCCGGGGAAGATAATTGAGTACTTAAAAAATACCCTATCATTCCAACCTTCATTTTTAAATATAACAACACTTTTATCTTATCAGATAAGTAGTTATTTATATCGACCTCAAATCAAACACAGTTATACACTTTCTATTATCTCCCCAACGGAGAATAATTATACTTGAGGAATGCAAAGTAATAGTTTAACAAAACAGCAAATTATATTAAAAATCTTATTTTTAATAATTATGTTATTAAACATGAAGTGGAGCACTTTTCCTCAATTTAAAAAAGATTTAACTCTGAAACAGTTGCCATCACAAGAGCAAATCTCTCTTTCTCTCCCTCTCTCCCCTGTTAGCAATTATTCCTGTGTTCATTTGCAGTGTCTTCTCCACGAAGGTGCTTCCATTCTCAAATTAGGAAATGGAGCAGCTCTGCAGTCACATCACAGTGAACATCTGGAAATGCGTGCTACTCAGAGAGTGGGGTTTCTCAGTGGTGGGCTGTCAGAATTGCTTTTTTATAGATCTAGAAATGATCATGAAGTTTTGAAATCAGACACAACTGATACCCATCAGAGTCGTAGAGGACAAGCATTTGCTGTATTTATGAACTGGATGAAGAAAGGAGAAAGCAAATGCAAGAATCAGAGGTTCGTGCTAATACACAGGTGAACAGATGGCCTTCAATGTAGATGGTAAAATCTGCCCATATGTTCCACAAACCCACAACTTTCATCTATACAAATTTTTCACCTAGATAGATTGAGTTTAATTCAAACAATGAGTATAAATGCGCAATTATAGTTCTGAAAAGCTCTCAGCTATAAGCACTTTAAAAAATTACAAATAGAATAAAATTTACTTCTAAATTTTTGCCTGAACTACTTCCAGGAAGATATTAAGCTTCTCGGAGTGGATCTGTTAAGTAAATCAAACTGATTTTTTCTGCATCAGTATGTAATTTATCATTCCAACAGCAAATTTGTCTTTATACTTTTGATGTTTAACTTAGGAAGGCATAACAGTCCAAAAGAAAATGGTATATTTGTCTCACAGCACTTTCACAAATTCTACAAGTTAATCCTTGGCTCTTCCATGTACATTACTGGAAACTGTCTGATTTATACACAAAGTTCATAAAATTTCAAGTATTTTTACAAGTCAGGAATACAACGTAATTTTAAGATCATACTTTTCATCTCGATATAATCAAATAATGGATAGGTTGTATTTAGAATAAAAACGAAGCTAAGCATTATTGACTCCTTTTTGGTTAATTATGTAAACACCAAAAACTATTTATTTGCAGGGTTTATCATGTGACCAAAACATACAGATGTAAACATAACTGAAGCCATCTTAATAATCTTATCTATTCCTATTTTCCCTTATTAATATTTATATGAATATGACAAAATAAGTAGTATGTTTTCTAAATATGTAACTAAGAAAACTAAAACAATCAAATTTCTAGTGTGAAAAAAATTTTTGTTGTTGTTCCACAATAGAGTGAGAAAGCTGGGGAATCAAGACAACAGGAAGGGTTTATAGTCTTTCTCATCCCGCTTGCTCGGGGGCAGTACTGACAGACTGAGAAATAAATTAATTCTTTGATTTTCCTGGCCTTTCTTTATAAACAATAGCTTATAAAGTGAGATCTCAGTAGATCCTGAAGTTTGTAATTTCTGAGGACCTAAAGTAATTCTAAAAATTAATTTGTGCACTAGGGAAATTTAATAAATTAGTAAAAGGCCATTTTGTCTCGATCCAAAAACTCTTTTTATCTTTCAAAAACAGATATAGCAATTGTCTAAACTGTTTAGTTATTCCATTGTTTTGGAGTTTCTTTAGTAAAACTATATGAATATTAAAAGCAAAAATATTGGAAAGGGTTTTGCTTTGCTTCTGTGTGTATTTTGTGTTTTGTAGGCCTTGCTAAAAATATCTTCATTATGTAAGAATGCTTTTCCTCCTTTTCCTGTAAGAACAGAATGTCTCGTGCAGTGTCCCCAGTGACTCCAGTACTTGTGATTTTGAATTACCTGCTCAGTGACAGCGATAGCCTCTCCAAAGCAAACTGGGTTTTATATTTTCAGTATAAAGACTCAAGTAAGTAGAAGATGATGAAAATAGTTTTTTATAAGCACATTTGTGACTCACGTAAAATTATCAAGTATTAATATACCTGATTATGGGACTGTTTTGGGTTAACATGATTAATGCATCGGTTGCCAGAAATCAATATGCTTTCAGGAAGCTTAATTATATAAGACAATGCATAGTAAATACGATTTTCTTCATGCAAGCACTTTTTATTATGTTGTTGATAAATCGGTATTGATGTGTTTTCCTTAGTATTCCTACTCTTTACTGATGTTCAACTGAAGTCCCAATCCTCTCCTAAAACTATAGAGCATTTTCCCAGTAATACACACTTTAAGGAGCAATTCCTCTTTATGTTACACATGTTCTTGGACCTGGAATTCTAGGTAAGATGCATTTGAGTCCAATCTGTTGCTTTGAACAAGATCACACAACACTTTGCAAACAACTACAATCATGCTTATGTGATAACCCTTCCATATATTTAACTTAAGTGTAGGAATGACTCTTTCTAATAAATATTTATAGTAACCCAAAATAATTGTGGTAACTTCACACACCAGTAACATAGTCTTAATCTCAAAAGCAAATATTGTATTCCACTCTTACCAATACCCTTTTGTTTAAGTCAGTGGTATGTTTTCATGTTAACATGTATTATATTGAGCAAAGTCAGAAGAATATACCTTTTTTTCCTTTACTACTTCCATTCCTCCTTCCTACCTGCCTCTTTTCCCTCTTTTTTCCTCCCCCAATTCTTATTGCACATGAAAATGCAGAAAACAACAGAGACCCAATATTTACTATAACTGTAATATCTTCAAATGTTCCAAATATGTGATAAATGCAGTAATGTAAAAGTCATGAGGGGTAAGAGAAAATTAGAATGGCTTGGGGATATTATAGTAAGGTAATGCTAAAAATAAGGAGCATTACAGTAGCACCTGGTTCAGATGTGTCCTCGACATTTTAAGAAAAGTTAGAAAGCAAGATAAAACAAATGTTTCAATAATGCTTGGACGAAGACAGTGCAGAGCACAGCGCTATGAACCAGAGAGATGGCGAACAAGACTTCAACCTTACCAACTCTCCTCTCTTCCTTCCGGCACATTCTTGACCACAAGGCCGGTGAGAACACCTAGTAGAAGGCAGGTGCTCACAAGGTGTAAAGATAGTGGCCAGCGTTCAGGGAGCATAAGTGACTGGAGCTGGGGATCTGGGGCAGAGCTTTGGAGAGGAGAGTACCAGGGATGACTAAGAGGCCAAGTGCAAGCTCACGTGTTAGTGTAACAAGGCTTCATGAGGACCAGAAGAAGTCAGAGGATACGAGAGGTCTGAGTTAAAAGCAACAAAAGCACACTCCATTCTTTCCAGGAAATTACCTTTCTAACAGGTGCACATTGAGAGAAATTGAAATAAAAGAAGTTAATGAACTTATTTTTCCTGATTTTTATTTGTTCTGAAGATACTAACACTATAACACAAATATAGAAGCAAATCGCTTGTTAATGTCCTAGTGGTAAAATAAATTGACATAAAGACTGTAATTAAAGGTGCAAACTTTAAACCCTAAATCAACCATTAAAGCATTTTAATGTTTTTAAATGTCAGTTGTATGAAGATAATAGAATAAAAATGATAAAATGTTCAATTAAATCAAAGGGAGAGAGAAAAAGAGAGGAAGGTAATGCTCAGATATACCATACAGGAATAGCTGGCAAATTGATAGATTGTAATTCAGTCTTATAAATAATTACATTAAATTTAAATATGCCAATAAAAACATATAAATTAAATTGGATAACAAAGGTTCAAATATATCCTCTTTATAAAAACACATTTTAACTATAAATGTGTACAAGTTTTAATATATTTCACAAATGTAAAGATACATGACAAATATAGAAATATAATGCAATAGCTATCTAAAGGAAAATTGGAATTGATTTATGATATCATAATTCTAGATTTCATGATAAAGAGCTTTATCAGAGATAGATATTTTATTTTATTTTATTTCTTTTGTCTCTTTTTTGAGACGGTCTTCCTATGCAGTTCAGGCTGGCCTTGAACTCACTTTGTAGCCCTGGCTGACCTCAAACTCACAACAATCCTTCTGTCCCAGCCTCCCGAGTGCTGGGATTAAAGAGATAGATATTTTAAAAATGTAAGAAGAAAGTACTGATAAGTCTGCAAAAAGAAATAAATTTCCAACTGCAGTATAGTAATAGAAATTAACACTTATCACTCATTAACTGATGAAACAAATAGATAGATGTCATTAACGAAGTTGAAGACCTGTAATTAATTGTACTTTGTTTCTAAGAAACATTTCACCAAACAAACACAGAATGTTCATTTTTAGAAGTACACATGGAATATTCCCACTGAGACTCCAAATCCTGAGGCTCAGATGTAGCCTATCAAAACAAAAAGAATAAAAGTCAAAGTATAATTTAATACGGTAACGGAAATAAAATAGAAATCCATCCTAAAACACAATAACTCAATGAATATTTTGCAAAATAAGCAACATAAACCAACCTGGGATATGCAAGATGACTCCCAGGTTTGGTGGCTTGTTAGGAAAACTTAAAGCACTCTGTCTGTGGACCTACTAAGGGCCATGATATATTCTAGGGAAATAACGCAAACTGAAACCAGCGATGGGAAGGAGCCTGGACTGCAACCCACAGAACTGAGGTGTAAGCTGGAGTCACGCAGGATGGCTTGCTCCTTCAGAGCACTGAATGTCTGAAATGTTGCTGCCGGCAAAGGCCACCAGAAGCCCATAGCTAATGCTTTAATTGAGAAGCTGGCAACATAGATACCCTCTGCCTGGTGTCTACCTACATTCCAGACTCTTGAAAGGGAGAGAGTATTTAGTACACTCTGCACTGCTTGTGCACACAATTTGGGAAGAATGAGCCACTTTCATCATTAGGAAATAGTAGAAATTCCTTTTCCACAATATTCACATGGACATCAGCCAAGTTTAGTCTTGCAAAGAGACCTTTGCAGGAAGAGTAGGCTAAAGTATGCTGTATAAAACACTTTTCTGCAATATAACTCATGGGACAAAGAAGTTTCAAGGGAAATAAAAATGAAAATATACTGTATTAAAATTTGTAATGCCCAGCCAAAGAAATAACTATAAAAACCACAGGGTACAGTTATAATGCTTATAATAGAAAGTCAAAAAATTAGTAATGTAAGATCTACTGGACTTTCTAAAGAATTTTAAAAATTATATCTAATAAGTGAATTTAGTAAGGCTATCACATACAGTAAAACTAAGGATATTAATTATATTTTATATAGTCAAAATACAGAATATAATTAAAATGAAAATTACACTCACTAAAATTAAAATATGTAGTAATGCACTTAACAAAATATATGAAAGACTTTTCCACTTAAAACTGAAAAATACTACTGAGACAATTCAAAAAGGCATAAACAAATGTAGATGTTTATTATGCTTATGAATTGAGAGGTACAATATTTTTAAATATTTGTTCATCATAAATTGATGTTGACATACATATTTACCTCTATTACAATTCCAGAAGCCTTTTTGCAAAAAATTGACTAATTCTAAAATTGGTATAGATAAACATAGTTTAGGATTTAGACTATCTGATTTCAAGATTTGCTGTAATCATAAAATTATAAAGATATTATGTGGTTGTATGTGGTTAGCTCTATGAACCAAATAAATATTATAGAGATGAAATATCAGAAAATTTTCCAGTGAGAAAAACTGAGTGTTAAAGGAAAAAAGTAATATTCACACTTTATCATACTCATAAAAATTAACTGCCATACATCATTTCAATTTAAAGTAATAAAGAGTTCTATAAGAAAATAGAACACAGAATTCTGACAGTTCTGGATTAAGCAAAGCTACCTAACAAAACACACGCACCCATATATACACAAAAACACACACATACACACTCTGAATCATAAAAATGAGTAAACTGGACTTCATCAAATACAGAATGTTTTGCCATACTAATATAATTAAGAGGTAAAACTACAAATATAAGCAATAAGCTGATAAAAATATTCACATACCTACATTTATACTACACAGAAATATATAATGCACACCCATACACAAGTAAGAAGGATATAAAAGTAAAAGTAATGTTTCTGGAATTATTGTCATACTCATCGCAGAATACAATTTGTCCATATCAAGGATTCAAAACTTACCTCTTTTTTCTTGCCAGAATGCATAGTCTCCAAGATCAGAGGTTTATTCTTTAACTCAAGGTAGTGATCAATCCACCCATTTAAATTTTCTCCATTTTATTAACTGTGGAACTTTAGATTTCTGAGTCATATAGATGAAGAAACTAAATATTTCTGAAGAAAGAGTAACATTTTAATGCACCATATAATTTTACTTACTTTCAAAGAGATTACTCTGAGTCATCTTCCTTTATATCAGGAAGATATTTTCCATAGTAGAAGTTAATATTTATAGTAAAGATTGTCACAGCTTGTAATTTTTCATAAAAGATTGTTATAGTCCTATTTTAAAAATATATGCATAAAAATTAGAGTTAGTCAACCAGGAAAATAACATCAGGTGCAGGAAAAGATCTTGATAATTCAGAGAAATTTTACTAATACTTTAGGAAGCAATAAACTATTAAACTACATAGGATAAGTGATATTTGGTGGCAATTTTTTGCAATAGTTTGAGTTGCAAACACAAACTGCCAAGTTAATGTGAAGACAGAAATACTGTCACTTTCAAATTGCAAAGAACAGGTGTAAGCACTAAGTATTATGAGGGAGAGGAAGGTGAAAGCCCTGAAAACTTGGGAGATATATAGATAAATGGAATTGATAGAGCCGGAGAAGATAAATTAGGAAACAATCCATCGTTCCTTTACTCATCTTTTTCCCATTTAGTGTCTAATGTGTTTCATACAGTGTTCTAATTTCTATGGGTAAAGAATAAATTAGTGACCAAAAAAAATTGCTTTAATGAAGCTTAAATTCTAGCAGACAGAAAAGAACAATAAACACTTAAAATATATAAAATATAGTGGATATCGATCAATGCAGTAGAGAAAACAAAGCAGGTGTCATGATAAAACACACTTGGAGAGTAGATAGGCAGAAAAATCAGGTAGTATCAGAGAGAAACCCGAATAAAACGAGGTGCTATGAGTATCATTAAAGTAACGCTTCAGAGAGAGGCAACTTTTAGCAAAAGACTAAGGGATCAAAAATTCTTAATATTTCTTTAATATATTTTATGTATTGGAGCACCATGGACATCACGATAGCTGTTACCATGTTTCTTAGATTCTGCACTACTAGCATTTTGGGACAGTAAAGGTTGTGAGGATTGTCCTCTGTATTACTTGCTGTTTAGAAGCTTCTCTGGCCACTCCCCACTACTTTATAGTAGCAGCTCCCTGTGCTTACCTCAGTTACAGAAACCCAAATTATCTCCACAGTTGCTAAATATCCTTGGGGAACAAGGGGAGAAAATTACTATTTCCTCCTGCATCCCACCACTTAAGAACCACTGTGGAAAAAAACAAAATAAAATAGCAAATAATGGGAAGTGGGGCCTGAGAGGCAGAGCATGAAGTCAGCAAAAGCAAGGGCCCCAGAGAACACTTTCAGGGTCCTCACTGTTGTGACTTGAGTGCAGGAGTGTGAGGGGGGAAGGAAATTCTCTCATTGGGTTATAACACCACATACACTTGAGTTGATTAGAGCTGTAATTTGAACAATGTAAGCACTGAGTCATGATCATACAATCAAGGTCATGGTATAGAAAGAATTAGATATCATACACAGATATTCAATGCAGCATTTGATAAAAATGGATCATTTTTCTCTATAAATACAGACTGTTGTGCTGACATAGTTGCTTTGAACTTTGTTTAGTTTTTTTTTGTTTTTTTTTTGTTGTTGTTGTTTTCTTCTGGTACCAGGAATTGAACTCACGACCTTGCACTTGCTAGGCAGGCGCTGTGCCGCTGAGCTTTGAACTTTAAGGGGAGACTGCTTTGGTGACATGGATCAGCACCAGTGTCCCTTGTGCTCCTTCACATGCCTGGATGCCAATTGCACTCACTTACCACTTGCAAAGAATCAAGAAGTGAAGAGCACTGGGAGAGCAGGGTAAGCAGTAGATTTCCCCTGCCTCCAAAGAACTCACTGGTCAATAAAATCTAACGTGCCTGTATGCACATTTATAACTCCAAAACAATGTGTTGCATGCTAAATTCACAGTATGGGGTCAAGGTACACTTGTTTTGTTATTTGTTTCTGCCTTTAAAAAATAGAGGCAACAAAAATAGGAAGGACTAAAATAGTGATATGCGACATTTGTTCTATAATTACACAGAAATAAGTGTTCTGATTCTGGAAGGCTTTTCATGGAATCCTTACAGGAGATCAAGCTACTAATAATGAGCAGGTTAAAAATCTATCCCCAATATATCTCCAAGGAAGGGTGCACAATTTTGAAAGAAGATCATAAGGAACATCAGCTCTGCTGATCCTTTAGGCCACCAATTGTAGGAGAGAGCAAAGAGAGTTGAAGACTGTGGTTTATAATATTCTGTCGTCAGTGGTCTTTACCTGACACCACAACACAGAGTATAGGAATTAATGGAGGCAGCATTGTGTGATATGATATATTCCCTTCAGAGAAGCAAGGGTGTGATTCTCTGTCCTTTTCCTGCTCTGTCCCAGTATAATCTACTTCCTGTGACTCTCCTCAGTTTTTGTTACAGCCACATACGTTGCCTATTAAATGGAACGTGAACATGACATGAGGAAGGGATGAAATTGCTTTAATGTGTGACCCCTTTCTTGTCCCTTCACTGTCTTGTGTGAAAAGTACATTCCCTGTTGCCAGATTGAAGGACAAGTGGAAACCCATCTGCAAAATAAAAGAAAGCCACTAGCTAATTTGCAGAGCTTAAGCAAGAAAACAAGAAGTACCTATTCGTACAACTCTTTGAGACAGAGTGTGCACTTGGGACCAAAAAAGTTTTCATTTATTATATTCATCACTACTGTAAGAGAAACCTTACTAAAATTAGTGGAGTCAGGAATAGATCTATCCACTAATTGTCATCATAACGAAGAATAAAGGAGCTCAGCATCTTAAAATAGCACTCACTGCTTGTCATAAAACATGGGAACTGTTCTGCTTTTCTACCTCAGGCATGTCTTTGTGAGTCAGGTCCAGTTTGCAGAAGCTGAGGGGCTCTTTTTGTCAGTATAGGGCCGTGCATTAACTAGGGTGGTACAGTTATGTAGGAATATATTCTGAAGCCCTGGGACAGCAGTTAGCTAGGGTATGATTATAAGAAGCAACTCATTTTAGAAAACAAAGAGAAAATAGAAGGAAGAGTTTTATTTCTTTATACCCAAGGAATTAATTTCATGTCATCAAAAATATCTGTTAAAGGATATTCAGTAATATCTGCCCTTTTATTAACACAAAGTTGTATACAATTTTTCTTTCATAAACTAATGTTTCATGCTGATGGCAGACATGCAAAAGGGAAACAGAAACATACAATACCTCTTAAGAACTAGGTTTACAAATGTCTTATCCCATTGTCTAAAATAAGAAAGCAGGTCAAATCAACAAGCCCAAAATCTAGAGGGCGAGGCCACGAAAGGGTCATTAAAAGGATACAAAGCTATGGAGAGAGGAAAAATGCAACCAAATTAAGCCAAAGAATTATTTTTTTCTTCAATAATATTTTACTACAAAGCAGTAACATTTATGCTTCAAAATATTAAGTTAAGGCATTATATATCTAGCCTCTTTGAAAAGGAATTATTAACTTTTGAGAATCAAGAACATAGTATTCTCAAAAAGGCCATGGTTGACCATCTGCTTAAAATATGTTTGAGAGCACCCAGCCTGCCAGTGGTAGCCACTCAGGACTAGCAAAACCCAGCAGCACCAGCAGTGCCAGTGTGAGTGACCCAGCAGCTGTGAGACGCTGTTTCACAAGAAGCCCCACAGAGCCAGCAGGAAAAATCAATCCAACAAGAAGAGAAACATTACATACAAGTTCCTGCTATATGTTGGATTTCATTATCTAACTGTAGAGCTAGCTTCTATGCTTAAAGATATCTAAGTAATAGTTACCACAGTTGGTCAGTTGCTAGGCTATGCTGGATGTTATTATTATTGCTAACTGTACTACTGTAGCCAAGATTTCATACATGTTGTAGTCATTTTCTCTCCCTCCTATGACAACACTGTGATTACCTGGGGTGCTAACCATCACCATAGTCCAGTGCAAAAGGAAGGAGCGCAGAGCCACATAGATAGCCCATCCTTAATAAATTGGGAAGGTAGATTCTTGTGATAGACAAAAGATTAAGAACCACTTGCACCTAGAAGACATCTTTGAGGAACAGATTTTCCTAGGGAAGCTATGATACTACTGATAAAACTATCTACTGTAAAAAATCTACAAGCACCAATATAAAAAATAAAACAAAATAGAAAATGACAGGATGCAGAAGCAAAATGCAAACTCAGACCTCCACCTCACTCAGGACAGGTTCAGAGTACAATGTGATAGAAGAAATCAGAAGCCACTCAGGAACTCTCTAAAATGATAGAAAAGTTTAAAAAAATAGAAGTGGCTATAGAAAAAAAAAAATAATATCCCAAATTTAAAAAAAGAAAGACATCTAGACTAGATGCAGATTTTAAAAGAATAGAGGTGCTTAGGAAAACAACAGAAATCCTGAATGCTCAACATAGGAAAGAACTGTAACTCATAAAATAGGTCCAAACAGATATCTGGAAGGTCAAAAGTTCCATGGAAAGTGTACAAAATACAATGAATGAAGGTAAAGATAGAATATCAGATTTAGAACATAGAATTGTGGATAGTAATCATGAAAGAGAAGATATCTAAAAAAAAGCAAGAGACCATTAACCAACAGATCCATGGTGAAGCGAAAAGAATAGCATAAGATTGATCAGAGTCAGTGAGAAAGCTGGAGATAGTGCAAACAGCATAAAAAATTCTTCACAGAAGTTATGGCAGAAAACTTCCCAAATGTGAATAAAATGTTTGACAAATAAGGAGACATATAGAACTCCAAATAGCCATGATCAAAATAAATCTACACCAAGGCATTTATGAATCTAGATTCCAGAAATTCAGCACAAGAACAGAATATTAAAAGTCATTAGAGAAAAGAAACAAATCACTTAAAAAGGAAAACCCATCAAAATGGCAGCAAATTACTCAACACAAAGCCTCAAATCAAGGATATTTGGAGTAAAGTATTCAAGAAAACAACATCCCACCCAGGCTGATGTACATAGCAAAACCATCTTTCAGAATTAAAGAAGAAAAACATACTTCCATGACAAAGAACAACTGAAGAAATTCATGAACATCAGACCAGCTCTGCAAAATGCTCTGAAGGTTATTTTAGAAAGAGATAAGGAAGGACAAAATTCTAGGAACACCAGTGGAAAGATGGAGGGCAAGCAATTAAACCCAGGGTGAAAACAGGATACCAACAACAGGAAAATAATATGGCAAGGATAAGCCAATACATATCAGTTATATTCATTAATGTAAATGTCTCAATTCACCAATCAAATTCAACACAATGGAAGAATGGATCAAGAAGCAAGATCCAAAAATGTGTTGCATACAAGAAACACATTTATTCAAAAAGAAATTCATAGACTGAAAATCAAAGGATAGAAACCAATACTCCAAGCAACAGGATTCTAGAAAAAAGAACTGGTAGCTCTCTTATTTGCAGACAACCTGGAATTCAACCTAAGACTGATCTAAAGAGACAAATGAGGTCAGTACATACTAGACAAGGAAAAACTCTACATAGAGATAACAATCATTAATACATACGCACCAAATACCAGTGCACACAGCTACATAAAACAAATATAAACAGACATGAAAACTCAAGTAAACACTAACACATTTGTAATGGAGGACCTCAATAGTCACTGTCACAAACAGACAGATCCACTAGACAAAAAATCAATAAAGAAATACCAGAATTAAACCAAATCTATTAACAAATGGACTTAGTAGATGTCTACAGAGTGTTCCACCCACAACATAGGAATACACATTCTTTTCAGCTGCACATGGGACATTCTCAAAATTATAATGCACATTAGCACATAGAACATATGTAAGAACATGCAAAGGAACTGAAACTATTCCATGCATATATCTGACTATAGCACAATAAAATTGGAAATCAGTTTAAAAAACACCAAAAAAACCATAAAAACCTGGAACTTAAATAGGAATGTTGACCCTCCTGAACAACCAATAGGTCACAGGTGAAATTAAAGAAAAGTTAAATAGTATCTATACTTAAATGGTAATGATGATACAACTTACTGGAATTTATTGGACTCAGTGGAAGCAGTTCTAAGAGGAAATTAATAGCAATGAATTCTCACATCAGGAAAACAGAACAAGCTCAAATAAACAGCGTATAAAAAAATGTAGAAGAACTTAGTCCATAGAGATGGTCTATATAGTTGTGTACTTTGTAGTTAAAGCTCCAACATTCTACTAATTTCAATAGATATGGTATTTAAGCAAGGAAAATGCTTTACCTAGGTGCTTACTCGGTCCAAAGCAGGTTCCTATAAATTTACAAAAAAAAAAAAAAAAAAAAAGACTAGACATAATGATCTTTCCAATTTCTTTCCTGTTTAATTTGTTTGAAATGGAATTCCCTTGTCAATTCCAAAAATTTAAATATATTCCAACCAATATTATGCTGCAATGTAGAAGATAAATTTGTATCGCGTTGTTAACTTTTGCATAGTGTAGAACGACTTGGCAGTAATGATAGCATTTCCTTCCCTTCCTCTTTGTAGAACTTCTCTTATTTCTAACCCAGCATTAACCTACCTATGATTTTGCAGCTGAGATCTAATTTTGATTAACTTGATAGTGACATTTTTGTCTCTGCTTATCTAATACACTATATGAAGTAGAGTCCATCAAATATTCTGTTGTCCTGATAAGTACTACATATCATCTGCTTATTCCATAAGGAGAGTGTTTTTCATTATCTACTTGCAATAATTTTTAGTGCCAATCAACCTATCCTGAATTACACTTGTACAACTTCTAGGCTCACCAAGCATAATATGCTACTTCATTTATATATCAGACAATTTCTTCTCTACAATTTTGGTTAAAATCATCAGTGCATCTGTTATGGTTTGTGTCTGCATGACCCCCAAATCCTCATGCAGTCATGGGACAGGCTTCTAGATTTTTGATTGATCCATAGTCCAATGCTGGGATTATGGGTGTGAGTGCTACACTTGCCTCTGGGGTGGACAGTTTGCATATGTAAGGGAGAGAAAGAGGCTGCTTGCCACCACTCCTCCTTTTTGCTCTTGTTGCTTTTGCTGTCTTCTGCCCAAAGAACAGTTGCCCTCTGCCATGTGCCACCCTGCCTTGGAACCAGCTGAGTACAGACTGAAACCTGCACACACTGTGAGCTAAATAAACCTTTCCTTCCTTAATTTTGGGCAATAGGTATTTTGTTTCAGCAAGGAGAGAAAAATAACCAAGACAGCATCAATTCTGAATTTTGTGTATACTCACAAATTAATTTTACACTTCACTTAATATATCTAGAAACATTCTGTATTTAATAATCAAATTCCATACTGTTGTCACTTGATAAATATGTCACAAAATAGTATATTTTGTCTGTCCAAATGAAATAAATTTGCAAGTAAAAATGACTCATTTTGTAGACTCTGACTTTCAGAACCCTAATCAACTAAAGCCATATCACCGAAAATTTTTCATTCCCTACTCTGATCTCATGAAGCTTTCCTAAGTGGCATATGTCAATGAAAGTGCTTATTTTAATGGTGAGTGTTTGAATTATCTGATTTTTCCACTACAGGACTAAATGGTTCTAACCGTCCCAACTGTAATATACCTCACTATTAAATAGATTTTATAGTGATATATTTCCACAAATAGATTGTAGTGTCAAAACTCCATGTAAGCTAGCATAACTTGCCTGCAAGAATAATGACTATTATCTCTTCTCTCAAATGAAAGGTTTTCTCTGTCTTGTCAATTAATTAACTAACTATTTCTTCCATACCTGATGTATTCAGTGGGTTCCATATGTAGCCCTGCAAGAAAAAGAAAAGAAATATGAGCATGTGGACACTAAACTATGTGGCTTTATCATTTATCAGAACTCTTTGATTTGGTAAGTTTTCTTATTAAAAAAGTTAACTATAGTTTTCTAGTTCTTATTTCAGCCAGTTTTGCTACCTTCCCCTTTGGCTTGTTTTCTCTGCCCAGAGCACCTTTTCTGTATATTTATCTGTCTGAACTGCAGTCTCCAGTGAAACTAATAACCAAGACATTCAGAAATGTCAGAAATATTTCTTAAAAAAGGAAGAATAGATTCATTCTTAATGTCTAACATGTCAAATATTTTATGGCTTAAATATTTAAATCTTTTTGTGGCAGACACGAATTTTTCCAAAGACAACATAACAAAAACTTCACATATGTACCTCTGTTGAAAACTCATTTTTATGTATGTGCTTCTTCTATTGACATAATTCTCTACCACACTTTCAAATTTGGGAAGAGGAATTGTTACAGACTTTCTTCATATACTTAAAAATCCTGAAACACCAACTGTAAAATTCAGAACACGTAAGAATTTATGGAGCTAGAGATGTATTTCAGTGAGTTCAATATATAGCCCTGCAAGAAAAAAAGAAAAAAACATGAGCATATCGGCACTAAAGTATGTGGCTTTAACATTAGCTTATTTCTGTAATCTCAAAGTAGAAAATTAACACAGAGAAAAGTAATATCAAGAATCATCAGTGTATTCTAATCCTTTCCTCCATGCATATATCTGACCATAGCAGATATGCATATTTCCCTTTCCTTTTGAAAAGTTTATTCCCATTTTACGATATCTATTGTACATTTATGTTTATATTTAGAGAAGAAATGAGAGAAGAAAGATGAAATGAGAACTCAGCTCTGTGAATGGGTAAGGGAAGGCGTTTGAAAGGAGGGGATGGGAATAGGGACAAAAAGAGGAATCAAGATCTACCATGCACAGACACACATTCCCTATCATGAAGGTGGTCACTATGTATGCCTAAATTTTACCAATAAACTTAAAAAATACCTATTAGTGCAATGGAAACTGAAGGATGTATTGTAGAAGCACTGACAAAAGTGTACTATCTTCAGCAGGCCAATTTTTCAAAGCACCTGTAGATTAAACATCTTGAAGCCAGAAAGAATAAGGTAAGACATGGTCCTTGTCCTCAAATGACTTACAAATACAAAGAAATCAGGGTACAATACTCTTAAGTGTCAGAATGACAATTTATGTGTGTCTTAGTTTGAGATTGTGGAAAATTAATAATTTCCAAGATAAATTCACTTATTATACAAATATGCGTAGGTATTGATACCTACATTGTGCCAGTACTTATTTAGATCCTTAAAAAATGGAGAAAAGTAAAGAAAATTTTTATCTTGCATCATAGTTGGAAAAGATTAAAGAAAGAAAATTAATTAAAATGTAAATTTTATTGGCAAGCAGAGAATAAAGCAATTTAGAGATCTAGAGGCATGGGAGTGGGAGTGAATGGTATAGGATCAAGAGGGTGCAAAAATTCTTATTTTATACAAAGTAGTCAAGAAAAGCCTCTCAGGTAAGATAATTTTAAGGATGAAACTACAAGAATTGACATATTCAGACACATAGACATTTGAACAAAAGATATACCAAAATAAGCAAATAGCAAAGTTGACAAGAGAATCCTATTTTCACAGAAGAAAACACCGTAGTACCAGAGACAGAAAAGTAACATATGATGTTACATGGTTAAAGAGAAATACAAATAAATGCCCTTTGCTTTTACTTTGAGTGAAGCAGGGACTCTTGCTGGGGAAGCGATACAGAGAACGTCCTCATCTGAATGATTAGGTGACATGGAGAATGACTGAATTCTAACAGAATCAACCTGGCTGCTCTGCGGTACGTCGACTGGCAGGAGTATCTAGCAGAAATATTCTGAGCTCACTAAAATAGCTAAAAATGCAACCTTTTAGCTAAATATCTTGGAATAAAGATAAGCACTCTTCTTCCTATAAGATCCCTATGGCATCCTCTGAGAAGAAATACCTTAAGAGTTCAGAGTGTTTTCACAGATACTGAAGAGTGGGTTTGGAGTTGAAATGCATAAAATGCATAACCTGGTAGGTAAACAGGAAGAATATATATAATTTTAGGAAAGAGAAGACGTTGGTTTGGGCAGTGATAGCAGCAATGCCAGTCATATGAGACTATAGTTATGTATGTATTTTGAAAGTAAAACTAAGAGATTTGCTGATAGAAAATGTAATAGAGTCAAAGACAATTTTTATCTGAGTAACTAGAATGATGGTATATTTATTTTACAGTTTAGGGATGATCACGGCAGAAGCAAGTTTGAGTGAGTAAGTTTGGACTTATTAGACATGCAAGATTTAATATATAGTCAAACAATGTATGAATAGTTAAACTCTGTACAAATTAGTTATACAAGAGAAAATTTTGAACTAGACATAGAAATATGCACATCACCAGAAACAAAAAGTTTAAAGGCAAAAATGGAATGACATAATGAAAGTTTGGATAAATAGAAAAGAGAATAGACACCAAGATTAAGCCTAGAAGCACTAAAATATTAGTGAGGAGATGAGATGCTAGAAGAATATTCAAAGAAATATGGCAGCACTGCTTCTCAGCACTGAGCACATCTCTCTTAATTTAAGCGTAATATAAAGTCATCACTCTAGAGTATACTTTTTAGTCACATTCAGCGGTCCCACTGCAGGTGCAGAAACAGCTTCCAATGGAAAAGTAATACTAATTAGACAAACTGATTGTCTTTGCATATTAACTGCACTGAAGTCAGAGATGGGAAATCACCACAATCCCTACAACACTGAGGCATAGCATGGCCTAATCTAAAATATCTACCTTTCTTCACTGGCACTATTATGTGTTTCCACTTGTGTTCTGATGGAGACGCTAGCTTAGGCTTCTCTTTTGTCATTATCTGTTACTCTGAGACATAAAGTTTCTTTTCATGGAAGACATGCAGAAAATTTCAAAACCTTGGCAGACTAGACTTGGAGGAGAGGACATATGTTTAAATGGGATCAGGTACACTTTGTCAACAATGACACAAGATTTGGGGAGAGTATTACCATTTCACTTGCTTGAAACAGTTCCAGGGTTTCCCTTTAGCCTTTGCTATTCTTGATTGGTACTATATTTAGTGCATTACCAGTGCTTTCTTCTCTGCAGTCAGGAGGTGGTCCTCTTTCACCTGGTTTCCTTACACTTTTTAACCAATAAAATTTGAATGTGTTAATAGTTTAAAATGATGGTTTGATATTATTTAGAAATACTTACAAACCTCTGAGTTGAACAATTGAAGATAGGTAAGAAACTATAATTGCTATGTTTGAAAATTATTAAATTAGAACTAGATGTAGATACTTTCAATTTTGCTGGGTTTTTGTTTTTGTTTTTGTTTTTTTTTAATATATATACTAGGAATTGAATGCATGACCTTGCACTTGCCAGGCAGGCACTGTGTTGCTGAGCTATATCCCTGGCCCTGATATTTTCTAATATATTATGGTAGAGATTTTTTTTCAAAAAGCAACTCAAAATTTAGTGCCTGAAATGCTTTAGCAAATCTTAAAATGCAAACTAATCTACTTTAGAGTTAAGAACTTAAAATAAGTTCAGATAAATACTTAGCAATTTCAAATAATAAATCAGTATGGCCATCAAAAAGATGGTGAAATTACATCGGTCCATTAAATGCTACAGACTGTTTCACTAAAGAAAGGTTAAGCACTTTTGACCACGAGGTCCTGCCATGAGCAAAGGCATCAAGCCATGCTAATTAACTATTATTTTCTGAATACTGAGTATTTTAAATCAATCTGAGCCAGAGTATGAAAGTTTTTTTTGAGAGTTTCTAAATCACTTTAAATCAGAGGTTAAGAGGTAATGCTTGAGGAAAAAAATTAGAAACTTACTTTGAGATTAGGACTTATGGACCACACAGACAAAATTTATTTTTGTGGTTTTTAACACAAGATTTAATATAATGATGAGAAGTGTAGGTGAAGAAAGACTCTGGGAAGTCTCGGATATAGTTCAGCAAATACATCCTAATGGCTTAGTCTCTAATATGAAGCAGTCAAATGGACCTGAAAGAAATACATCTGCACCAAAGTCGACAGATTTGCCATTAGTCAAGTACAGGAGATAGGAGAATAAGAGATTTATCTATGTACAGCTGAAATAACTGAAGATAAAACATTTTATATTGCTTATGTATGCCATACTATGATGACTTTTATTCTATTTCTGTCAAGTGTAACTAATTAAATATTTCTGGGTTTTGTACATGTCCTCCACTGGAAGACAAGAAGCTCCCGGAAATGACGGGGTTTGTCTCTTCTTCACCGCTGTATTCTTGGTACTTAGCCCATTGTCTGACACAGAATTCATACAACATTACATGTATTTTGGATAAATACGTGAACAGAAGTAAAACTAAAAAGCATAGTTTTGAGAAGAACAAATTCTTGTGAACAACCTTAGGAGTTTTAGATTTGATATAGAATTTTATTTTATTTTATTTTGTTTTCCAGTACTAGGAATCGAACTCACGACCTCGCACTTGCCAGGCAGGCGCTGTGCTGCTGATCTAAATCTCCAGCCCCTGATATATAGAATTTTAGATAATGCTGGGTCATTCATATATGTTATGCTACTAAATCTTATATGCATTTATAATTCAAAAAACATGTATTACTATATACTGAACACTGTTTTACACAATGGAGATGAAAGAGTAAAATAGCCTCTAAAATTCTGTGTTTGTGGAATTACATTCCAATGGTTCTACATTTGCAGTTGGTTAATTTTGCCTTCTCTATTTCATTATGTCCAATATTGTGCAAAACAGGCCTTATTTTCACAAGCATTTTTAAAATCTTCCCTGGACTTCCTATTGTTCTCTAACTACCCTCCATTTCTCTCTTTTCTCCCCTTTGTGGAAAGCTTAACGTATTTTCTATGTGCCTTCTGGTGTTCAATGGAAAATAATGACTGAGTTAGTGCCATAAAACAACAGTTTTTAGAAAGAATATAAGACTACATTAATCTGGATAGCTCTGCTGATCTTGGTTGGGCTCGTTAATTTTTTTCTAGACTAAAGCTGCTGTATTTCCCACAGAAATATGAAGGGCTTGTCAAGAATAACTTCATCAACACAGAACACTAGAATAACAATCCAAAATATGCCCAACCTTTGATGTCTATTCTCCGAATTGGCAGAAAGCCACATTTGCCACATTATATTGGTCAATAAAGCCCAGAATTAAGGGATAGGAAAAGCCTCTACATTCTACAGAAGAACTCCAAAATCACATTTCAAAAACACATGAACACAGGGAGAAAAATATAGGATTTTCCAAAGACTCTGCCATATGCTTTGATACCACAAAAGTAAGACAGATTTATACCACACAGCATAGATTGGAACTTTATCTAGGAAAGGGGACATTGACAACACAAGTTTCAGTGAAAGAAGGGGAAAGGGAGGGCAATATTGTGTTGTGTTCTCATTTTTCTGTAATATCATGCCAAATCCTGTCACAATGCACTAGTCATACAGAATAGCTCTGTATTCAGGGGAGAGAGATTGTCCTCCAGTATTCTATATCTCCTCAGAACAGCCTTAAATAAGTGTCCTTGTCAATGGGGAAATAAGTAGACAAATTTGACGTTAGTGGACTTGCATTTCAATTCTGCTTGGGATTCTAGTTCAGATCCACAGGACATGAAAGTCATCTTGCTGGAGGGAGAAAGCTGTCATTTGGGGGAGCAGCAGGCAACCCAGGAGAAGCACACAATATTTTAGAGAGAAATTTTCCTTCTTGTATCAAGTTCTTCCTGTATTCACTTTTCTGCAC
Organism: Chinchilla lanigera; assembly: GCF_000276665.1. Classification (NCBI taxonomy): domain Eukaryota; kingdom Metazoa; phylum Chordata; class Mammalia; order Rodentia; family Chinchillidae; genus Chinchilla; species Chinchilla lanigera. Next base: position 4,413,413 of record NW_004955427.1, on the reverse strand, counting down.
TTATGGTTGTACTTATTCACTTGTCCAAGTGGCATCCCATATACATGCATTACTTAGAAGAAGTCAAAGCATCAGTGAATTTTCCATTTCTAATATGTCATCAACTTTCACTCCATCTTTTAACTGAAGTAGAGTATTCTTTCAAAAATAAATCTATTAGTTCTTCACTAGGAAGATAATTATTTACTCTGTGCTCCCATTTCATTCATACATCAAGTCTGAAGGCTTTGAGTATTGATAGGATGACCCCTCCACACTTAACATTTCTAGACCTGACATAGCTCACAGACTCAAATATTCAGTTGTTTCCTTAACACCTATCTTTGAATAGGAAAAGACATCTCAAACTTTTACAAATCCTCCAAACTATTTAGATTTCCTCCAAAATATGTGTCTCCTATCTTAGAGAATGGTTACTCAATTATTTCAATCCCTGTAGTTTTATATATATACATATATATATAAAACAATGACTTTCACCAAAAATAAATACTTAAGACGTCAGCACACTTAATCTGTATAACCATTGAAATATATATTGAAAACACTACCTTAACCATTTATACATTCACACATCAGTCCAAGCCACTGCCATCTTTGTTTTTTTTGTTTGTTTGTTTGTTTTTGCTCCGGTACCAGGAGTCAAACTCATGACCTTATGCTTGCCAGGCAGGTGCTTTGTCACTGAGCTAAATCCCCAGCCCACTGCCATCTTCTACCTGAGATGGTGCCATCGACTTTTAACTCACCTGCCTACCATTGTTGCTTTCACACAAAGTAAACTGTGTATACTTTTATACACAATAAAAATGTAGCTCAGAACATTCCCAGTCACTTTTCTGCTCAGACGAAGGCCATACCCTCATCTCTGAGAAAGTCCAAGTTTTATAATATATCACCACCATCATGACCCTCTCATTCTCAATAGCATCTTCAGATCATGTTGTTCACTTTGTTAGAGACGTACTATCCTCTTTTCTAGTTTCTAAACACTTCTACACATCAGTGACTTTACATACTTTAGTTCTACACAGCTGCCTCTCCAACTCTCCTCAGGCTTTTAAATTTGTTAGTAATCTCCTATATAAACAAGGAAATTTCCTTCCCAATTCTAGCATTCCCTGTTCTCTTACACTGATTTATTGTTCTTCAAAGTTCTTATCTTCATAATCCTATTTATGATAAATATGTTTAACTTTGTTTATGTGTCTTCTATTGGACTGTAAGTTTCATGTGGACAGAAATTTTAGACTATTCTATACACTGCAGAATCCCACACTACCTGACATAGCACAGATGCTCAGTCAATATTATTTTCTTAAATAAAATTTTAAAAAATATTATTTTTTTAAGAGGAGAAAGAATTTATTGAAAGGAAGGAAACCTTCTGTCTAAGGGAGACTAAAGGGTTCACAGAAAGCAGGTTACCCACTCACCCTGCTTCTCAAGGGTGTTTTATGAGTAAACCATGAGGTAAGGCAAGTTCACTGTGGGACAAAACTATAGTCAACTGATAAGATTACAAGTATAGTCACTTAGGTAATTTTGATCCAAAGGAAAGTCACAAGGTGGGTATCAGATGGGACAAAACTATGGTGAACCAATAAGATTATAACAAGTCTAATAACTTAGGTGATATTGATTAAACGGGGAGCAAATTGGGAAGAAAGTCACATAGCCGGTGCACATGGGGTGGGCAAGACTTTGCAGGAAGAGGTGGGTAAAGGGGATTTGGTCCTCCACCCCAAGGTTATTGCTGCATATTTGGAATACAGTGATCCCTCACCTATTGCAGGAGCTACTTTCCAGAGACCCTGCGAAAGGTGAAAATCCGTGAAGGAGCAGAGTTATATTTATTTTATTATTTATATATATATTTAAGGCTTTAAAAACCCTTCCCACACTCCTATGAGCCCCTCCCACACTCCTGCGGGCCTTCCCGGGGAGACCCTTCTTTCCAAAGTCTCGGCTTCCCGCTGGGGCAGCTCCTGGGGATGCCTAGGTGAATCCACACCTCAGCTCCAAGGGCAGGAGGGGAGGACGGGGCAGGTGGGGACGGAGGGCAGAAGCCGACTGACCGGGGAGTGGATCATGCGGGACCCAGCACAGCCGCAGCCGCTAAGTAAGAGAAGTTAAACTCTAGTTTTGCCTAAGGACTAAAAGGTAGATAAAATTGGACTAAATTCTGTGCATCTATACATTGAGAGGCTGGGTATACAGCTCAGCGGCACAAGCACCTGCCTGGCAAGGGCAAGGTCCTGAGTTTGATTCCTGGTACAAAAAAAAAAATCTGAACCTCCTCGACCTGTCCATTGAGAACTTCAGGAGTAAATCTAGCATTTTTTTTTTTAATATGACCAAAAGACAAATGAAGATCAGCTTCACTCTGGAAGGGCCCCAGCCAGGGAAACTCACCATTCTGGAAACTCGGTCCTGAAGTTCAACAGCCATGGAGAAGGGAATTGCCTTGGACCAAACACTGTGGTGAACTGTGTTATTCATCAAGGGCAGGGCGGTGGAGAAGGGACAGAAGAGTGACTCCAAGGATGGCACAAGGACTAAGTTCCAACCATCTCAGGTGCAGAAAGACAACTCAGATTAAGAGCTTTCTGGGGGTGGATCTCTAGTCCTTCCAAAACATGCCTCAGAGACAGCAGTTATGATCAACTCCAACTGTACTGCCAAACACAAAATGAAATGAATAATCAAAGGACTTAAATAGCTGTTTTTTAACCTTTTGAAAGAAACTGAGAGAAAAGTGTTCCAACTGTACTGTTTAGAGCTCGTTTTCTAACAAATGACCCTGAATCAGAAGTTCTAAAATTCCAGCCTCTTACAGAGATCTATAACCTCCTGGGACAGACAGTGGCAAGCAATAGTGGAGAAGAAATCTTGGCCTTAGGACAAAGGGGTCTTTGAGACATTTTGAACTTTCTATCCAGTCTTCTAGGTAAATTTCATTTATAGAAGTTCTGACTAGGTTCTATTTAAATCTACTCTGAAAATATGTATCCCCAGGTATCTGTAATACACTTAAGAAACTCAGAAATTAAAGTCTCTATGCATTAGCTCTCATTAGAACTTAATGATTTAAGCTTAACATTACATCTCCTCAATTTAGTTTATAGGTCTGAGTTAAACCTCTGAAGACCTCAATGTACTGATCAGGATCATCTGAAAATTTTCCTGATCTTGTCTGATCTGTTTTAGATTGCTGAGAGAAAAGGAGCACATGAACATGTATAGTTCTAAATTCCCCATTTAATTCCTGAAAGGGCTATTGTCCTTGTGGAGCTTGAAAAAATCAGTTAAAGATGGTACAGACTTATGGATGGTTTAATTACGGCTGACCTAGAAGCTACACCATCAGGACCTAAAGGGCAAGTTGAGGAAGCCCAGACTCAGTAATAGTGGGTGAGGTTTTGGTTAAAGTTGTCTTGGAAACTTAGCCCTTAGGTACCGAAGGGCAAGGAAGAGTAGCCTCAGGCTCCATGGTATTGACGCCTTAGGGGCCAGAGGTATTTAGTTTTCCTGTGACTCACATTTACATTTGAACACAAGGAAGGATTATTTTTTGGTGTAGAGAAATTCTGAACATAAGGCAACTTTGACCAGTTACTTCTTTCTTACAGTGCAATTTCAGTTGTGAAATAGCATCATAATCAATACTTCCCTTTACATTCCATCTTGACTGTAGGGGATAAACTATTCTTTTTCAATATGTGAGGCCAAACTTCCACCAGTGCTTATGAATGCATTCCACAGTAGTAAGAGATTTTGACATTGAAGTGCCCAGCAAAAGAAATGCAAAAATAAAAAATTAGGCATCCCATTTAATCTCTCATTGATTTGTATACCCTCATGGCATCCCTTGAGTTGAGTCCATACCAGAGCAAGTGGATGCCAGCTGCAGAGAGATCAGAAGACAAAATTCAAACTGCTCATCAACTCTCTTCCTGGTACATAATTTTATTTTCCCAGGGAGTTTGTGTGCTTACTCCCACAGATGACTTTCTATAAGCACAAGTTACAATTAACCTCACCCATGACAGTCTTGTTCAAAGAAGAAAACCTTGCTTAGCATCAAACCATTGCTTTCTAGTGCTTTGAAAGAGAGAGCAAATACCAAAAAGCAAGTTAGAAGTAGTTGTGTGACTTCTCACCTTGCAAAGGTGATCACCTTTATAGAGAGTCAGGTAAAATGGCCCTAGGGTGGAGAAGCCTCTAAGACTTTCCTGTTATCTACCTAATCACTTAGATAGCCTTTTCTAACAGTGAGACAAGGCTACATGTTTTAAGTTCCTTTTAAAAAATTTTTGATGTCTCTGAAGCTCACAGGTTAAACTTATATCCATCGCCCTATAATCATAATTTAAATGTTAGTAAAGGCACATTTATTAGAAGGCTGATGAAAATATTTCTTACTCTTAGTTAGTATATGTAAGGCACAAATATAAATGATACCCCTGATATCTGTTTTTCTCCATGAAAGGCAAACAGTTTTTGCAAGATGCTTCAGCCTGATTTCTGGAGGGAGAAATGCTCTAATGACAAGGTGGTTCTAAAGTTAACTTCCAACAAGTTGGAGAAACTTAAGAGGAGTTTCTAACTTATGAACAGAGACAGAAAAGTATGACAGGTAAGTGGATTTTTCTGCTGGCTACCCAGTTGGACAGTCAAGAGCCAGGTCCCACTGAAGAACCTTGAGGTATCCACCAGAGTAGCGCTGGCCATGAGAAACTCAGTTGCCCTCTCCGTTTTTACTGGACCGTGCAACCAGAGATCTGTCTCCGGAAAGAAATCCAGCTGTCTGTCAGGTCAACATTCCATTAGCTATTAGCTTCAGTGGGGATTCACCAGAAGGTGCCAGTGAAGCATTTCCTCTGGTTTATGAGTGGCGGCTGCTCAAACAACATTTAACTAGCTGGCAGAGAAACCACGGTTTGTCAGGGTTCTATAAAGGATATGTAAAAGCCTGAGCAAAATTCATTACATAGCACTTTATGATTTTACAATAAAAGTTGACAATTCCACAACTTATTATCAAAATAGTTTTCCAAACATAAAATGATAAGCAGATCTAGGAGGGGAGACAGAATGTTAGAGATCCTCCTTGGGCTAAATGCGTTTCAGTCCCTTAAGTGTGGTGCCTTGGAAATAGCTCTTCCTGCTTTCTGCAAGAAGTTGGTTCTCCTCGCTGTGTTTCAGGTTCAGTCTTCCGAGGAAGACTGTTGTCCAGAACATTAAACCAGGACGTGGCTTTTGTGTGTGTTCTCCTGGATGGGCAAAATTCCAATGTCTCATCTGACCCAGAGATAGGGTATGTGTTCCTCATCTAAAATGACTTTATTTTCTTCAGCATTAGCAAATGCTCATTTTACATCCCCTAAGAACAGCTGCTGGCTCATTGCCTTTCAATTGGCAGTTAGGGTCACATGACATATTAATAGGCATGTATATTTTCTAAATATGAGCTAGATTTCATAGAACAACTGTTTTATAGCATTTCATGTCAAAGTCCACTAGGGAAAACGCTAAACACTTCTTTTCCCTAGTGTTGCTGTTTAAAATAACAAACCACAGTTCATCAAATAAGTCAAACGGGGAACACTAGCAAATTCAGCAGCTAGTTCAAATGTAACATCTACAAAACACGAATAAAATGTCCTATTGAAGAAGCATCATGACCTTCCCACGTTTTTAATTTAAATTTATCATTATTTTCTCAAAATTATATAAGAGACACAGCACGAGCAGTTTTAAGCAAAGGGAGAAGACGTAACATAAATACATGAAGCATAAAATATTTAAGTACCGAAGTGAGTCACAATCCAGAATCTTTAAAACTAAAGCAAATTCCCACCTCTGTCCAATTATCTCAGTGGAAGACTTCCAAATGATATAGAGGAAAGAAACTCCCAACCTGCTAGATGTCCAAACTACTTAGTTCATGTTCTCTAAAACAGAGGAATGAATCCTATGAACAATGGAGGCTGAGATTAAGACAAATTTATGGAAACGATGAAAAGCTTCTCTCTAAAGGAGACAGAGGGGGCCCAGACAGTGGGTGGCCCCTCAATCAATGTCGTTTAAAGCAAAAAATGCTCCAAACACCCTTGAAACTTGTTAGAGAAGTATACTGCACTCTTATCCACAGAAGGGTCTTAACTTACATTCTTACTTTCACAGATTTTGTTTCTGTGTTTGTTTTATGTCATATAATTTTTATCTTGCTCCACAGTAGTATTGACCCCTTGTGCAAATTCTGATTTTCAACTATATGTTGGGTAAATCTACCTATTTATGCTGGTGGAGTGCATGCTCTATTATTTGTGCAGAAGAATGGCTGTATGCGAGTCCTTCACTTTAGGTTTCAGGCAGTTATGGCGCCTATTCTATGGTAATGTCATCACTATTCACAATTTCTTAATATTACTCACTCTCACTTTGTTGTATTATTTATATGACTCTTCTCCCATATTATAATGAAAATTTTATGAGGGCAATGTATATCTAATTTCTTTTGACATTCTTCAGAATTCTTAGCATTTTGAATTACAAAAAGAAAGTACTCAATAAATATTTATGGAACACACACTATAATAGATAAATTATGGAAACTCATTGTAGACAGTGTAGTACCTGTTTTTTATACACACCATTACAGAAGCTAACGTAACAAACTACTCTACTGCAAAAAGCACCAGTGAATATCTAAATATACAATAGAGACTAGAAGGGGTAAAAATCTTAACTTTTCATTTTAGTAAAGTCATAGCACTTGTTCCCCATGTATTATTGTACATTTTTATAAAATCTGATTACAGATGTCAATACAGCCTTTTCTATCACTTGACTGGAAAAATCAAAAGAATAATTTCCAAGGTCTACAATTAACAGTGGTAGAGCACTCACTTTCAAATCTTTCTTTTCTCAGCTCACAGAAACCTTAAGCTAATATTTACGATTCTGGTGGTACAAATAACCAACCAGGAAAATGATGCTAGCTGTTATCCAGCTATCTTAAGAACAGCACAGCTGAAAAGAATCCTAATTGTGCAATGTCAGCAATACCAGTGTGAAAAGGTACCCAGAGCAGATCAAAACAGAAAAACCAATAACCATTCACCTGGGGTGAAAACCTGGGGTGTTTGATACAGACTGACAAAGTGCAGTGGTGGAAACACTGCAGAGTATGGTGATACCTCATACCTTCCTTATAAGGAAGTAAACTAACTACTTCACATCTATCATCCTATCTCTCCTACTGAGATCAACAAAACCTACTTTGCCTAGTAGGGAAGGAGTAAGGAGATTTTCTTTAATTCTCATGCACACCTTAAGTATTCCCGAGGGGCAACACCTGTAACCATTACAGGTCCTGACCCAGTCTATGGTTTTGCCAGAGAATCCACACCGCTATCTTACCTGTAGAAGGAGCCCTACTCTCACTGTGTTCTGCCCTGAAAAGGGTTGTGCCATACAGAGATATCTTCATACCGTGCCCAACTGGGATCCTATGAGCAACTGCTCAGTTGACCCAAGAGCTTGGCTGGCCACACCCTGAAAACCAGCCAAAGGGCCTAATCCACCTTTCCATAATTCCAAGAAGTTAAGCAGATCTGTTTGCTAATAAAGCCCTATAATTAGCCTAGCGGTACATCCTCAGAAACTCGGCACAGTGAAATGACCAAGCAGGTCTTCCCACACGCACATCGCCCCAGGCAGCAGCTAACCACAAACTCAGCAAGCAGGTAGGCAGTCCACCTTGAACCCTGTGAGGTCACAAACGTTGCATGTGTGCACCTTCCTTGGCTCACGGCTGGAGCCCAGTCCTGCGTGGTCTTCAATGATAAATGTCCTACTCTTGCCATCAACCACATGCCATACACATACCTGGGCGGAGTACAGCAGCACTTCCTAATGCAAGTATGCAGACCCAACAACAATAGCACGTGACTCATGGAAACACGGGTGCCACATACCAACAGCCTGGCATATGCCGACCCTAGGAAAGCTGCATTTTAGCTGGTGGGCCAATCTTGAAAATTCCTTCCATGTAGGGGACTGAGACATCTGTGCTCATAGCCAACACTAATTTTATCTGAAGAAGATATTACACTACATAACCATGTGCACATAGAACCAAAGCTAATAAACCATCTCACTCATCATCCTAGGATGCATCTTCAGAGAGATTCTTTTACTAAAAATATCATATATGATCCGTACAGTTAATCTACCAGACAAAGAAATATCAATGTACAGATACAAAAAGCATGACAACAGTACAATGATGTCTTCTTCAAAGGAAGATAATAACTCTAGCCTAAGGTCTTGCAAAAAGGAAAACTAACAAACTGTGTTGAAAAGAATTAAAAATAATGATCTAAGGAAACTCAGTGAGATACAAGACAGCAGACATATGTAATTCAATAAAATTAGGAAACAAGTTTTATGATCTTCAACAGAAGACTAGATAGATAAGAAGAAAGATTTTCTGAGTTCATGACAGGTTCTCTGAAGTAGCCAAGACAGAACAAAACAGCAAAAGCCAGCAAAAACAATTTACAAGAATGCAGATGTTCTATAAGAATAATACACTCAATTAAAAGGAAAAATATACTGTACATATTCCAGAAGAATAATAAAAATGAAAAGGCATAGAAAACCGTCTGGAATCAATAGAGCCTGAAAACCTTTACAAATCTTATGAAAGATGTGAATATACAGGTTCTAGGAAGCTTAAAGAATCCCCAGTAGCTTGTACCAAAAGATCTCTGCAGCACATAACTGATGCACATAAAAAGGCCAAGAGAGAGTCTGAAGTCACTGATGGAAAGGTACATAGTCACATGTAAGAGAATCCTCATTAAACTCACAGCAGAAACCTGACAGCAGAATTTCTCAGCAGAAACCTCATAGTTCAGAGACAAATGGGAGAATAAATTCAAAGTCCTGACATTAAAAAAAATAACTGCCAACCAAGAATGCTATATTCAGTAAAGCTACTCTCAGAAATGAAGGAGAAACAGTATTTCAATAGCAAAAGAAAAAAATTAGGGTTTTAATCATAACCAAACTAACTGACATGAATTCCTTAGGAGAACATTCACTACCATTATAAAAATGCATGCAAGTGTGAAACTCACAAGTGAGAATGTAAACACATTAAATTCTCAAATTAAAATATTTAGACTGGCACTATGGATTTAAAACTAGAACCCACCATACCCTATCTACAAGAAATTCATTCAATCAGTGAATATACATGTAGGCTAAAAGGGAAGTGATGGAAAAAGATGACCTGCAAAGATGAGAATCAAATTAAGCAGAGTAGATAAACCTATATCATACAAAATACACCTTGTCAGAAAATGTAAGCAAAAATAAAAAGATCATTTTATAATGATAAAGGATATTGTACAAGAGGAAAACAATTATACGTATATATGCATCCTGTGTTGAAGTATGATTATAAAAAAGCAAACATTATTATATCTAAAGGTGAGATATAATTCAGCATGAGAATAGTTGGAGTTTCTAATGACCCAGAATCATCAATGGACAGATAATTCTGAGAAAATTAAGGAAGATTGGACAATAGAGCGAAGGAACTTACCAGACATTTGCAATGTTTTTATCCAATAGCTGCAGGAGACACATTTGTCAAATATCACATGGACTATTCTTCAGAGCAGAGTGCGTACTGGAATACAAAGCAAGGCTCCACAAACTCAAAATGAAATCACATTGTACATCTTCTTGAAGCACAATGGAGTAAAACTAGAAATCAACAAGTTTCTTGATGTTTGTAAAAATTCATGAAAACAGTTAAATAATTTGGAAAATGAAAATCAAAATGAAAATGAAGCATCAGTTCACCTTAGTAAGAATGGCTTTTAAGAAGGACAAAGATAACAAGAGCTGGGTCTGGGACTGTAGCTCATGCAGGAGGTTTTGGGTTCCACCCCAGCACTATAGAAATTAATAATAATAATAATAACAATTGCTAGCTCAGATGTGAAGGAATGACAAGCTTGCATGATGTTGCAGGGACCATAAAGCAGCATAGCCATCATGAAAATCAGTACTAAAAATGAAAAATGAGCTGTCACATGATCTAGCAATCCCTCTTGTATCAATCAGCGTTTAGTAGAGAAACTGGTATAGTACAAGATATACAAACAATAAGAATTTGTAAGAATGGCTTTCAGTGACCACCCACACAGTCCCATGCGGAAGAGTGCTGGGAACACAAATTATAAATTATGTCTGGAGGACTTCTGAGGTTGTCCTTGTCCTGCCCTGTAAGCACAACTGGAACATGGAAACTCTGCTTTCTCCTACTCACAGGAGAAGCCCTATGGCTAGTGGTGCTGTGGAGCTCACAGAGCAAGAGGAGACCTGCTGAGGAGACAAGGAGCCTCAAAACAAGGCAGTAATGGTAGCGAAAGTTTTCCCTGGGGAAACAACAGCTTCCTTATTGGCCCTTGACGCATCCCTGCAAGAATGTGCTGTTCTTTTGCCCGCCCACTATCACTGTCATTACTATTCCTGGAATCACTCACTGGCCTCCCCACGAACTGGCTAATACAAATGGTGGCAAGCTGGAGAATCTTTGTCTTTGCCCATCCTGAGGCATTGAATACAAGCCCCTGTTATGCATTCCTAAATTTATCTCTGTCTCTTATTTCATCCATCACTATATACCTCTTCTAGCCAGTTGGGGATCCGGGCCAGGTCCCTGACAGAGGAGTGCAGAGGGTCTGTCTGCACACTAGAGGCTGAAGATTCCAGTCAAAGGTAGGAAGCACACTGCAGTGCCCTGTGTGAGTTCCTAGCAGAAAGCTGCGCGGGAAGCCAAGAGACGATGTCCAGGGTGAATACAAAGACTGGCGCTCCTCCAAAGAAACAGAAGCAGCTCCATTCTTCCTCATTTCTCCTTTATACTATCCAGGCAACAAGCCACCCAAGGGTGGGCCTCCCACTCTGTAGAGTGTGGAATTGCTGAGCCAGCATAGCTGAGCTCCTTTTACTCAAATTGACACAATCGTTCATCACACCACTCCTATGCATGGACCCAAAGAGAATAAATCAGTACATGCAAAAACCATTTGCACTTCCACGTCTCTTGCAGCTGTATCCAGTGAAAGTGAACTGGTGTCCATCAGCTGATGAACAGACAAAGAAAACATAGTACAAATATCCAGCGGAATACAATTCAACCATAAAAGAATACACTTATGGCATTTCCAACAACATGGGTGGGATTAGAAGTCATTCTGTCAAGTGAAATAAGAAAGACAAGTATTGTGTCTGGTTCCAAGAAGCTGGGGGACTGGAAGGAGGGAGTGCTGGGAAGAGCTTGTTCAATAGGTACTAAGTTATATTTCGATAGCAGTAAGAAGTTCTGGTGTGCTACCACATATTGGGATAGCTAGAGATAATCATAGTGCACTGTTTATTTCTACCAAAAGCTAGTGGAGAGGATCTTAAACATTTTTGACAAGAAGATGATAAATGTTTGAGGAGTTAAGTACATTTAACTTGATTTGAGCACACAAAAAGCACATGTACTGAAATATTGCAGAGTAACAGTTTAATATGTAAAGTGTAAACGAGAGTAGAACAAGAGGATAAGCTACTATTAATAAGTATGCCATCCCCATCTCAAAGTTCTAATGCAACATCCACTGGCAAAGAAAAGATACTTTCTAATAATAGATACATTCCCTCAAAACTTTTGATAGTTTTTTCTTTCTTTCATTATCCTTACAAAGAGAGCCACCAATATGTGATATAACAACCACTGCTAATCCGTATCATTTCATTTGAAACCCCGTATCATTTTTAATGTCCTTACGTTGTTTTGCCTGTATTTTGCTATTTTTTTGT
>NW_004955427.1:4394927-4401415 GCF_000276665.1 Chinchilla lanigera | reverse complement strand
GGAACCGAACTCACGACCTTGCTCTTGCCAGGCAGGCGCTTTGCCGCTGAGCTAAATCCCCAGCCCCTGTACTATATTCTTTAAAATAAAAATTTAAAAAAGAAAGAGAGCCACAGAAATTTTTTAGTAAGACACTGGCCTTTACAGGGTTCCATGAACTTGAAAACAAAGAAGTACCTTAACTGACAAGCTTAATTCCTTAAAGGATTCTGGGGAAATGGCCACATTCATGTTCCTCAAGTGAAGATGGCCAGGGTCATTTTTGTCACCCGATGTGGAGTTCAGTTCATTAATGGAAGCAAAATTTTGCCAAATGCCTCTGTTCACGAACTCAGTTGTTTGCAAACAGAAGGGTTTGTCAACCTCGGGATTACTGTGTGTAGAGAAATGATAACTTATTCTTTACACTCGGCCTTCTAATGTTTTACATCCTCCTCAGAAGTTATTTGAACTAACTCTTTGTGTCTTAGTTTCACCATCTGTAAAAGTATAACATCATTAAAATCCATCTTGCTTCATAAATATAGAATAAGTGTTTTGGGTTGAATTCAATAAGCAGGGTCATTAGTAGTATAGGGAACACTCAGAAGACAGAGAAAAGCTCTTTCTATACTGAACAAATATGGAGATAGTCTGAGAGACTGAGATCTGGGTGAACTATAGATGTCACCTAGAACAGTGCATTGACTACTATAAAGAATGTCTGCTAACCCCTATCCTGTGGCTTGTTTTTCTCCTGAAACCTCAAGTTCAGCTAAGGAAGACATAGGGATAATTTGTATTAGAGTAAAAACTAGGACAGGCATTCAGCAGAGACTCAGTAATACAGGAAATGAAGGAGACTTTACAGTGTGAAGAAAGAGAAGCCTTTGCACATGTGCTGCATCCAGCCAGTCTGCAAATGAAAGTGGAGCTGGGGTAACTTAAAGCAGGTGATCTTATTTGCCTGCTTTGGAAAGTATATTTGATTTTCTGGAATTGATTCTGAGTTGGAAGTAAGGTCAAAACCCAGGAAAGCTGACAGATTTTGGATAAGTCCTACCCATTCTGGATATATGGTTTACTTCCCCAGCTAGCTGCTGCAAGACTTATGTGTAATGGTTTTATTTTCATACATAATCTGAGCAGTGTGCACTTGTGCGTTTGGACACTCAGGATCCTCTCTTGATCATTTTCTTAGAAAAATTAACTAATTCATAGATGGCTATATTCCTAGGTCTGCACAGTACAGGATTCTTTAGTTATCTCCATGGTGAGCTATGTTGCAAGATCTTCTTGACCTTTATTGTTATGTCACCATGGTGATAACTTAATGAAAGGGTGCTTGTGCCAAAATATCTGTAACTTGGTATAGTCCCTAGTAAATCTGAGCAGGAGAGAAAAAAATTCATATGTGTTATAGCACAATCAGGAAGTTCTCTTTTTTTCTGGTAGAGGCAAGAAAATGGCAGGATTCAGGTTAATGTAAGAGGGCAAGACATAATCTCCTAAGAGTTTAATGAGCCAGCTGAGCAGTATTATGTGTTCTGTCAGAGGAAGAATTTCTATGCCACAAGTAAGATTGTCAGGTGTGAGGGGAAACCCAGGAACAATTTAGCAGAAGCATTAAATTTTGCAGTGGTAGCTATTGTCCTCACACAAGATGGATAAGCCTTCCAACCAGGTCAAAGATGAGGCTATAATGCATGATGTATTTTTAATGGTCCATGTCAAGTTAAGTAAAATCTCTAAAGTTTGTCTGGCTCACTCATGCAAAAATAGTGAGGCCCAGAAAGAGAGTTTTATAGAATCTTCTTCAGTTTTCAGAGGACCTGTTCATTTTAGGGTTCTCAGATAAGATGTCTTATTGACGATTTAATCAGTAAGTACATATTACAATCTCAGGAAAAAAATGTGTTCTCAATTTCCGTCATATCCACTGAAACCAAAAAATAATCCAAATTTCAGCTCTAACGTGTTTACCTTGATTTATCAAGAGTCTCTCTTCCCTTAGTTCATGCACAAAATAATGGTCTGTGTTTTAACAAAATTTCCAGATTTTATCTGAGGCATGATCTCCTTCTGGTAAGGTTGTGGGTCAATAAATGGAATTCTTTTTTATAGGCTTCTTTGTTCTCTAAAGAAAGTAGATAATGACCTACTCATTTATTGTATTAGAAATAATCACAGAAGAAATTTATTTATTGAGACTCTTTTGAGCTCTAGGAAAACTAGAAGGGTACTGGAACTGTAATGGCAGAATGCAGGTTGTATTCCACAAGAAACCAAAAAGACTCTATTCAGAACAAGCAGAGCTTTAATTTGAGGCTAGCCACCCTTCATCCCTGACTTGCAAATCAGGAAAGTGGGCATGGGCCTGCCATTGTTCCCACCTTATATACATTTTTGGTTTCCATGGTAACAGATTGGCATGTTGTAGCCCTGGCCACACGTTGTTTTCCTTGTGCCACGTGACCAGGTCAGGCTCCAGTTATGAACCCAACCACAATGATATATACTTTCTGTACTCTGTTCTATATGTCCCCCTTTAGATAACCATACATTTCTTTTATGGTTGCAATGTTTATCTAGGGCCAGAGGAGGGATGAAACAACCCAGGCAGGATCATAGGTGGTTATCTGGGCCCTGGTGTTCTTTATCTTTGGAGAAGCATTCCATGGCTAAGTCAGGACTGCAAAGTTAACTCTTTACAACCCTCCAGGATGTTTCTCAAGACACATTTTGAGTGTTGCACTAAGACTAGAATTATTCTATTTAAAATGATATGCTAAGAGTCACCATCTCTTACAGAATAACTTTGGGACTTATGCCAGTACCACACTGCATTGTTCTCTCCAGGTGAAGGCAAAATTGGACTGACTGTTCTCACCTAAAACCAGCTAAAAAGGAAGGGCAGACAGCCCTTCTTGAGTGAAGCAAGTGGCTCCAAAAGAAATTAATGACAGGATGACAATTGGATGTCCCAAGTGCCACTGGAACCAAAGGGTGACAATACTAAAGGTTTATCTTCATCTATCTGGTTTCTTTACTTGCAAGAAGAGTGTTACAGGAATAGTGTGAGATATAAGACTTTCAGACGTAAGGCCTTCAACTCTCTCTCTGAGCCTTTGCTAAGTTTCAGGCTTCAAAGGATTTGGGGAAAGTTTGGGTAATTGTTTATAAGGATCTATCTAAAGTTTAGCAGGTTCTGCTCTAGTTATTATTCTTACATCAGTGAAATTTTTAGCCCCCAAACTGTAACATATAGTATTAAGATAAAAACCTGGGGTATTCATACATATAATGGAGGAAAAAACTCTATCCAGAGAAAGCACACCTTGAATTTGAATCATAGACTATTCCTCAAGAACTAACATCACTGATATGCATTTCATATTTCTAATTCAGTTTTTTAAAAACTTTCTTCTTATTCAAATTTTGGTTGTAGCATTAGTGGTCAGAAAAATCTAGTTTTTCACTCAGCACTTACAGAGTTACCGTTGAGCAGAAAGAGATTAGTAAATAATCTGTGCATTATTTGAAATATCCATCTTACTCTGAGGAAGAGATTAAACTAAGACAGTAAAGTTAATGTAAGATCTATCAGAACTCGATGAAGCTGGCCATCTGTATTTGAAATGATCCTTGACTGTGTAAGGGTAATCGATTATGTAAAGCATGTTTTCCTTCCTTAAAACATTTTCATTAATCTGAATTAATACCATTTTCTTTGTCATAGTTTATCTTTCAAAGACAGAAATTTTTTCCAGTGACAATTCTTTTCATAATAACTTATTATATAGGAGAAAATATACCTCCCAACCTGCTAGATGTCAAGTGTGCCAAGTTCATGTGCCCTGAGAGAGACAGAAAAGTCTTTTGTGGGTTGACAGCAAGTTCATACCTCAAGAAAGTGTTTTATAGTGTCAAATCAAGAGGCGAGTGCAACATGGGTCAAACTGTAATCACCCCTAAGATTACAAGTATAGCTGCTTAGCTAAAGTTGGTCAAACACTGAAGTATATAAGATAACATCATTATTCACAGTTGATAATCTGTAGTCTTACTCTTGTTTTAACCTGAGTCTTAGTCTTAGTAGGTAGGAGAGGATGGCCTACCCTTAATGAGATAATGATCTATTTCTATGGGAAGTCCCAAATGGATGGTACAATTACAGTATAATATCAAGCTTCTGTTTATCCCTTATGAATGTAAGGCCATTGTGACTTTAATCTAAGGGTCTTGGCTTCTTCAGATGCACCTCCACTACAGTTCTGATGTGTTCTCATCTTCTACACTGAGTTCTTTGAGGGCCCAGCCCTGTCTGACTGCCTGTCAATTTCTATCTAACTTAGCTCTCTAAAATACCTCCAGAGGTCCTGTCAGCAGAGGATTGGTTGGGAAGCAAGAAAGGTAGCTGTTTTGCCTACAGGACAAGATATCTATATTTTGGGTCACATCACATTTTTGTTTTAAAGCCATTTCAAAATGTTCTACCAATATTGTACTTCAGATAGAGGTACTATTTTCAATTCTAATTTCTGTTCTAGGAGTAGGCCTCCACCAATTTCATATTTAAATCCATGGATAAAACTGTATGAAAAACTGCTTTTATACCCACACCTTTAATTCTCAAATTTGTTGGAAAGTTTTTTTAATTTACCTAAAACTATCTCTAATAGTTTCATCGTTGTTTGCATGATTCAATTATGCTTCAGTAAATTTTTGACAGAAATACTCCAAATATGGCTTTTTCATGACATTGACTGATTTGGAGATTTCTCCCCTTCTGGAAGAGAGAGAGGGAGAAGGTCACTTTGTCGGTGCAGCCAGGTTTTGGCACACAGAATTCAGCACCTGAGGCTCTGACCAACGTGTGTACAAATGTATAGGTTATGTGACTCTGAATCGGTTGCACCAAAAATGATCCTAAATTTTTCTATTAATAATTGTTGACTTTGTCTGTTTTAAAAAGTCATTTTCAGAGCTCTTAATTTGTCTTTGGCCAGGGTTTAGAGTCCTCAGCATCTGAATACCTGGCTCATGGGAACAGTGAGGCTTTAGAGGCACTACGATTTGAGATTTTAGGGGACTCGCTGCAAAAAGTAGGAGCTCTGGATAAAAGAGAACCAGAAGCATCGGTGGAAGTAAGGGAGGTGAGTTTGGTAAGAAGGAAAAGGGAGAGTTGGATAGAGGGAAGAAATGTGAGGAAAATGAGAGGAAATATTTATTAGAGAAATGAGTTTATTTGTCATTGCTTGTGCTTTTCAAATTGTGTTTTCTTTCTGGATAAAGAATCATTCAGTAAAACAATTTTTGAACCAGAATTTTGATTGAAGGCCTCTGCATCAAAAATGGTGTTCATTGGGCCCAGTAAATCTGATTGCTTTTCTTTTCTAGTATATTCCAAATAGTACTTGTTTTAATGTCAGCCGTTCCTGACCACTGAAGATACAAACCACTTTTCTTGGAGTTTTGTTAGCAAGGTACAGTGAGAATTGGGTGTCGAGTACTGTGCCTCGGCAATGAGAGGGCAACTAAGGCAGTATTTTTTTTTTTCTGGAGGAGGATTAGATGTAGATTATAGCCGATAATAGCAGAAAAAATGATGAAAACACTTTTATGTGTTTGGACCACTCAATTTGGTGATTAGGTACTGCCAGAAGCAGAGTGTACAATCTATGTATCTCTTTTATCTTGGCAGATAGAAAATCAGAAAAAATGCTCTCTCTGGAACAAAGGCAAAGTCTTAAATTTAAAATGACAAAATAAAAGGAGAAACTCATCTTGTTTTGCTTTTAACCACAGCAAACTCTCCAAATAGATGCAAAGCCACTGAAAGTCCCAAGCTTATCGAACAATAAACTTATTTTGCCTGTGTCTGTGTTCTGGCTACTTTTACACAGCATGACACAAAACAGATGAACAAGAAAGGAAAAAGTGGGTGACAAAAGAGTGGTCTGATTATACCTGGCACGTCAAATAAAGGGGAAACAGGAACAAAGCTTAAGGAACAGAATGATAGTAATGTGAAGAACTGAGCGTAGAGTGGAGTTCAGATCTGGTGCTTACTACCACATTGACATAGATTCACCAAGCCAGATACAATGAGGCACAGAGAGATGTAATTATACTATACCTGAGTGAAAGCTGTGTTCCATGGGAAATGAGAGTGCAGATCAAAATCCCTCCCAAATGGGAAATACACAAAGGCCAGGCAAATTAGGAGAGAAGCTATTTATTCAAAGTCTGTTAGAGCAAGGAATTCACATAACAGCACCAGAACTTATCTGATAATCAAGGACAGGCAGGGGAGTTGCGAACATTTGTGAAGGAAGGTGAGGAGGGGGCAGATGCTGAGGAGGAGGTGAGGAGTGGGAGAAACAGAATGAGAGGAAGGTGATAAAATGGAGGAGGAGAAGGGGCAGAGAATAAGGAGAGGAGGAGGATGCGAGGAGGATACGAAGGAGAAGAGGTAAAAATGAGAAGGGAACAAAGAGCTTGAGGGG
>NW_004955427.1:4166351-4394827 GCF_000276665.1 Chinchilla lanigera | reverse complement strand
GGAAGGAAGGAAGAAAGAAAGAAAGAAAGAAAGAAAGAAAGAAAGAAAGAAAGAAAGAAAGAAAGAAAGAAAGAAAAAGAAAGAAAAGAAAGAAAGAAAAAGGAAGAAAAGGAAATCTTCAGTTTTCCTTATTGGAAGGTGCTGGCACCGGCGAGATGGAAGCAGGTTACCCGTAGGGACATTTTGTGTGACTGGCCTGTGTCTCACTCACTTTCTCATTGCTGAGACACAGCACCAGACCCCAGCAACTCAAAGGCGGAGAGGTTTATACTGGCTCATGATTTTTAGTCCGTATTCAACTGCATCCTAGGTAGGCACAGCGAAGTTGGCACAGTGTGGTGGACTGACAACTGGTGACCAACTGGTACCTCCCTGATGAACGGAACCAGTGTGGTACTTGGTGTGAGAGGCCCACCTGAGGATTGCCGTCTGTAGCATAAGAGGCAGAACTGGAGAGGAAGAAGTTTAGAAGCTGTTGGGAGCCGTTTGAGCTGTTGATTTTCCTGGAGGTGCTGTTGGTTCTCCTGGAGGATTTGTCGTGCGGGCTTTCCTGATGAACTCAGCCATTCTCATCACTGAAGGAGCTTGGAAACTTGGTATCACTGGGAATGACTTTGGTTCACCTTGGGGAGCTCTGGTCCTCACTTTGAGCATTGCTTCCTGGCTCCAGAGGGGAAGAGGGTACATTGCTCAGTCTCCTGGAGAAGCTTGTTGAGCCGGCTTTCTGGATAGGAACTCAGCTGTTGTCATCGGAGGAGCTCGGGACCTCAGCATCACAGCTCTGGTTCTTACTTTGAGCACTGCTTCCTGGCTCCAGGGCAGATCCCTCAGCCTGCAGGCACAGATCCTTCATCCCACTGACACAGACTTTCTAGCTTCCACCATCAACCTTTGGGCCTCCCCAGTATAGATCTGTGAAACAGATCTGTATGAGACATTATCATGGACTCTAGGCCTCCAGTTGAACTCTGGGGGGCATTTTTATGGGCTCTAGGTCTTTAACTGGACTCATGCAGGACATTCCTGTGTGATCCAGACCTTCAGCTGGATTCTTTGGTCTTTAGTGTGGATGGATTTCCTGCACTCTTTTTGTATATGGCTCAGTGAATATTATAAAATAATTTTATAACTAAGTGTCCTGCATTGTGTTGTTTCCCTTGTAACCCCTGAATGCAACACCCAGCAAAGAGGCATGGTGAGGAACAGGATCTCATGACATAGTGGACAAGAAGAAGAGAGAGTCATGGGAGCAGGCAGGAAGAAAGGGTTATAGTGACCCCCCTCTTCCAATGGAGCCACTCCTAAAAACCAGTCAGCTATGATTCCCTGATAATCTGGTCACCTTCCAAAGACCTCAACTGTAATCCTGTGAGGCATTAAGGGAACATCTAGATACAACCTTAACAGGTAGAATCCACTTATTCCATTCATGCTATTTGTAAAATGCTAAGACTAAATACTTTCTAAATCATGGAAATTCATTGGTCACAGTATAGCAGAAAATGCCTCCCAGCCAGTATACTTCAGTCAGTTAGTTGCCCAGGTAACAGTTCCTGTTCCAGATCCGGTTGCTCCTGTCTCTTAGAAAGGGCTGGTCATTGTGATGCACACTGCATGAACCAGTCCCCAGCTGACAAGGCATTCTGCCTCCTTACTTCCTGCTCATTTATCTCACATAAGCCCCAGACCACCAGAGATCGGGGCCTGATATTCTGGGTGTGAGCCCAATCAGTGCCCATCCATGTAAACAAATCTGCCTCCACATCCCGGGTGTCATTTTGGTGTTTCTGCTTAACGTTGCAGCAGTTCTTTAGATTGAGATGTGCAAAATCCATGCATGAGCAAGGTCCAGTGTCTCTGTTTAAGGGCTCTCAGCTTCTGAAAGGGCACTTTGTCTGCAAATGACTGAGTTGGTGGAAAGGACCTGGGAGCTCCCTCCAACCTTTTATAAGGGCATCAACTTCTTGTAACCCACTTAACCACTTACATGAAGGCACCACTTAGTACTTAATACTGTCATATTGGATACTAAATTTCAGTATAGGAATTTTGAAGGGACACAGT
This sequence comes from Chinchilla lanigera, assembly GCF_000276665.1. Classification (NCBI taxonomy): domain Eukaryota; kingdom Metazoa; phylum Chordata; class Mammalia; order Rodentia; family Chinchillidae; genus Chinchilla; species Chinchilla lanigera. The sequence continues at coordinate 4,392,763 of NW_004955427.1, read as the reverse complement.
CACTCAGACCATCACCAGGTGGAGACCACTACAAAGTGGCTCTGAGCAGGACTTAACATAAAGTAATTGGCTTTCCATGCTACTTGTGAGTTGTCCAAAACTTGGGCACCTTGTCAAGGTATTGGCAATGGACTCATAGTAAGTAAACCTCTGAGTCACTGGTCACCACTGAGGCCTGTATTGTCCTGTGAAGCTGTGAAACCTCAAAGGACATAAGGCCACAGCTGAGGATGTTTGGTTCCAACACCAGTAAACTTAAAGGAGACTGCAGCTGCAGGCTTCACATTTCTACAATAAATATCAACCTAAAGATAAGGTAGTTCTCCTGACTGATAACATTGATTACTTGGGAAAATTCTCCCAAGGTTCTGCTCAGATTCCCACATTTTCTTGAGTATTCCCCTCCTTTGTTTGTAAACCAAATAAATATGGGCTGCCCACAGAAGTCCTTGTCTAAACCCAGAGAATATCAAAGCTGTAAGAAAGTTAGACCCTCCTGGAGCCCTGACATCATTTAAATTTAATTCATTTAAATCTCATTTATTTAAACCTTCTCCATCCACTTGCTTGGGAGATTGCTGCCTGACCACCCTGCCATAAATAAGTGTTATTTAACCCAACAACCAGGTACATAGTTGGCTTTCTTTAACTGGTCTTGTATTGAAAGCTAAGGCAAAATTTAAAGGATATGGCTGTTATTGACAAAGTCCTTAAACCTCTGAGTTGATTTTGCTAGTTTGTATTTTGACTTTCTAGCTTGATTGCTTCAGAGGTTGAGGGTCAGAGTGCTGTTGTCATATATAGTATAGCCATTTTCTGTGTGCATTTGCCATATCTCAACTACAGATGGTATGGTTCTTGAACAACTAAATGTAGTCTTTAACACACACATAAATGTACATATTTTATGTACATGCTTTCTGTTTTCACATAACGCCTTGTTTCTTGTCCACTGTTCTCATCTGTGAATTTTATTTATCTACGCAGATACACATCCTCTGTTTGTGGTATATAAAGTTAAGTCTGACTGTTACTGAGCTACGAGTTTATATAATCACAGGCCCAGATTTTCATTTTTTGACAGATTTCTCCTGCCTGCCTAAATTAGGTTCCTGCTGAGGTGACTCATTTGCCAATAGTCTTGAAGTGTTTACTACGGCCAAGATGTATGTGTTTCAGTATTCTCTTATCTTAAATATACTCTTCCTCCTTTTCTATAGGCCAACAAATTGTACTTTATGCTTTTAAGAATCAACTTCTCTGCCCTATGCTCCTAAAAAGAATTAACTGCCCTGCTGTATCTACTTAATATGTGAATAGCTACTAAGATAAGCAATGGTTCATAGCAGTTACTCTTTTTCTTAATTTGTCTCTGAGTTCGTGAGGAAGAGGTGGACTTTTAGTAAACATGAGGTATATGCTAGAAATTTAGTAATTTATTGCTGACAAAGCGACTAAAAAGAAATCTCTTCTTACTAATAGTTCATATCATGCAGTGAATTAATTGGAATGAATTATATCATGGGTTAAATTAAGTATGCAGATATGTTTCTAAGCACTAGTTAAAAAGAGATGCACAGGTAAAATTAAAATATATATATATATATATATGCTGAAAGAAAGGGCTGAGAAGCAGAGAAAGTGAAACAAAACAACCAGAAGATGAGAGATGAGGTTTTTGGTTCTTTCTTTTTTTTTCCTTTGGTTTTTTTTTTTTTTTTTTCCAGTACCAGGAATTGAACTCACGACCTTGCGCTTGCCAGGTAGGCACTGTGTCGGTGAGCTAAATCTCCAGCCCTGCGAGATGAGTTTTTAAAGAGATGTAAATTGTTTAATAAATTAAAAATGGAAACAAAAGTACTCTAAAATGATTATGCTACAGCATGTTTATAATTTCCTAACCTTCTGAGAGAATGCCTCTGGCTGCCGTGCCGACTAAGGGACATTGACTCTTTTGAGATCATATATTTGTCAAAGTTATCTATAATCTATCAATCAAGAGAAATTTCAACAGAAATTATTGTGTTGTGTCTGTGAAGAAACTATCACTCTTCCATTTCCTTGTGCCTCTAGAACTACAGCCAAATGCGCCCTCTCAAATATTACATCCCTTCTACCTCAATTTCGCATATTCTTCTAATTGGGTGAAACATTTGTTTGTCCTACTTGCTTCTAATTTGTGGAACATCACTTCCCTATTATGTTAGCAGCTGTTTTCTACCAGAAGGACGAGCTGTCAGTTAACAAAGGAGTCATTCTACTATGGTTTCAGTACAGCCTGTAATTCTGTGAGTGAGTTTTAATTTCGTTAAAGGTGCTGTATGAATCAATGTACAATTTTGATGACAGGATTGAGTAAATGGGCTTTGGATGTAAAGTAAACATCCAATATTCAGCACTTACAAATAGTAATGCTTTATCTGAAAGTGACAATGAAAGCAAACAGTACAAGTTTGAGTACACAAATAGCAAAGTATTTCATGAACTGATAAATTTATTTATAGTTCCCTTAATTTTCATTTCCTTTATTAATTTGCCTCATGGAAAAAATTTATGACAAAATGTAAGAAAATGCTCCTCCATTTCATTCTGGGAACTATTCTATTCCTTTTCATGTAACCAAACTAAATTATTGCTTCTTATAAAATGAATGTGACAGAATCTGAAGAAAAAATATTTAAAGCTCAATACAGTGTAGAAATATATAGGCCAAGCCATTAGACAGTAATACTGCAGAATTATATAATTATCTCCTGGCATGTCTGTTCATTACCTGAATGAATCCAGCCTATTTAATTTGCTTTCTGTTTGAAGTACAGAAAGTAAATTGAAAATTTAAGGGAAAATTAGAAATAATATAATGATGGAAGTGTACCAGTCAGTAAGAACTGAAAGATGAGGCCTGCAAAGCCATTAAGGTCCCAGGGAGTATGTCCTCTGTCTTTTGTGAGTGGCATATTCCCCGAACCTGGCTGCAGCGGGGCTTGCAGGTTGTGGCCCTAGGTGCCTAAAAAGCCTGATAATTCCCTCTTGCTTCACCTCTAACAGAAAGGATTTCAAGTGAATCAGTGTGATCCAGGTGTCTGTCATTTATTCTGTCAAGGATGAATACAGACTTGGGTCCTGAAGGGGTGGGTAGAGAAGCTCGCTAGAGTAGACATTGAAACCAGCACTACAATAAATGATGAATACACTATTCTCTGTCATTTATGAAGTATCTGCATTTCTGTCCCTGCATTGCAAGAGAAAAATACATCTAACTATCTTTACGTGTTCTCTTAAGTCATTCAGTATTGATGCGATATACAATAGGAACTGACTTGCTTCGCCTTACTGTTCTTCTAATATTTCCTAAAATGCTGTGGAAAGTGCTGTAGGAAAACAGATTTGATAAAATCTCATTGCTTCTTTTAAATAGCTATCACATACTAGGTAGATTGAGAAATGTACAAAAGTTATATTCATGATACATGATATACATTATCTGTGAATAAAAGTGTGCTAAGTTTCACACAAAAAAAGGGAACATCAACATCAATGTCTTTCAGTTCTCACCGTTTACTATTCTCAATCTCTCAGCCATGTTATCGGTGCTTCTGCATCTGCCTTTTCTTTCTCTCCTTCACTTTAACCCTTTTTATATACTATAATTTAATTATTAATTGCAGTGTAAAGCAAAGACTCTACCTATTTTCTATATTCATTATTCTGCAGATCAGCTCACTGGATGGCTTATTCCTTCACAGATATTTCTGCAGACACCTTTTGTACATTTTAATCTATCCTGAAGGACCCAAAATGTCAGATCCGCTAGTCCAAGAGTCTTTCAGAGTACAGTGAGACCCTCTCCTGTACTTTGCCTTTGAGGTAGCAGGCTTAAATGCACTGATTGGATATGAATGCAGATTGAGAGAAAGAAGCACATTTGGATCATAGTTCACTGTCTCCGGGATCCACAGGAAAGAAACAGACTAACGTTACTTGGACATTGAAATGTTTTGCCTGAGTATTTTGAGAATCAATATAACCTGAAAGAAATTTAATGTGTTTTATGAATACAAAAGTAAAGGACACATAAAGGTAAGCCCTTGGATGCCAGCCCTCTAATGAGCAAATAAATCTATCCATATGTGCTTCTTTTCTATCTTAATTAATGTATAATTGGTGGTCCCAGCCCTACTTCATTTTAGGACTGCTGATTACAAGCAAATCAAAAACCCTTCTAAAGAGGTAATGAGAGCAACAGTAATGATCGTGTGATGGGCAATGTACTAACACAACCATTTTAATATATCATCTGATATGGAAATATCAGTGCACGAATATTTAATATAGTGAGTTTTGTTTAGTTATTATTCTATCACTTGTATGTACATATGTCTCATTTTTCTGTCCATAACTTTTGATGAGCTTGGAGTTCTAAGCAAATCATCACTGAGTCTTAAATGTACTATTATAGAAATAAGAATAATAAAAAGAAGATCAAGATATGGTTACTTTAGCAATCTAAATTTCTAATGAGGAAGTTACATAGAAAGGTTTAATATAATGTAATCAAAGCTGTATAGAAATATACAGTGACATTTCTAGGCTTTTCAGAGTGAATCAGAACAGTTTTCACTTATTTATTTTGCAATGTGTGTCCAGTATGCAAGAACTTTGCTTAATATAAAACTATAAATTTTATTTAAATTTCAATAGAGTGATAGAGCGGAAGCAGAATTTCATTGACTATAACAAAGAGAATTGTTGTAGGCCCTTTTAAAAACAAATATATTATCTGAGGCTAGGGGCCACAGGCTACAAGCTAAGCACGATGAAAATTAGATGAGTTTTGTGATGTTGATTTCTTTTGTTTTAAGGAGAACTGTTAATGGAAAGGAAAATTCAAAGAAACCGGAGAGTGAAGGAAATTCCAGAACAGCATCCCCTAGGAGACAGCTGAAGATAAATCAGTGCTCATCCAGAAATTTGCTTTGGGTTCTGTTTTCTTTTGAATCAAATAGTGTGAAGATGAATAACTGTGTTAATGTTAGGAAAGAGATACCACAAGAGTCTCCATTGTTTTGTGAAATTAGTGGAAAAAGTAAAGCAGAGATAGGATGTAGAAGAGAGTGTGGTTATTATGAACACATTCCTATAGTAAGTTAATTGAAACAAAATCTTACAGGCTAGAAAGATGAGTGAAAATCTGATTAGAACAGGGCATCGGGGATAGTTAAGGTGAAAAAGGTCTGATATGTGTAAGTAACTTCTTCACATCTCTGCGGATAGCTGCCAGGGGAGGAAAGCGGGCCGAGAGCGTGTACCATGAGGAAGACACTGTGTGATGGGGTCGTCTTTAGACCCTGCAATTCGCACGGTGAAGACACCCACCTCACCTATGGATCAGTTAGTCTGATTGGATGTACTCTGCCCGGGTCTTTGGTGAGTCCCGTCAATATCTGAACCTCAAGCAGGACCCAACTGCAGAGCTTGAGGAGCACCGTCTCCTGTGAGACTTTCTCTGATGCTTTTTTAACCCGACTACATCTCTTTCAGCAATAATGGTTGCCAGAGCACTCTGAGATCTGAGCTCGCAGAATGTCACTCTCCACATCTGCATGTTGTGTAGCTGTGACATGAGCAGAGGGTAGAAAATGCTTTCTGGAAGCACCAGGACAGTCTTTCTCCTCCCATTCCTGCCGTTTCTTAGGCTTTGGTTGCACATATGTCTTCAGGGGACCAAACAGTGTGACGTGCAGGTCCCGTGCACTGATTCTGTCACAGGGCTAGTGTGAAATCATGCGTTCAGGGTCCATCTTCCCTTTCATAACTACCTTGGCCCATGGCTTTTTCCATTAATATCAGCAGAAAAGAGCACACAAGCGCTATGTGCTCCAGGTTTACTGAAACATATTTTTCATGAAGTAAATCCTTTCGAAAGGGTACAGTAAAATACATTTCCAGTGTGAAATAATAGCACATACATCTTTTGCTGGATTTTTCTCTTTCATAGCACTAAAATGACTTAATATAGGGGCAGCTGTGCCCTATTAGGTGAAAGCTTTGTAATAAAGTCTATGTGTTATAACTGCAAATACAAAGTCCATTCTACTCTCAAAAACTGTTCTTATAATTTGGATGCTTAACACCCAATTTATTTGCATTTGCCACTCAAGAAATGACATTTCATTGCAGCACAACTTTGAACTTGTATTATTATGGAGTAACCTACCACTGAATTCTGCCATCTGCTAGCTACTAAAGAAGTAGTTACTTGTGATTTAATACATGACCCACTCAGAAACAGATATTTAAGGGGGCTGGGAATTTAGCTCAGCGGCACAGCGCCTTCCTGGCAAGCACGAGGTCATGAGTTCAATTCCTGGGACCAGAAAAACAAACAAACAAACAAAAAAAAACAACAGATATTTAAGAAAACATTCTTGTAAGTATAGGGGGTTTTTCACATAATTTGTTCAAATACATGTCAATTCCAAGCTGTTTTCTCCTCTCGAGTTAAAAGGCTGATACAATAAAAAAGACAACCTATTATCTGCCAGTCCATCTTAAAAGTGGTAGGTATGATTTGCATATATACTTCAAGAAGTAGAAACTTTGCAATGCTATGTTCTTCTCTACACAGCAAACTGAAAAAGGCTTTATGGAAATTCCAGGATTCTATTGAAAAAGACTAGAGTAATAATCAGTAGAGAGATCTCTGCTGATATGGAGAGCAGAGATGCATGGATGACAACCAGTCCACTTCATGATAGTCTTGTTTGTTCGTAGTTTCATCCACACGTGACTACTATCTTGAAAAAATTGTAACTGTAAAAGTTATTTTATAATTACAAAACACCACCTGTGTTTATTACTTAGAATTATTCTGTAAAGCAGAAATTTCTTCTAGCAATTGCAGGTATGGATTTAACCTAAAACATGATTTGTACCAAAACTACAGTATGATTCGGTCTCAATTTCCTCTAAAACTCCAACTATCAGAATAAGTTGTCTGCAGTCCAATTCCAGGAGAACCTAAAGATTTGTTCCTCAGACTTTTTTTTGTTGTTGTTCTCCTCATTGGATTCCTGTGGTTTCTTGTTGGAGAGCATTTTTAAACGATTGGATTTGTACTCAATTTTGAATGTATACTGTTATTTTTAATGCTCTCACCTTTGGCTATTAGAACCTACTTATTATTGGCAGGGCCCGTCAGATTTCTTCTGTGTGTGTTTTTCACAACGTGTTTGCTTTTTGTTAAATTAACAAGCTGTCCTGGTGTTGTTTACATATATTATGACATCTAAGGCCAACCATTCATCCAAACAGTCTCAGTTTTTGTCATGAGTAATTGTAGTTAGGGTACAAGATATGAATAATAGATTTTCTCACTCTTAATTATGTGGATAAAGATCAGGCCATGTATATTGCAGTTAAATACCTAGAATCATATATTCATTAGCAAATATAAATGCGTACTGATTCAATATTCTCAAATTTTATAACTGTTAATCATTTCATGTTTACTTTCCAATTACCCACAAAGTTATATCCTAACATTATAGTTATTTACTCAGAGGACTTCTATTGATGGCTATAACATCTCACAAAACAAAAATTTAAATATCTTTAGATTAAAATATGCAGTTTTTTATTTTGAATTGTTATAATTACTACCAGTATGCAATTACTACTGATATGCCACTGATCAAAATAACATAACAATAAAATTTGGCCAAATAATTATGCAAACATTACTGCAAATGAAAATCTTTAAAATGTGGATGAGTCCAGAGCATTGATTAAAGACACTGAGAAACTATCTACTCGGTTCAGTGCACCCCCCAGAGAAAATGCAGTGCAGTAAGTTTTAAGATGGATTAGATTAATATCTTTCCTTTGTAAAGTGAGAGAAAACTGTGAAAGGGCAGAATGCAAAAGCATTAACCAATTCCTCACAGACCCCTAGCTTCTTGAAGGGAGAAATCAGAGGTGAAGTAGTGTGAGAGAGGACAGTCTTATTCCTTCAAACTCTCCTTGCCTCTGCAAATTTTACAAAGGCTTTCCTTCCCCTCGGTGATATGAAAAATCCAGTTTTAATACCATTTATGGAACTCCCAAGAACTGGCAAATGATAAGAATTGGCAGACATGAACAGTAAAACTCTTAAGGTAGTATTGCTGATTGTGAGAAAATGCATCATGGATGAAAATATCTCATAGGTGTGCCATCTTTAAGTTCAACCATGCTGTCCATTTTTCCAGAGAGATCCCTTCATGTTTGGCTTTTTTCCCATTCATCAGATATTTTAAAAGAAAGCAATCCTGTGACATGAAAATAGCCAAGAAGTCTCCATATTCTTAAATATTCCTCGGATTTACTCACTATGAAGAAATAATAAGGTGGAAGAGAAGAGGATGCAAAAACATATCTGTTCATTATTTTTAGATTAAACATTGGGACTAAAGTTGCCCCATTAGTGACCTTTGACCACGTGGACTAAAATGCTTTCACAATTCCTTAGTGACCCGCAAATATATTAAAGCTTTCCATTTAATTTACGCTGGATGAAGTTAATGAGACACCTTGGTGAAGCAGCCTGCATATATATCATTAGTCATTCTTCCCTTCCTCCCTACCTCTTTGTTCTTTTTCCCCAACTTCTTCTTCTTTCTAGGACCTATATTTTTAAGTGATCATTCTCCATTAATCACACTTAACAAGTTCTCTTTCATTCTGGTGAGAGAAGACACTACCTTTGGACAGAGGGGGTATTCCCTGAACAAAAGAACAATCGTACTAATGGAACTTCCTTTCCGTAGCCATTGCTTTTCTATCCAGAGTGGTAGAACTTACTGGTTTATGCTGTAACACAGGAAATATTTACTGATCATAAGGCTGATAGGCTTCTGAATGACAAGCGCTCTCTGTGAGAGAATGTTACTTTTCATATAGTGTTATATCTTCTTCATCATTTGCCTTAAGCTCTGCCAAAGAAATATACCATGGAAATAGAAATTACTCCTATCCTGCTGCCCTCAGAAGTTCATCCATGTCCTTTTCTGTTCAGCTTGTCAGGGTTATATCAAACTAAGGGTTATCTCCTGGTCTGAGGCTAGATTTTTAAGAATAATACACTAGATGAGACTGTTCAATTAAATAATGAAATTATTGTTTTGCCTTTCCTTGACTTCTGGCAGATTCATATTAATAAAAGAATAATGTCAAGTAAAATAGGGCTTTCTGAGAACACAGAATGTGTGAAGTATCCGCCCGACCCATGACTAATCTGTTCCAGTGGCTTAGAACATCATTAGTCAAAAATGTTTATCTTGATCCCCAAGGTCGAAGAAGAGTTCGTGACCCTGTAAAGTGCAAATGAGTCAAAGTATTGTCACATATGAGTCATTAATATAAGTTGTTGGTGCTACCTTCCATTATATCAAACTATTTAATAAACAGCAATGAATTTCTATACTGTTAATATAATTTAATGGGCATGATCACTTTCTCAAGTTTAAAGACCATGGGAAAATTGAAGAGGACATGTATCAATTAGCATTTGGGAGTCATTTCTCATTATTTTCAACTTCAAATTTTATGACATCTAAAACATTTTGAAGAAAAAATAAGCTGAGTGCATCTGCTTAATTGAACAAAATATAAAGAAACTGTTTTCTAAAGAAACGAGTCTAATTTCTTCATTAGTACCCCCTTGTCATTTTTGTTTTTGAATAAGCAATTACATTTCCATTGTAGTATATGATCAGTTTAGCCAAGTGTTCTGAACATATTAAACTACATATATTTTTCAAGTCCATATGACAAAATCTATGGCAACACAAATTATAAAATTAATGAATAAAATTAAGGTAAAATACTTTACTACTACTCCAATGTCCATTTTTCTTCTACCTACAATTACTTGTACAAGATAAGATGGTAGATTTACATTAAACTTGAAATTTGTGTTATTAATATTTTATTACCTAAAGGAAAAAGTTAATGAGGGTCAGCATCCATGCAATGAATATCAAATATACATATATATTTCAGTGTTATTTTAAGAGATGACACTTTAATGAGAGGTATAAGTGAATTAGAAAAATTAAGCATTAAAATCTGAAATAAAATTCTTTTGCAAAGTTTTTTGGGGAGCAGGGACTAGAGCAATGAAAAGGCTAGTGTGATAATAAATTGCTATGTAATGTTTTATGGAAACGCCTTTGGATGATTTGGAAGGAGATATGTAATTTCTGACAAACATACTGACACTTCAAAGTACTTCTCTCTACCAAGAATTCTGGTCATAATGTGCCAGATGTAAGGTAAAATTTTGAATAACAGAATGAAAGATAATCTCACAGGTTAATATAATTACATTAGATCCTTCTGCACAACATTATACAACAGGATTATGGTGGGTTAACTAATGGTCAACTTGTACCACCCAGCTGAACTGAGTTCGCCTGGTTCTGGGTGTGGAAGGCTCATCTGAGGATTGCTACCTAAACCATAAAAGGAGAACTGGAGGGGAAGATGCTGCTGTTGATTCTCCTTGAGAGGCTTGTCATGCTGGTCCGAACGCAGCTGTGCTCATCATCAGAGGAGCTCAGGTCCTTGCTGTCACTGAGAGTGCTTGCAGGTCTCTTCTCTGGTCCTTACCTTCAGCATTGCTTCTTGGCTCACATGCAGATCTCTCAGCCTGCTGGTACAGAACCTTCATCTTGCTGGCACAGACTTTCTAGCTTCCACCACGGACCTTTGGGCCTTCCCAGTATAGATCCTTGATACAGACTTGCATGAGACATCGTCGTGGGCTCTTGGCCTCCAGCTGGACTTGTGGAGGACACTGCCATGGGCTCTAGATCCTCAGCGGAACTTGTGGAGGACATTGCTGTGGGATCCAGGGCCTCGGCTGAATTACTGGGGTCTCTAGTGTGTGGACAGATCTCTTATGCTCTCCTGCCTTTGACTGTTGGGTGAATATTATAAAATAATACTATAAATCATGTGTCCTACATTAAATCTATTTCCATGCAAATCATGACCACAACAAGAATGATGTCATAGTTTGTCCGTATCGCGTCTCAGTGAATCCAGTGGTGCAACCATCTCATTCATTCTCACAATGCATCTTTTCACGTCTTTACTCATGTAATTGCAAATGTAAATATTCCACATTACCAATTTTACTGCAAATAAAAATGCTTGGTTTCAGACCTGAAAACTCAAAATATGTTTCAATAATTTACTTTGAATATATCCAGAAGTGGTAACAGTAAGTTTAATGGCACAGGATTTGGAAGAACAATGCATGATACTATTTTAAAATAATACAGAATGTGATATAGAAAGTGCGTTAAGTAAATCAAGGAATTTTGTGTAGCGCTCATGAATCAGGCTTAGCATGCTGTGAGCATTTAGTGATTAAACCATTACTTGCCAGATGCCAAGAGCAAGTGGATGTCACCCTGTAGGGAGCCCAGTCCTTGCCCAAAGCACCGTCCAACTCAGTCAGAAATTAAAAGCTGTGCTGATTGGATTACTAAACTACACAATGGTTGAAATGAATTTCCAAGTGGAACTGCATCAGAAATCTATAGTTTTCTTGGATACAAGACTAAGACAAGTAAAATACGTTAGAATCTTAGAGTCTTTTCAGTGTACATACACAACACTGCAATTACATAATTACATAATTTCTAGGCTTGGTTAGAGCTTTTCCTGGGGAGACGGGCAGCGGTAATAACCTTTCTGTAATTTCATTGTTTGTCTCAAGGGCATTCAGGAATTTCCCCAATATATTTTCATTTATAATACAAAAGTTACAGACAAAGGGGAACAAGTGAAAAGCCAAGTATCATAGTCTACATATACATGCAAAGGCAAAATGGCTCTGGTAACTTGATCATTATATTATTTACACGGCCAGTGCTTTGATGCATCTTATTACTGCTTATAGACTATGTCAGGCTAGTGAATAACTTTTTAAAACTCAAATTAACACCATTATTTAACTTTCTAGTTAACCCCCAAGTTCAAGAGTCAAGAACCAGAAAAGGCAATGCAGGTAGGCACAGCTGTTTGATACACTTCCAATGTTTGGGGCAGTTATTGTACATTCCCAAAATAAAGACAGAGTGCCCTCTAGTGTACGTTCTGGGCAGTCTTCATGATTTCAGACCATGTCTTTATCCTGTGGAGTTAACCCTGGGTATCCCTGGAGGACTCTCTACCACTTCACCAAATTCACTCTTGTACCAGGAAACAGTCTAACGTTAGGCAGCAATATTTGCAGTGCGGTTATTATTTTCAAAGCACTCTACTATGCCCTTTATTTATTTGTACTATTATTCTTTTTCCAGTGTTTTTAAATCAGTGCATGTTTACATTACATAATGTTATTCTTATGGTAAACTTACTATAACCAAACATTATTTTCATTCACCTTTACAGACAGGGAAGTGACAATGTGGAGAAGCTAAGCTGTCTAACCCACGTACCCAAATGTGAAGAGACTGTACAGAAAGTAAAAACCAATGTATGTGTGAGCTTACAATCCTGGTTTTTCACCTGCTTTTCCTCTTTACCTGGCAGATTTTAAATATCAGCACTATAATACATGCATTTGCAGAGTTATAATAAATATCTTTAGTTCCTTATGCTCTGCAGTTAATTTGGAGCTTTTTAAAAATGCAAATTAGTAGACATGGTCAAATAAAATTCATTAATGTACCAATGATGAATCCATATGAAACTTTTCAAAGATAATAATTAAAATTTTAGTAGGCTTCCTAAAGTGTAAAGTCCATTAATAACTTACGAAACAAAGTCTTTAGAGGTCATTTGAAAATTAAATTCTCCCAGATTTTTCACATACAGAGGTATTGTTAACAAAAAAGACATTTGCCCCAAAAGTTGAGTTACCCTATAAATCAAAGCTATACTTAATCTCTTTTCCTTTTTTTTCCACTTCTAAGTTTGCACTAGATTATATTTATTGCCCAAAATTAAACTTGAGATATTACAATGGTAATAAAAATGTCATGTAGTATTCACTTATGTACTTTTAAATGATATTAGAAGTGAGTTGTAAACTAGACTGCATAAAAGGGAAATGTGCAAAGTTATTGATCTTCTCTAAATGAGAATGCTTTGTTGTTGGTGTGGTTGGAAGGATTGCCGCAGGAATGCAGAAGGCTCGTTAATGTCTAAATTTAAGATAAAGTGGCTTATTTTTAAACAATTAGAGAGGTGAAATACTGCAAGTTTTCTCATCTTAAAGAAACCATAGAATAATATTACAAAGGTCATTATAAACGCTGAAGTAAATCCTTGACCTTGAGTTGTGGAGCAAGTCGTAAAAAGAAAAAGAAAATAGCAATAAATATTTATCTGAGAAATTCACTCATCGTGGAGACTTACAGAACACATTGCCACTTGTGTGCTTTTCTCAAATGTCATAATATCACTGAGGAAAAGAAAGACGTGAAAGTACCTCAATTTCCCATTTCCTATATGGACAAACTTGGGCTTGATCGGCCTCAGGTAGCCCGTGACAGCACGACAGTGGGTGTAGAGCAACGCCTCCAAACGTTCTGACTTGACAGCAGTAAAGAAAATGGTTTTCATGTAATCAATTACTCCTAGATTTGTTTTATCATTTCATTGTATATGTCACCAACATTTTTCTCCATATAAAATTGTCATTCATTATGCAGTAGAAAATGGTTTAAAGAACAATTAAGGTGTCTAACCTTAAAGCAATAAGTAAAATGCATGTTTCCAGAAAATGAATCCCAAACAGTGCTCACAAGAATAGCATGATAAATACCTGATCTCACTAATGCAGCTCTGCCTGCATTGTGTATGTCTGTGTTCTGAAGTTGTTTCCTTGTGCTGTATTCTTGAGAAATCTGCTCTCATGTTAAATTTTAATATTTTCTTCTTCTGTTTGACTTGCATGTTCCTATTTTAATCACTGAACACGACTTAAAAACTCAATTTTTTTCACGGGGGCTGGTTGTAGCTCAAGTGATCAGTTGAAGCCACAGGTCCTCTATGCAGCCTTCAAAGTCTCTCTCCTGTACTCAGGAAATTTCAGTGTCCTCGGACAGACATTGGCCCAGGATTTCCCAATGAACCCCCTACAAGAAAGGACGTCACAGTGTTTCTTCCACAACTCTTTACGGTTAAATCCGTGTCTGAGACCATTTGGAAGCACAAGCAACTGGATTCAGGTCATAACTTGACTTTAGTTGTAAGTCAACTTTAGTTGTAAGTAAGTTAAGTAAGTTATATTAATAAAGTGTTATAAAACAAAGATGTAATATTTATATTTATCTTATAACTATAAATTCTGCCAAGTATTCGATGAAGAGACCAATATCTTTTCTTTTGAATCATACTAGGATTTGAAAATGCTTCCTCTGCCCCTGTATTTGGGATCTAGATTAGCCCTTATCACCTCTCTCCCTCTTTGGTACCTATTTCATTCCTTCTGGCTCCAGAAAATAGTCCTCTTTCCTCTTCTTTATCTTTGTTGGGTAAAGCAACTTAGCACTCACTCCTGAAAGTGTCAGCATGGTTCACAGCAGCCTTTATAAGACGGGTGAGACCAGCTCCCTGCGTGCGTGCTTCCCAGACCCAAGCACCCGCTGAGCTAACACTCCCTGGAGTCAGTCTTCTTTCCAAATGCCATCGAAGTGAAATGCAACCAGAAATGCTCACTATCCAGGCCGTATTCTGCTTACATCCACACGCAGGATCTACAGGAATTCATTTCGTCTCTTTGGACACATTTTTCCTCTCTGGGACAATGTGATATTTAAGGGACAAATTATGAAGCCACACAGGGTGGAAGTTTACACAATATTATTAATATTACTACAATTCTTGCCTCAAGTCTTTATGAATCTTTGACAAAATGATTAAAGATACCTGATTTTCTCCTTCAGTTTTATGTAATGAAGTCTATTAATTTCATCTGCATGAACACACCATTGAATATCTTTGCAGTTCTCCGTGAAGTAGGATTATTTTAAGCACTAAAAACTTCTGATATTCCTAGGTGGATTCTATGTACGTTAGATTTTTAAATATTTTTCATCCATAGTAGTTGTAACTCACTCTCTAACAATACATAACATATGCCACCGTGTTAATTTTTTTTCTCTTGGTAATAATCATCTCTATTATATAATATAGGGACTATGGATGCAAACTCACTGATATAAATAGCAATGTTATATACTCTATGAACTTTCGATTGCACTGAACTACTTATCATTGATTGAAAAGTAAATATGCAATCCAAGGATCTTTTCATGTACAAAAAACAAAATAAAAAATTGTCTTCACTCATTGTGTCACAGAATTTGATCTGTTATTTCATTGTCATTGTATATATTCAACTCAAGAATTACATCTTAAAAATACAAATGTGCCAAGCACAGAAGTCTTCCTGAACAATAATCTCTAAAATATTAATTTAGTTGATAGTAACAAAAATTATAAAGCAAATATTATAACTGTCTTCCATATGAAAGTAAGACCTAGAAATGATCAACCAACTATCCTAAATCACACTATAATTTAAATAAATGCAAAAAAAACTAATTCAGGATTGATCTCACTTAGTCCACATTTAAGGCTACTTGGACTACACTCAGTTTTCATGGTATAAAGATAAATCAGACAGGGATCCAACCCTTACTGTCATGTTGTTACCCTGTATGGAAGAGAGGTTTGCTTTTTCCCAGGATGCATCATGTACTTCTTGTGGTTCAGCATCACCTGGGTATGTGTTTGCAGGTAGGCTAATAGAAATTTATATATATACACACACTTCTGCTATAATCCACTCTGTCCTTCAAAAGAAATTGCTATGCCAGGATTAAACTAATGCCACAACAAATACCTTAATTGTTTAAGGAAGAGAGAATCTGACTTCAACAGTGCCTCAGATACTTCAATTTATTTTCAACCCTGCTCCCTAGTCTCCTATTGAACTGAACAGGAGAAAGTTGTAAGGAAAAAGTTAAGCCATGTTTCTCAGGGAATATAGACGGGGCTGCAGGACCCTCATTCTGGTATGTACACATCCTGCTGTACATTCCTGTATTTATTCCCAGCCGTAGGAACCATTTTTGGTCACACCGAGATGGGCCAGAAGGTAACTTCGCCTTTGTGAGAGGAAGAGACAGATGAGAAAGGGCTTGGCTATGACCAGACAAGACTTCTCCTAAGTCGTTCGGTAAAACATCACTAGTCAGTAGCAGTCTCACTGTGTCTGAAGAACCACAGGTGACCACAAGTCAGAAACTCACCCCCTGTGGGGAGAGGTGCTCTTAACACAGCATGCAAGAACTGAGGGAAACCCCTTACAATAACGAAGTCCACGCCACGCTCTTCTGAAAATGTTCACAAATATATATCGAGGTAATACACAGGAAAATCAGTTATTGATGAAATATATGAACTTGTCTGATTGCAGCCACAGCCTGGGAGGGTCTGGTGACACCGGAACTCACCTGCCTTGGAGCTATTTGTACGCGTGCTTCCCCATGTCAGTCTGTGCTATGACTGCCTCTTCCTCTCCGGGAGACAAGTGTTAGGCTCATTTTATTTACTTATGTTTTTAGTGCTGGACTAAGTTTGTGATATGGAATATTTGCACTGGTTGGGAGGAATTGGTACATATGTGAATCGCACCTGGACAATCTTCCATCCCCTTCCACCCCACACACTCTTCCCTCCCCCTTTCCCCGATGTCCTCTCCCATCTCCGAAAAGTTTGCCTCTCAATTTCCGAACAACTCTCCCTTACTTTACTCTGTAATTGATTTATATTTTAGGTTTCTCATGTAAACGTAACATTAGGTATCTAATTTTGTGTGCCTGACTTAACCTTATGCTCTTGTTTTAAATTCCCTGAGATATTTCCACAGACAGTGTGCAGTGACAGACCCAACCTTGTGACCAAGGGTTGAGTCACAACAAAATCAATATTGTTTCTGCGACACTCCTGCTTACAGAAAAGCTAAAGCAGTAGCAGTAATTTTCCTTCATGAAGGACCCTTGTAAATTAACTCAAGATGTCTCTTATCACATCTACTGTTGTGCAGAAATTAGTTTAAATAACAAGAACCCAATCTCATCTTATCTGTTCAATGTTATACTACCAGTGTGATAACATAAGAAAAATAAATTAAAGAGAAAGTGATTAGAAAGAAAGAAACAAAGTGATCTTATTTTCAAATATTAAAAAATCAATATAAACAAGCAAGAGATTATCAATATTATAAAAGAAATGTGGACAAATTGCTAAATAAAAACAAATGTAAAAATTCAATTCCATTTCTATGTACTAGCAAAGATAGAAAATATATTTTTTAGCAAATATTTTTTCCATTTAGCAATATTTTTTCCATTTCTATGTACTAGCAAAGATAGAAGAATATATTTTTAAATGTAGCAAAATATTTTAAAATTTAGCTATAACAAAATACAAATGGAGATGCAAGATCTACCCAAAGAAAATGGTGAAACATTATTAAAAGCTAATGTACTAGTGGTAGATGGTGTTATGTCATGGGCTTCATAACATGAGCTTCTGTTCTTGGAATTATTTCTCTCTTCTAATTTTGAATTTGGTTTAGTTTGTTATCTGTTTTGTTTTGTTTTGTTTTGTTTTTGTTTGTTTATTTGTTTATTTTTTCCAGTACCGGGAATCCAATTCATGACCTTGCACTTGCCAGGCAGGCGCTGTGCCACTGAGCTAAATCCCCAGCCCACATCTCCTTTGATTTGTATTTTAAGTTATTTGAAATCTCTCTCTCTCTCTCTCTCTCTCTCTCTCTCTCTCTCTCTCTCTCTCTCTCTTTGATGTAGTCACTTTGAATAACCAGTGATTCAATGAAACAATCAAAAGACAAATTAGAAATTTTTTTGTGATAGATGAAAATAGAAATACAAAAACAGGAAGAAAAAGCTTGGTATCTCTGCAGTCATTTTGTATCTCTCTCCTTTACTATTTTAACCTTAAAATCAGATTACTTCTACTCAATTTTGTATGCAGACATCTGAATTACATCTTAATCACCTAGTGTTTACCAGGAACTGGTAGTACAAGACTGACATATCCAGAATTTCCCTTTTAGAGATAACACCAAGGCAAAGAGAACTAGGATATTTTCAGTGCTTATAGCTGTATTTTCACTCTTCATAGTAACTAAGATGTGGAATCAATTCAGTTGGTTATCCATGGATGAATGGATAAAGGAAATGTGTTATACATAAACTAAGTATTACTCATGTATGAAGGTAAATGCAGTACTGTTATTTACAGCAATGTAGATGAAACTAGAAGACATTGTAAGTGACGTAAGAGGCTCACAGAAAGACAAACACAAATTATTCTCACTCATTTGCAGAAGTTAAAAATGTTGATAACAAAAAAAGCACAGATTAGAATACAGGTCAGCAAAGACGGGATAGAACCAAAAAGAAAAACCACACTTGGGATAGCTAAAAGCAAAACTTACAGTATTTACATTTTTAACTTTTTTGTGGTTGTGGGTATTGAGCCCAGGGAGTCACATATACTAGGCAAGGGCTCTACCACGAAGCTCTAACCCTAGTCCACTTTTCTTAATTTGTTTATTGCTTTTTAATATTTTTTTCTAATTTTATCAATTTCCTATAACACCTTGGCAGTACTGAAAACATACAAACACAAGGATGTACTCATTTTAACATTTTATGCATGAGCATATGTCATACCATCAGAGAGGTGGGGGTGTTAATACTCTAATAGTACATAGGAATAGTTTTATGCCTTTGATATACTTCCCATAATTCATGATAATAAATAAAGTGAAATCACTATAAGGTTTAATTAAACACATAAGCATCTGTCACATGGATATCCATGAGAACACACAGAGAACTTAGGGGATTGTCACATGCTGGCAGAAGCAAAGGTTTATAGTAACAAACTCCTCAGAGAAGAATAAAAAAGAAAGAAGAAAGAGAGGAAGGAGAGCATGACAAATTCAAGGAGGAGGACATTATTCAAAGAAAACTCTGGAATTTAAGGTTGCTGATGCGGGATCGTGCGAAGCAAACAACATATAACTCTATGAACTTTTCTTTCTTCTCTTACTAGCTGGACTGCTTTAAACTGTTTGGTTGCCCCTTGGAAAAATGTCAAAAGAGTCATTTCAGGTCGTCTAGAGAGCACTGATCTTGTATAGCGTCACCTCCTGTGTTAGGGAAATCAGTCTTGCATGACACGGTCACCCTACTAGTGACCTTTGAGAGCATTTGCGGGTGGGTAATATTTCACATGAAGTTTGGTTTGTGTACTCTAAACATTACTGAACAAAAACAAACACATTCAGAAAAATAGCACTAGAGGGATTGGAAGCTGCTAAGGACGGAATCATTCTCCGAGATGGAGTGGCCCAAAGCCCTACTTTCCTTCAGGATGTAGAAAGAAAATGGCTTTATAAATGACATAAGGAGAGCGAGCAGAGGAATGGGCTGAGGCAGAATGAGGCTGTTCACATCCACACTTATCTGGGGACTGTGATTAATCTCTGACCCTACTGCGTTCTACTATAATTTCCCAGGAAATAAATGACTACTACGGGTACTTGTACACTGTAACATATATGCATGGAGTCAGCAGTGAAAAAGCCAATATCGCTTTTTAAACACAGGCTGTATTCTTAATAGACAGCAGGATAACCACAAAATCATACAATTAGTTCTTACTAGAGTCAAAATAGCCAACACTCATTTCACTACTGTATTTTTCATTTATGCTGGAAACAGCCACACAACTGACTTAGAGGATAAAACCTAAGAATACCAGTATTTTAATGGTAATATTAAATGCGTTAAATAAAGCTTTCACCCTGCTAGGTGAGCAGCTGAGGAATACTGTGCTAATCAAAACTGTCAGAGGTGCAGTCTGTAATCCACGTCTCTGGCTCCCTCAACCTTTATCTGGAGGGAAAAGAGGTGGGGCACTGGTTTTGTTTTATTTATTTAACTTTTCTTTGATCTCCTGAAGATAGTCTTAGTAACCTTTTCCTTGATGAGATCTGATGGCTGCTTTTGAATTGAATTTTTTGGTCCTATTGAAAGAATGAAATTGATTACCGACAACTACTTTGTCTTGAAAATCTTATATATCAAATCAACCTCCACAAATATATAAAATGCAATCTTGGATCTTGCTATGCGTGCTAACAATGTGGAAAGACTACGAACAATCCAGAAAAATCACAGTCATATCTAGGGGAAAAAATATTATTTGAACTACCATTCATTAACGTAGTTAAAATTAGTTAAGATGAAAGTAATCCCTTAATAACTCCTAAATTTCATTTGGTTTTGCTAATGTGCATTTCTCATTTGTAATACATTTCACAGATTTTTATTTCAAGTTCCATTATACACCACACAAAGGGAAATTATGCACTATAGTTTTTTCTAACATAAAAACATATTTAATTCCAGACTATGTGGTTATTTTGTTCCTAAAGATAAATACTGCAGTATCCACAATTAAATGCAGATATTGACTATGGGGAAATAAGCACCAGATAAGTGTTGAAAGTGCTGTTATTTTATTATATGCAGGACCGTATTCTTTGCCTTACTCCCTTCCCTGTGAGCTTTTCTTCTCTTTGTCCGGAATCATTCTTGCTATCACAGATGTAGAACCTGATATGGTGCCTGTTAGGATTCTAAAGAAAAGTAAATCTTATTACAATAGATAATAAAATACTTTTAAATTTTAAAAAACACAAGTTAGTAAAGTTTTTCTTTAATATTCATTACTATGACACTCAACCCTCACTTTTATGATTTTCCAAACTTGGTTTTATAAGTCTTGGAGCTGATAGAGAAAATAATGAGAAAGAAACGAGTATATATACATGAAGTTTTGCAATTTTATCAGAAACATTGCCATTATAGCCTTTGGAACTCAAATTTAAAATTTAAAACTCAGTATATAAAATTTCTAAAAAATATTGAGATGAAGAATGACGGTAACACTCAGTTACAGTGAGCAACTTACAAGCAATAATGAAAATAAGATGCCTAGTTTCTCTACTCTAAATAAATTATCTGGCTTTTATGGAAATTCTAAGGAAAGAAAGCAAATGTCCACGAAAGATTTTAATAGATTCTTAATATCGTGAACTTAACATTTTCCACCCACATTAAGAACATATGTTAAAGTTTTTGTAGAAAATATTTCTTTAGTATAAATGATGATAATAAAATGAATAATAATCATTTTCTGTATAAAAACCTGATGGAATTTTTAGCCAAGACTGACTGACATAATTCATAATGCCTAGTTTGAATTAGATGTAATAAAAACTCAAAGGCTACAAATCTTTTTATTCAAAAAATAAATTTCACTGAAATTTATAAAATGGCTCTCTAAATCTGATAGTAAAATTCACTTCCAGATTATTATTTTATGCTCCCAACCTGTATGCACATAGATTTATTATGGTTCAGTTGTCAAAGCTACCACTTCTTTGGCTTTTGTACTTAATTTTTTGGAGTGTTCTTACTTTCCCTTTTCCTTTCTTACACACACACTTACACTCTCACAGTAAAAACACTCAACTTCTTAGCTTTATAAAAATGTATTATCAAAAAAGAAAGCATAAGTCAAACTTGGTCTTATGATCTTATCTGGGTCCGCCAGGTATTATTCTTACACACTGAAGTTATATTTGTTACACTCTTTCACTCTTTGCAATGTCTGAAATTTTAATTTTCTACTGTAAAGAGTCTAAAGTCTGTCTGGGATAGTCGGAAATGTGTTTCTAATTGCTTTTTCCATACAAAAAAGATACAATAGCTTATCAACAACAGGACTATTAATCACCCGTCTAAGTGCAGCCTCTCTTCTGCATGCAATATTTATAAGTGTTCATACACTTCGGGCTAATGTTAGCAGTCAGTGCCTACTTGATGAGCCGAAACTATAAAATTGTCAAACGCCTGGAACTTTCTAAGAGATAAGGCTTGTTCTTGGTTTATGTTTCACATTGCACTTGTGATGAAAAGTGAAAGACAAAACAATATCTTTTGAAATTTCTACTAGGAATGTAAAAATCATGTATCTGTATTTTTCTTGTAAATAGCAAAAGCTCTTGTGTTACTATTTTCTTACACTGCCTATAACAAAATAAAAAGAAATGATTTTCTCACCTCTGTAGTTTTAAGAGGCATCTCAATGTACAGCTTTTGTCATGCAAAAATAAAAGCAAACTCGAATTACTTTAATAGTTTAAATGGTTACTTTCAGAATTTATGAGAAGTTAGGGTAATTCATCATTTTGCAGATATGATCTGATTGCATGTTTTCTGTTATTTTTTATTTTATTACTTTTACCAGGTATGTGACTGGCATTCTCATGAAGATATTAACTTCTAGTCAATTTATTCTCACGTTTATTTTAAAAATTGGGAGAAATAATCTTTCCAGGGTGCTGCAATTCAACCAAGAATTTTATTAATTTGCTTTTAATTTATTTAAAAAACAAAGTGTGGAAACACAAGGTTATATTTTATAGTTGAAGTATTGTGAATTATTTTTATTTGTATAGTACCTCATATATATGTTTATAAATTAGTATGGCTTGGTGTTTGTTACACTCTTAACTACCTGTGCAATCAGACTTCAATTTGACCCTAAGCATTTATTAGAGAGATTCAAAGCCAAAAGAATTTGAAATCTATATTCATTCATTTAATACTTCGTAAGTACATAGGTCAAACATCATACATGCCAAACTATGTGAGTTATAAGGAAGACTCTAGTTAAGGATAATTGACATCAAATTTATATTTCTTTAGGGAGAAATGATACCCATGCCAAATTCAATCCCAATGTGCAAATGCTACATAAGGGGTCATTAAGGACGGACGATGGAAGGTTAGAAAATCATTACTGAACGGTAGAGCCAAAACATGTCAGAGAAGGTGAGAGATAAATTATGCCTACAAGTGCTTGGATTTAAAAGGGTCGAGAGAAGAACATAACTGAGGTGAGAAGGAGACTGTAAACAGAATCCCATGTGTGGAAATGATTTGCAGGGTTCAGTAGGAGAAAAGCAGAGGGGATAAAAAGGAAGACAAAAGGTTCCTCTGAACAGCTGAATTACCCGATGCTGTGGATGCAGTTATTGAGTAGCTTAGGTGCATAGGGTACTGAACTACTGACTTCGGGCTTTTGTTTTATCTTGTAATGAAAACCCACTCTACAATAAACTGTACGTGGTGACAGATCACCTAAAGGCGGTGGCAGGGGAGCTAAGAGCTGTGCTATCAGGAGACAGAACAGGCTGTCCTCGCAGGACAGATGCCAGACTGGCTACGGCAGGCCACAGGAGGAAGGCGCAGAGTGGCAAACGTCATGAGGTACTGACAGCTGTACAATTCTGTTTTGCTTTTCTTCGTCATGGCAGGAATTATAAAATGAGGGAACACAGCAAAGACTGAAGTTTACCAGGGATTGTGAAGGTTGCTTATTACTTGAGATGCCATTTTTTTAGATTTCCTGTTACTAAAATACTTAGTTTAAGGCCAGGGACTTAACTCAGTGGTACAATGCTTGCATGGCAAGCACAAAGTCATGAGTTCAATTCCTGCTACCAAAAAAAAAAAAAAAAAAAAAAATCAGAAAGAAAAAAAGAAATGAAATACCTGATTTGGATCATTCTTAGGACTTCATATTTTTCTAAAGTATTGGTAATACATTGTGTACTCAAAATAGAAGTAAAACAAAAAGACTGACATGGCAAATAACAGTCTTATATTCCTCTTATTCCCCTTAGTAACCCTACTCTCTTTTTTTCATTCATCTTGCTGACTAACATCATCCTCACCAGACCTTTTTTATCTTTTATGTTCCTTTTTTATCATCAGTGCTTTCCTTGTACTAACCTCTTCTTTGCTCTTATAGATGGAGTAGCAGTAAAATATACAACAGAGGTCAGCAGCAGAAGCCAAAGGAGCAGAAACAGCAAGGAAGTCGTGTGTCACGCTCCTGGAGAAGCCTCGGAGGACTCCCTGTGAGATGTGCTGACAGACTAGCAGAACTATCCAAGGGAGACATGATTGTTACAGAAGCCAAACGATGGCTCATTCTCATGAAAAGTTTCCTCTCAGGCCAGCTTGCCAACTCTTCCTATGTAGAATGTTCCTGTAGTAGTTTACAAACATGGCGGCAGTCTTGATACAAAAGACGGGGCACGGGACTGCCGGTGGATGAAGCGGGACCATCAGAGGAGTTCCGTCGACACGGTCTTGCCATGTGGAGCAGTCATAAGACAGTTTTGGTGGCAGATACTGGGGGCATCTCCACTTTACCCATCTACAATAATGATAGGAGGCTGCACAAGGCCAAAGAGCTTGAACAGGGAGACAGCCAATGTCTGTCCTTCCCACCGAAACCCAGAACCCCCGCGCCTCAGTAAGTGTGCTGTGACCTGTTCAGACTTTTTCTGACTTACGCTTCACAGCTAATTGTATATACTCCCTCAACAATAGCCATCTGGAATAAGAAAATTTAAACTCAGTCACTAAAGCACACGTCACTACCTATTAGATATGCATAAAATATGTAGATGATGTGCATATATTCCTATTTTCTCAGTGAAGACACACTAGCCAGGTATTTAATGTTTCCTGAGCTAGATTTCTTTCCTGAAATTATATGATAACACACCACTATTTACATATATTCTAACAACTAGACTCAATTTAAACTTTAACAAGGGAAAATATGGAGCCATGCAGGAGAGAGACTCCAAAATTCATTTTTCCATACAAAATTCAGAATGTTTGCCACAATTTTTACAAATGACAATTCTCCAACAGAAGGCTATACATAATGTTTGAGAAAAATCTTTGGTTTTCAGCAGTCTTCTCCAGTATTTATACATCTGTTCATTACTCCTGCCAGGTACATAGACTTTCTGAGGGGTAATGGAAGTTAATTAAACTCTGCATATATTTATAGTTGCATAGTTATCAGCATAGATCTTAGGACAGTTCTGCTGGTATTTCTTCTGCAAAAATATTTACAATTTTCATTTTGGAGGGCTGCTTGGGCATTAAAATCATATTTCAACCCTCTAATTAAAGTGTAAGGGCATTATCCCAGAAAGCTCTTGTTGCTCAAATGAAATATAAAGCATTTGGTACAGGGGAGAATAAAAATGTCCCAAGTTCTCAAAAGCAATTAGGCCCATTAGTTGCAGTTCTCCTGTAAGAGAGGCAGGATAATCTAATTCAATGGCCATATGCAATATTTTATTAGTCTGATGCTTTGTGTTTTAGCATAGTGAGCATTTAAAGTTCCTCCAAGTAAATGAGCCCTTTACTTGGAGAAACTTTAAAGTAGCCAAAACAGACAATTTATCATCTCAATATATCCTCACTGATTTGTATTTGTTCAAATTTTTAAGGTAAGATGACTTATATTTAAACACTGAGCAGTTTTAAACCATAAATCTCTGTCACCTAATCTCACATGATACAAAGGAACCGCCCACCTGCCAGGAAATTGCATTTAATTCTGAAAAAATTATTCAGTGGTCAACAAATTTTGGAGTAGGATATTATAAAATTATAAAATTAAAATCTATCACAGGCCATGTCAAGATAGAGTGTAATTTAAAATTACATTTTAAATTATGAGAAAAGATTATCATATATTTAAAAACATCATATGTCTGGATAGAGTATGTCTATACATTTTGAAGAACTATTAAAAAGTATCCAGAGAGAAACATAGCTGTAATAAACCACTTTGTGTATTATAACTTAGTTCTTGTGTAATTGATAAAATTTTTCCTTGCTTAAAATTGAGGTTACACCTATGACTAATATTTGGTTTTTAGCACAGTAATTTATTATCATAATCTCATTGGCACAATTAGATACTTGAATAAAGGAGTGGCATTTCATTTCCTTCAACAAATACCTTGTACTTAACTGAAGCTATTTGGTTAGCATATATCCCATAATTCCTAGAGGAGAACAAGCAGGGTTTATGTTTATATACATATATTTGGAAAACAGTCATGGGTAAAAGTAAGTTAATTTTCTGCTTAGAATCTCCATTTACTGGGAAAAATTCAGAGCAGGTGTGATGTTTTTAAAAAATATGATAATCGTTTCTCATAATTTAAAATGTAATTTTAAGAACATAGAGAAAAAAATGTAGTAAATGGTTTCTCTAGTGAATACAGTTTTCCAGCTCAGCATTTTCTCCAATAAATTTCTAACGTTATTAATTATCTTAAGAACAATTATCTAATTGTTTGGAGCTGAATTATACTGCCTAAAAAATGCACGTATTGAAGTCCTAACCCTAAGTAAAGTAGAATGTGACAGTATTTGGAGCTAGGGCCCTTAAAGGGACTATCGAAGTTAACTGAGTTTAAGGGTGGCCCTTATTCTGAAGCCCTGGGGCTCTGGTAAGAGTCTAAAAGATAGACACTTAGCAAGAAATGACTATGAAAGGCACAGGGTCCCTCCACCTACAAGCCAAGAAGAGAGGCTCCAGAAGAAATTAAACACTTTCATTTTGGACTTTGAGCTCCAAAATCAAAGAAAAAAAATTGATATTATTTAAGCCACTTAACATGCAATACTTTGACATGACATGGCAGTCTTAACAGACTAACACAATCTTCAATGCTGCATGTTCATTCCCTTAGCTATATGCCTTGTTTTTCTAGGCACTAGGCTAAAACATATGCTTATTTTTGTAAGAAGTCATTATGAAGAATATGCCCAAATTGCTCCACAATACAGATACTCAGACACATTTGACAGTGAGACAAACACCTCTGAACAGGTTACACCCACTCACTTTATCCTCCCGAAACAACTGGCTAATTTTAAAATATATGTTTGCTTTCCATGTAGCCTGTGTAGACAAACAAATACTGATTAATAGAAGCTGGAGGAAATATTTCCATAAAAAGAAATCAACTTCGTCCTCAGGGTCTTTTGGGTAGACAACACTTTTCTGAATTCTTAAGAAAAATGAATCAGTCATCAGAAATAATTGCTAATAATTGCATTAACAATAATTGCTCACTAGCAATAATTCATTTTTTACAACTGTATTGGTAGATAATTCAGTATTTCCACTTTCAGTTCTTAAAGTGGCAAAGCTTTGTAGTTTCATGTCTTTCCCCATCTCTCTTTTGTACTCCTTGATATCCAATCATCTCCTAATCATATTTGGTTTCTCTTGGAAACTGTAGTTCCATTTCCACTCCTGCTAGTTGGATATTGCTGCCTTTCATTCAGATCTTCTTCTCTCTCTGTCCTTTGGAAGAAGTGATCTTCACACGTCCAAGTAGATGCTCATTCTGGGTATTTGAAGTTTGAACTGAGAGAAAAAAAATGTTGAGACTAAATGACTGGCATCCATGTTTTATCAGAAATTTAGGTTGAGATCCCAAACTCTTCGCACTACCAAAACTCTTAAGAATAGCCTGCACTGGGTTGCTTTCAAGTCTGTTTTACTACGCTTTTCTCTGTGTCTGTTCATGCATGTGTGTATGCATTATTTTACAGTTCTTGTTGTTATTTCATAATTATTTTACACCAGATTTTTCTCGTTTCTTATACTGGGACATCAGGAAAAACAAAAGAGAACGATTCTATAAATCATTGGATGTGTGAGACAAATGTAGGGAGAAGAGGAAGCAGGGACAGGGAACATAGGGAGGGAGGGAGAGACCGTGAGTTAGAATGAAAAAGTGAGCACAAGAGAAGCAGCTTCCGGCCCTCGGCTGATTAAGTCAACTAACCTTTGTATCAACAACCTATTTTTTTCTATTTGAAATTAAGTGTTAATAAAGGTTCATCTTCCTGAAATGTCTTATGCATTTCAAGTGCTTTACACTGTTAATTTGGTGCAGGAGTCATTATTAGGGCTGACACTGCACCAGCTCCTCCACGGATGTGTATGAATTGCTAGGTGGTGATACTGTCTTCATGTCCACATCAGTCCGCCCAGGTAGCCCATTAGCACTCCCTCCGTAAGCAGGGCCCAAGACATCCACTAGGATGAGATCAGCGGCTGCCAGCACACGACAGCTCTAGTCTGTCTCAGAAACTAAAGAGATGAGGCTGCAATGCTTTTTGCCACAGTCCCAATATTAGGCGTAATAATATCAAATTATTCTTTTCAATCTAGATATCTCGTGATTTCATTATGCTTCAAAGTATGATAATACATAGGATTACCTGAGCCTACGAACCACATGAGGTTTAGCTTATGTGAAAATATATTCAAATAACCATAATGAACTTTTGGAGAAATGCAGTTCATAAATACACTATGAGGATAGCTACTTTTTACATCTCTCCTAGAAGAGAAAAATCTTTGAAGTAGTAGTTTTGTAATGATGTTGTACTTACGTTGACAAAAAATCTTTTCTGCAAAAATGCTCTGTATAACTTTTTAGATTACTTATTGAAATTTCAACAAATATCATAAATGATAAAAATAACTTCACTGCTTATTTTAATTCATTTATGCTACTCAGCTAATGAAAGATCATCAGAAAGCATTTTTTCAACCTAATAGAACACTGATTTAGTTATCCACTGCAGTGATGATCCTGATACTTACCCCTCTGCTACTCAGCCAGAATAAGGACAGAAACTAGCTGTTAAGGAAAACAAAGTGAAGTAAACTCTGTTTTTTATATGAGATGTTATTGTTATTTCTATACTTGTCTATATATCCAGGTCTATGTAAAACGGGTGTCCATCTCTATAGATTTATCAAGTAGTACACCAAGTCCAATCAAATAATAGCAGTTTTTCCTTAAAATCATGGTAGGGAGTAATGCTGGTACTTTTTTACTGGCTCAGTGAATTGGTAAAATTTATAAATTCCTGACTGCACTTAATCTCTATGAGCTGAAGAAATCTTCAAGGGCTGTCTCATGTGTGCATTAACATAGTCATCACTGTCATACAATTCCACTTTGGAAAATCCCTCAGTTCTTGCATTTCTACATCTGACATTTTGAGTGAGTCTATTCATGGAGGTGTTCGGGTAATAACTCCAGTTGTGGTTTAGTTATGAACCACTTCACAATGCGCTCTGATGGAAAATGCTACAAATGTGAAGGTTGACTTTAACATCTATTTCAATTGTGTCACATTCATTATAAGTCAGAGAGAGGCACTGGATATGCTCTTTCTACTTTATGGAGATTGTAGTGATTCGGGGATTTTACAAATAGCTCTGAACAATTTCTGAGAGAGAGAGAGAGGACAATATAAATGACAAGCCCAGACTGAAACTCATGTGCTGCTTATGAGAATATAAAGTGGTAATACTTTGGAAAATTGATAGGCAGTTTCTTAATTATCCTATCTCCCAGCAATTCCACTCTTAAGAATTTACCCAAGAGAAGGGTGGAATATGTGTGTTCACAACAGACTAAATGAGTAATAACAGCAGCCTTATATGTAATAACCAAAACCTGGGAACAAACTAAATCTCTATGGAAGGAGATTGGATAAACAAATTGTTGTATGTATATGCAAAAGTTACTATTCAGCCATAAAAATTAATGAACTGCAGATACAGAAAACAAAATGAATAAATATGGAAAGTATTATATCATATAAAAGAACTCAAAATGCAAGGAGTATGATTCCCTTTTTATATAAATTTCAATAGCAGGCAAAGTGTATATACACTGATATGAATCTTGATTTGGTTTCTTGAAGAGAGAATTGAGTATAAAGCACATAGTGTAGAGGTGATAAAAATATTTTCTATCTTGTTTTAGTTGATGGTTGTATTGTACAAATACAAGACTCTCATTGGACTGAATACATGATATCCATGCACTTTTATTGTGAGTAAAATATATTTCAATAAATACACAACATACACATACATGTATATGTACACATACACAGAAACAATATGATGCAGTTCAATAAATTTTCCTCACCCTTTCACCTAAGAGCACTGTGATTTGCTTTGGGATCAAGTTTATTCACTGCTAATCCCTTTTCTTTTGATTCTGTTTTCTAAGTGCTCACTCAGCAAAATTATCTCTTCAGCACATCAATTATTTCATGAAAATGAATAATGGACAACTATAACATATAGAAGTCTGACTATCCATTAGACTATATTTTTTCATCTATATAGAATCTACAATTCACTTGGCATGTACCAATCCAGTTTAGCCCCAGAAACTTTCAGAACCACTTCACAGATAATAAAGATGCCTGAAAAAATTTTTAAAGTTGTATTTTACATTTTCTCTTTGGTAGAGAATAAAGATATTAATGCAAAATGCAGGAGTAACGTATATTCATTGCTCGTGTTCACATGTACCTGTACCTCTGTATAGCAGTCAATGCAAATCTCATCTTATATATAAACAAGTATTAGTAAATATTTATGTTGGAAAGAAAATTAAAAGATATTAGTAACCCAAAGAATAAACTAATCAGTATATAATAATACAAGATAATGATCTGAGGCTTTTCTATATTCTAAAGCACTTATTCAAAATGAGAGAATGCAATGCCTTTTTAATGCAGTATCATTCATCATGTATTATTATTTCCCTAAATGCTGTCCAATTCATCCACTTCTAAACCCACATGTCTTTGTAATATAGCCTGTGGCAGTAGCTGCTGCTAGAAGGTGTTATGGCATAGAAAGGCATATTGATAATAAGCATTTGCAAATTCGTAATAATTTTACAAATATTACATCCCACTAATAAACCCAAAATAAAATTGACTATAAGAGCCTGGTAGTAACAACATGGCCCCATTTTATTACAATAGTAATATTATTTGCTATAAGAAGTAAAGTTACAAAATATATATAAAGTCATTTTCTTTTCTAAGACTGACAGTGTTCTGCAGTATTTTTCTAAGATAGCATTTTACATGGTTTAGAGATGGCAGTTATTATAATTGTTGCTACTAATGACTACTTGAGGGGTAAATAACATTTCTGGATCAAAAATAATCGGAAGTTTTGTTAAATCAAAGGCAGATTATTTATTTCCTTGTCATTATCAATCAGACTCATTTATTATTAAATTGTTCAATACATTTATTGGATGACAGGTACTCTTTTAACTTTGCCTATATTTATACATATCCTTGCAAATGCCTTGTGATATTTGGAGACATTAGATATCACATTTTCAACTAAAGTACTCCTCACAAAATGAGCAACAAAAGTGGAAAGATTTCTGGAAAGATTTCTGGAAAGACCACAAACTGATATACTTTAAATATTCAAACAGGAACTGCACATTTATAAACATTCCTCTTGGTTTCACTAGAAATTGAAGCAAATCAAAAAATCATAAAGCAAAACATAGAACCTTCATGTTAGAAAATACTGGGTGTTTGAATAGATAAATTATTTGGTGTGGTTTTCTCTTTTGAAAAAACTTTTGAAATAAGCAAATATTTAAAAATTTGATGCAATTGAAGATAGACTACATGTCTATGTATATATCTAAAAGTTAGGGTAAATTACAAACATTCATACCCTCTAGGGTATGGTGAAGAGAAGAAAAAGTTTTTCAAAATAAGTTCCAAATTGTAAAATCAACCTGGAAACGTCCAGCTGCTGGTCATAAAATGAGATATCGCTGACTGAATCAGTTTCAAAGCTTCGCTAAGATACCATGAAGCTGTATCAGCTCAAAAAGTTTTATTATTTTTGTTTGATTTTCCAGAACAAATAAAGAGAGAAGCAAATAAAATGTGCTTTTCAGAAATAACGGGAATGGTCTTAGCTGCTTTCTCATCTCTGGGCAAAATACCCAACGCCCACAAGAGGCTAGTATGGGTTCACACATTCAGTCTGTGGTAGGCTGGAGAAACAT
Source organism: Chinchilla lanigera (assembly GCF_000276665.1). Classification (NCBI taxonomy): domain Eukaryota; kingdom Metazoa; phylum Chordata; class Mammalia; order Rodentia; family Chinchillidae; genus Chinchilla; species Chinchilla lanigera. The sequence continues at coordinate 4,360,815 of NW_004955427.1, read as the reverse complement.
CATAAAATATTAAAAATTTGATGCAATTGAAGATAGACTACAGAGCAGAAAAGGCAGGGTGGAAGTTTCTGGGTGAAGGAAGCTGCTCAGGTCAGGATGGCAGGAACCCCGGAGAGAAGGGAAGAACGGCGGAGGGAGAGATCCCTGGGCAAGGTCGTGCCCCTGGGACCCACCCCTGGTAAGATGCTACTTCCTGACCACAAGTTGGCTGTAGCACCCCTGAGAACCTTCCCAAAGCCTTCCCTCTGAGAGTTAGCATGGAGAGGCATCATAGATCTAAAACAGAACAGGAGTGTAACATAGTGATTAGGAACACAGGTCTTAGGCATAAAAAAATTGTAAACTTGGATGTAGTAGCGACATATTATTTAGCAAGTTACTTGACTCTAAATTATTGAATATAATTTCTCAAGATAGCATTGTGAAAATGAAATTTTTGTATCATGTTTGGAATGTGTGGTTTTAATAAGGGTTAAGTATGATTTTATTGTTTCTTGGGCCCATCAATCTGATCACTATAGTTTTTATTTTTAAAAGACATTCTGAGTAATCATAATCTGTTCTCTATAGGAAAAAAGCATTTTTAGTTTCTAAACATTTCTTTTAATAAAATTTCATTTTTTCAAGTATGTATGTGATGCATTCTTGCAATTCAGTACATTCAATAAATACTAAGTAATATTCAAACATCTGTCTTCATTGTCCAATCTGCTGTCCTGAAATAATCAGTTCATAGTATTTTATTTATCCACCCACAATCTTTTCCACAGCACAGAAACGCATACAAAGACATATGTAATTAACTTTCCCCCAAATGCATCCTACAACCTATTTTTCCTAGTTAAAAACGTATGTCATGGTATGTTCACCATAACTTTGAGTATCCAAATAAATATGCTTCCAAATCTAAAGGTAACTTCCAAAATTTAGTTCACAAAATATCTTCAGCAATTTCAGAAAAACTAAAAAGGAATGAACAAGCTTGATGAGAATATTGAAGAAAACTGCACTAAAATGATAACTAATATACCGGCATGTCTAGCTACAGTTCAATTGTGTTAGTATTTAGTCAGAAACTATTCAGTATTTATTTTAATATCAGAGTGAAAGTATTGTTGTGGGTAGTAAACGGACATGCCAAAAAAATTGAAAAATGTTTTTTTTATTGTGGCAGACAAAGCATGTGTGTTTGAAAAGGAGATAACACATTGTTTGTAATAATATACAGAACAGAGCATATAATATTCAGACCAATCACCAAAAGAATGGTGACATAGATTCACATTCAATCTAATACAATTTTTCTCTTTGAAATAAATGACTCCAAATGGCTTTTTAACAATCTAGCTCTTATCACAACTCCAAAAAGAAAAATAGAATTAATTTTCTGTTTTATGTTGTGAATATATATGCTCAATACTGTAAAGTCACTCTGTCTAATGCTCCTGTTATTTTACAACTTAAAATAATACTGGTATTCAGGCCTTGAACAACATAAAATCATAGCAGACAACCACATCAATCCCACACCGATCGCCCTGCATAGAAAGGTTTATTTTAAGCCACACAAAATTTACTAATGTATCAGTTTCTAACTATATTTTATTAAATTAGTACTATTAAGATTCTCTGAAAATCAGATGTGAGGTCTTTTGCTCCTAGAGAGCAATTGGTGGTCCAAGATCCCCGCTGTGCACCCCTCTACTTTGTCTCTTTCTTTCTTTTCCCACCTTATGCTTTAACCCAGGCTGAAGATTGGAACCCACTGCTGGGGTATCCAATAGCTGGCAGTGTGGGAACGGTTGCTTATAACTGATGCCCAGCGTGGCCTCAACCCAGGACACTCTCGCCTGCCTGCTGATTGAATAGGAGAGTTTCACTGGCATTTGGAGTTCCTCTGATGAGCCTGGGGACATCCGGTAGGGAGCTAAGGATAGCGCTGTCCACATCGCTAAGAATTTCACTGGGACTAACACAAAGGGTATTTCTTTTGTTCTTTAAAAACAAATGTCTTTTATAAAAATATCTCTTTAAAATCTCTTTCATTAAAACATCTCTTCTTAAAAAATAAAATCTTTTTTAGAGAACATAAAGTACACAGTTCCAACTAGAAGTATCATCAAAATACTCCAATAATTAAGGACAATTCTTAGATTCCACGGGCAGGAACTTTAGACATTTAAATTGGGATGAAAAACATTTTAAAGAAATCTCACAGCAGAGGAAAAACTGTTTCTCCTGTGACCTTCTTAGCTCAGAGTGTGGTAAAATCTGCTTTAGATTCATTAAGTACTAGTACCCACAAATTTTGGTCTAGAATGGGTATAGGGAGAAAAATATTAAAAAATAAAGGCCACTCACTGGGCTCAAGCTCAGACCCAGAGCCAAGTATGTGAGGCTTTTGATATTCCTCATCCTGTGCCTCCAGCTATTTAAAGTGTTCTAAACTTTGTATATCTAAATACCAATAGGCTGTTCTTTCCTGACTGGTTAAAAAAAATCTTAATAGTCACATTTAGTTTGTCCCTGGACATCGGGTGTTTGATTTTAAACTGCTTAAAAAACTAAAACAGTGTGCTAAATATTTGAGCTCAGGGACCATTCACCATAGATTCACTTGCCCTAATCATTATCATCATCTTAATATGCAGTTACAAGAACCCAGTCCTGCACCAGCGCAGGGGACGGTTGTGGGCCTGCCTGCCTCTGCTGCCCTGGACCCGTGCTGTTCTATGCTCAGGGCTCCTTCCAGCTGGGCCTCCGCTTCCACTGGGAGCCCTGCTGCTGGGCCTTTCATGAGCACCTGCATGCAAGGTCCCGCACTCTCACATCATTAAATATCAACAGTGCCCGGTGGTGGCCGGCAGTGAAACCGGGTGGGTTGATGGTAAGTGGGGAGCTATGGGCAGGAGGCAGGACCTGTACTGAGAGGAATGTGGTAGCCCCAGCGATTGCAGGAGTGAGACCCAGGCCAGCTTACCCTGGTAAGGCCGGTCGTTGTGGTGCATGCTTTAAGGTGGTGAGAGAGAGGATGAGGTGAGAGAAATGCTTAAGTCTAAGCAATGCTTCCTTTAAAATCACTGTTAATGTAAAAGGAAATATTGATCATGATGCTATTTCACAACTAAACTTGTTCTCTAAGAACGAAAATAAAATGGTCAAAACTGCCTTCTATTCATACTTTCTGGGCACTAAAGAAATAATACCTGTGTTCAAATATAAATGTGGACCAAGGGAGAACCAGATAACTCTAGCCCTTAAGGCGTCCACTATTACTTTGCCTCTGACTACGCTTCCTCCACCTTTACAACCTGAGAAGGTTTCCAAGACAGCTTTAATCTAAACCCATCCACTATTACTGAGTTTGAGGCTCCCCCTTCTTGCCCTCCGGGTCCTGAGGGTGGAGCTTCTAGGCCAGCCATAATTAAAGTCTCCAGGCTGTATCCATGCTTAGCTGATTTATTCAAGCTCCTGAGGGACAGTATCCCCTACAGAAAGTAAATGGGAAATTTAGAGCTATCCCCTTTTACATATCTTCTCTCTCTGTGACCTAAAATAGATCAGGCAAGATCTAGAAAAGTTTTCAGATGTTCCTAATAAGCACATGAAGCTCTTTAGAGGATTTACTCAGACCTATAAATTAAGTTAGAGAGATATTAAGTTATGATACAGATTTTCTGAGTGGGATTAAACAGAGCCTAGCCAGCCATTCCACAAAGATGACTGGATAGAGAAGCTAAAATGTTTTAAAGACCTCTTTGCCCCAGGGCCGAGATTTCTTCTGAATTATTACTTGCCTCTGTCTGTCCCTAGAAACAATAGATGTATTTTGTAGGCTGGTATTTTAGAACTTTTGATTCAGAGTCACTTATTAGAAATTAATCCCTAAAGAATATAATTGGAACACGTTCGTTTTCTCTCACTCTCTTTCAAAAGGTTAAAGGCAGCCGTTCAGGTCCTTTAATTATTGGTTTAGTTTTCTGCTTGAAGATGCAGCTGGAATCAATCATAATTCCTGTCTCTAGAGGCGTGTTTTTCTAACAGTTAGAGATTCACCCCAGGAAAGCGCTTGATCCTATCCATCTTTCTGCACCTGGGATGGTGCAGAAAGAGTGATTCCTGTGCCACACATGGAATCACTCTCCTGCCCCTCTCCACTGCCCCTGAGAGGTAACAGGGTGCAACAGTGTGTGGACCAGGGCAGTGTTCTCCTCCGTGGCTGCTGGATTTAAGGGCAACTTTCCAGAATGGCGAGTTTCCCCGCCCTGGACCCTTCCAGAGTGAAGCTGATCTTCACTTCTCTCTGGTCATATTCAAAAGCTGGCCTGGATTTAATCCTGCAGCTATCAAAAACTAAATGTACACGTTTTAGTCCAAACTTGTCTGTCTTTTAGTCCTTAGGCTGAACTAGAGATTAACTCGTCTTTCCCCTTAAAAGGATGCTGTTTGGTTTCTATAGCAGGGGGCAGACTGACTGATTTTCATAACACAAATAAGTTCATTCATGGAAGAAAACATTGCTAGGAAACCTTATAAATTTAGTAACAGTTTTAAACCAAAACCGGCACAGCCATGTCTCAGGAGAATTCCCTCTTCTTGTGATTTCTCTCCAGCACATCTTGCAGGCCATCCGGTATTCTCAGAGACAGTCTCTTTCTACACCCAAATCTGGCCTGCACAACCCCCTAAACAGTTAAGATTACCTTTTACGATCTGCCCCACTCAAGGAAACAATTATATGTGACTATCAAAACAGCAGTTTTGGCCATCAGTTGTGATTATCCAGAACTATGGCTATCAAATCATAAAAACTCCCTTTGCTTTCACAGAAAAAAAGTTTGATTCCTTTTGATTTTTATTACAAGTGACCTCTGCTAATCTACAAAAAATTCTGACTAGTTTATTTATAACTATAAACTTAAAGACTATAAAATTTATCGTAATTCATATTGACCAAATATATTTGAGTGCACTCTGATTTTATAAACAAATTGTCTTATTTGTAGTTATTTGTCTGTCTGTATAATCTGTAAACAGCTGTTATATTTGAGCTCAAAAAATAATTCTTTTCTTTTTCTGTAATTTTGCATTTTTAAAACATTTGTCTATAATTTAAGTCAGCTTGTAGATAAATGTCATCAAAATCAAAAACATGCTTCCAGCTATGTTGCCAACTGGTCAAAAGGAGGTTAAAATTGGTTTTATGAATGTAATACATATTGTTGTCTGTGTACAATGACACAAGAGTCTTTCATTGGTCAAAACAATGTGTTAAGTATTATGATCTTTTTCTCATATGTCATCAAAAATTTGTTAAACTAATTAAATGGAAACCCTTTAGGCCTGGGGGAACTATTGGACAGGACTCCAATCGAGGAATAAGGAAGTAGCTGCCTGGAAACATTTCTGTAGTCCTTCTCCATTAATGGGGGATCCAATAGTCTCAATAGCCTTATGTGAGACAACCTAATAAATGTTGTTAAATATATTATTGTGGTTTGTTTACAGTGGTCATCCTCAAAAGCTTAAGGTTAAGAAAACAATATGGTTTTCCCATTGGAAGATTCTCTTGGTATAAAACCAACTTAAGAACCAGAGGGTTCATATGGCTATGACCATTCATTATTGCTAATCTCATGTAAATTAAATGTATTAAATTAAATGTATTCATGCCTCCAGATGTGCAGGTCTTCCAAAATATAAAACTGGGATTAATTATGGTGATTGATATCTTCTTTCATACTCAGACATCTGCCTTTCTCTTGTGCTCCAGATACTTGTGATAGGAGGTTCAGGTTAAGCCAACATGAGGTCACCAGTCAAATGATTTTCTTTTACAAAAACTTATGTGATGTGTACACCATATATGTGATATTATACCTAGAGATGCTCAAGTATTAAGCAGTCCAGACCATGCTACAGATTTCTTCAATGATATCTCATTAAAGAACAAGTTAGATAAAAGCTTCTTATGTACTAGATAGAGATGATTGACTGAAAGGGTATTCTGTACCACAATGGAGAGTTAAGTGTGTTACCAAAATAAAATAATGTGTCACCATGATTGTCATGCTAAAATCTTATATGTGGCTTCTAATCTCAAATTTTCTCTGTAAAACTATACAAATGTTGTCTGTTAACACTCTACAGGGGTTGAACTAGAACATCCATGGTTGTTAAGAAATAACAGTTCTCTCACTTTATATTTCAAAATGCCTGATATTCAGATAAAATTACAATAATCAAGCTTGCTGCTCCCACTACAATATAATGTCACTAGCATTCTCTCCTGGATGTTCAAATAAAGTTTAGAGGACCAAACTAGAAAGATAGATGGGCTAAGAGTTGAGCCAATATTTTGGTCCTGACACTCCAAAGCCAATGAAAACCCAGGACATAGGGGAACACCTGCTATAAAATCCTGTAACTCAGTGAGTCCGGGACCTCCTGACCAAAGAGATTGCAGATTATGAATGATGAAGATCAACAGTGCATAGCATGCCTAAGGAGAGTCACCAAGAGAGAAAAGTCTCCCAAGCTTTCACAAAAAGCAACTTGGTCAAAAATGGCTGTGACAGCACAAGGTCATGAGTTCAATCCTGCTAACGGGGGAAAAAAAATGGTCGCGACTCATCTGAATGGTTGACACTGATAGAAGAACTGAGAGGTATTGTACATGGTTCCAAGGTAAATCCTGAGACTTAACTGGCCTTGATTGATTGCCAGAAAGAGGTTAGAGGTCTTAATTTAAGTTGGCTTGAACATCCGACAGAAAAGTATAACCAAAAGATATTTAGAACAATGCCATAGTTATATGCTAGATATAGAAAGAGGTTCCAATCACTAACTCCTTCTGTTAGTTTCCAGCTACACCAAAAACTAACCACTGGTATGGGTCATTAAATATAAAGTACAATAAATTTTACAGAAACTCTATAAAAACCCTTAAATTCTTTAGGCAAGATCAGCTAAAATTAGAGGCTTATGACAAAATATCAGACACCATCAATAGAAAGATCTAAGAGACAGTGGTTTGCAATCACTACAGTTTATAGACTTGGCTCTTTCTCAAACCTGCTTTTTCATTCTAGTGTCATGCTTTGATTATACATGCTTTAATTTCTCAAAAATTTGTTTATTCTTGCATAGAGGCTGTCAAACTCCAAGTTATCATGCATATAAATCAATGATAAATATGCTAGATTCCTTCTACTGGAATCCACCAGATCAGCATCATAAAGGGAGTTCATAACTGGCAAACCGCAACAGCACTTCTATCTGAGGCCCATTAGATTAGCTCTCTGGAGGGAGTCAGTGACTGTGATCTTTCTTTACATCGACCCTTCTCAGCTCGAAGCAGTTAAGATGAAATCTACGCCCAGCGTGCTCTAACCACAGTTAGGGAAGCTCTTCAGAGGACAAAGTATCACAGACAGCTAAGTGAGTTACAAATACTACAGGCAGTTAGACGGGGTGGGCATTCAGTACAAAAGACAATATGGCCAAAGACACATTCAGTAAAGGTCAGGGTTTAAAAAAAGGAACACTTCAGTCTACTAAAAATCAATTAAGTAACAAAGAGAATATGTTTACCTCCACATGCACAAATAGATCTTGATATCATTACCTTCAGTTTTAACCTAAATTTTTTCAACCTGGTTGCAGAAGGAAAATACCCTCCAACAGAACTTCATCGGCAAAAGGACAAATCTGATGGGCATACCTAGTGTTCCAGTCCTATAGAAGGACCTCCTGGCAGGAAAGTGGGATGGCCCAGTGAAGTTATACCAGGGGTTGCGGGGATGCTTGTATGTTAACAGACAATGGATCACCACTGTGGCCGCCTTCTCACGATTTGTGGCCATAGAGAGAGGAATATCGCAGTACTGTGATGGATCTGTTCCCACCTGACCCTCCAGTGTGAGCATTCTCAGGAGAGCCCAACTCTGAAGGTACTGAGATCCAAGCAGTCTACAAAACTTACAACAAGCAGACAACTAAAAAAGACAGTGCAAGAGGCTCACAGAACCTCCTGTAAACTCCTAAAGATATGTTTGTTGCTACAGACCACTATAGCCTATATGCTCTTTCAACTGCTTCAATTACAAAACCAAACCTGGAAATGCTGGGGACCATGACTGACAAAGTATCTGTCCTAGGGTCTCCTTGCCCTGCCTGCCTTGTAGGCAAGTTTTAGAATGCAGAAATCTGGCTTCCTCTGGGTCGATGAGATTAGCACCCAGGTGTGGGCATGGCTGTTGGATTGTTTCCTTTAGAGTGTTAACCCTGCCCATTCACCCACTGCTTCTAGGCTGTTCCAGGAGAGTCACCCTACCTTCTCCCCTACACTGGCTAATAAAATGGTAGTTAGCTGCAGATTTGGGGCCTTTTGCTCCTACAGAACAACTGGTGGTCCTAGATCCCTGCTGTGCACCTCTCTAAAAAAATCAGATATGAACATTTGATTTTTAGTTTTTAAAAAACTCACATTTCAAAGTTATACAGATAAAAGGAAAGGAAATCAACAATATTTTCTTTGAATTAATTTTATGCCCATTACTCTTTTTCTTCTAATTCAGTAAATTGCCCCAGTGACCAGAAATCATTAATGTGTATATAAATTCTCAGCTGCATGTCTTGGCAATTTAATGTTATTTTCAATTTCTGGTTTTGAATACCCCAAGAGAAAACAATATGGCTGCTTTCTTCTTTTTATTCTAAGTTATCATGTAATAAGGCTTATGTTAATTTCAATGGATTTATGTTGGAATTAACATAAATTGCTCACAATTTTGAGTTTCTTAAAGACAGTTTTAGTCCAATGTGAATTTTTCCACAGTGCATAACAAAGTGAGTAATTCTTAGACAACTAAGACAAGTTGAATCCTTGAACTGAAGCACTAATGGTAGAGGGAAGGTAGTATGCATTCAAGCTCAAGGAGTTAATAACATGTAATAGGTTTAGGCTTTCTTATGAGAAGACTTAAATAATATTTTTGAAAACCCATTATACAATTAAGCATGGTAGTAAATGCTTTTCTTGGTATATTTATATTTTCCTCATTAAATAATCAATTTTAGTATATGTGCTGCAGAAGCAAGCACCATCATTAAGTAATCAATACCCATTTTTAAATCAAAATTCATGTTCAAGGGACTTACAGTTATTTAGCAGAATGTGGTCATACCATAGAGCTGTTGTGGTTAAGGACATACTACTCTAAAATACAGTATTTCGATGTTTTAGAAATCTGTACAAAGAAGACCACTCATGGCTTCCCCTCAATCTTCTCTCCATGATAATTTGAAATCTCCTGTCCAAAGGTTCTCATCCCATACTGAGAGAAAAAGAATGTCCCAATTTCTGAAAACACAGAGACACAGTAAAGAATTTAAATTAGATCTCACTATTAGGTTGTACAATCCTTGTGCAATCATATTTCTTCACAGTTATACAACTTGTCATTAATTGAAACATAAAATATACAGATATTCTTGTTTTGGGGGGGTCTCCATTTCTGAAGGCTCCCATATCATGCAAAATGTATATGAAACATATATGTATATATTGCTCTTGCTAATCTCTGTTTTGTTACACACGCCTCAGCAGTAGTTGGGTGAAGGTTGGATGAAGAAAACTGGACAAAAGTTGGCTGAAGAACCAGACCTTTCTTCCACTAGAGAATTCAAACCCAATCTTCAGAGGTAAGAGAGCATGCTCTTTCCCTAACACCCTGAACCTGCATATTATGACATAACAGGGCAAGGAAAAGGAGAACAGGCTATAGCACATACCTCACTAGCTACTATTTATAAAACCAAGGTGGAATGCCTGGGAGGTTCACTATTATACAAAGTTGACTGGGAGTAAGAGGAAATAGATGCTTACAATTTCAGATACTAGTTTAGATATCAACATTACACATTTAAACACACGAGTACTTAACATGTTACTCATTGCTCATGTTTTCTGATAATTACACGATTGAAATATAATTACTTACTCTATAATTCAGCATATAATGAGAAAACACAGTCTGACAAGTTCAGGTGTTCTTTATAGTTCTTCTGTATGTTTGTTTATTTCCCTTTGCTACTCATGTTAATGGCAAACTGTGCTAACTTGGGTCATAGATGACAGAAAGGCACTTCTAACAAATAATGTAAGAACTCAGAAGATATTTTATATAATAGAAATGCTAAATAAAATAGTCAAATCTTTCTGATTGAGGCTGGATATTCTTGGCATCTAATGTATCCTCTAATCTAGTATAAACAAAAAACTTCAGCTATTTAGGAAAATTACTTGAAGCAAATTTAATTTTAGGCTTTTGAAATGCAGAGACCCCCTAATGAGAATCCTTTTCTACTTCAGCTTTCAATTTTGTTTCCTTTAAAGTGGCTTCTAGGACTTATACTTCCTTTTCAAGTTCCTAATATTTTAGAAAACATTGTGGACTAATGAAAACAGTAATAAAAATGTTTTTTATCTCATTCTCATATTTGCAGAAAGCATCTTATATGAGTTCTCAATAACACAATAACAAAACTAAAGGTAAAATTAGCAGTAAACTTTCTTTGGCACTTCTTAAAAAATTAATAACATGCTTACTAATACAACCGAATTCTTTTATAGAGAGAAAGAGATGAAAAATCTAAATGTTAAGTGAATAATTAAGACACTTTTGGATTATAAAACTGGCTTTTCAGAGATTCTTATAGTTTTTTTGTTATTTGTGTCTCTTTCCCTGAGTTACCTAACACACTCTAGGCTTTGAGTCTCATAACATGTCCTAAATTCCACAGGCAAATGATTCCGTGCTTTTGATTACTTATCCATGTGCATGAAGTCCAAACCCTATTGCACAACTGGAGCTGAGTTCATTCCAAATTATTTCTTATCTGGGGTGACTGACAGCATACAATCTCATTCACATCAAACAACATCATGCTCTGTTTAAGATTCACACATGAGTTCAAAATTACTTGAATTAAGCATCAGTGATGTTGTGGAGAAGGACTGGAGATTTAAGTAGGATTTCAGTGGGACAAAAACATATTTTGAAATAAAATTAAAATATTAATACAAATAGAGATTTTCATTTTCCTCTACTTTCAATGGTCACGTATCTATATATGTGTAGTTGTGTACATGTGGGTGTGTGTCCTTGCATATTTAAAACTGGAAAAAAAAGAGACCATAATCATTTTTATACATTTTGTTTTGGAAGGCACATAGGTTAGCATTTCCAGGCAATATACAGGATGTCAGTTGAATTAGATTTCTAATAAATGGTATTTATAATATAACTTCTCAATACAGAATATATTTATGTCAAGATATTATTCATTATTAACTAAAATTCAAATTTATGTGGACATCATATACTTATTTTTTCTTTAGCTTTATTGGGATAAGATTGTCAAGTAACAATTACATTTATTTAACCAGCATGATGTGATCTTTTGTTCTATTTATATATTGCAAAATGATTGCCAAAATCAAGATAATTAAAATATCCATCACTTCTTGTAGCTGCCATTTTTATTTGGATAATACTTAAGATCTAGTCTCTTAGCAAATTTCAAGATGCAATATATTATTCCTATCTATAGTAACCATGCTGTACATTAGGGCTCTAGCACTTACTCACTTTGTCATTGATAATTTGTACCTTTTGATGAACATTTTCTATTATCCTACCCGCTCAGCCCTGGTAGCCATTCTTCCACTCTGTTCTAGGAGCTTGTTTTTTTTTTATATTCAATTTATATGGGAGATCAAACAGTAATTGTTTTTCTGTGCCTAGTTTATTTCACTTATCAGAATGTCCCCCAATTTCACCCTCTTGTTGCAGATATGAGAATTTCATTTTTTAAACGGTAAACAAGTCATTTCTCAAAGGAATACTTATAAATGTGTGTAAATATGTGAAAAATTTCAATATCACTAACTAGGGAAATAAAAATCAAAGACACATTAAGGTTTACCTCACAAAATTTATGATGGCTATTATTAAAAAAGGGAAGAGAAGCTAAGGTTGGTTGTGCACACCTGTAATTTCAGCACTCTGGAAAGCCGAGGCAGGAAGATTGTAAGTTGAACATTTTTTCATATTTTTTGGCATTTGTATTTCTTCATCTGAGAAATATGTATTTAACTCAGATGCCCATTTTTGCACTGGGTCTTTGAATTTTGGGGGCCTGATTTTGTTCAATTCTGTATATTTTCTAAGTATAAGCCCTTTGTTTGAGAAGTGGCTATAATTTTTTCTCACACTGTGGGTTGTCTTTTCACTCTATTGTATTGTTTTGCAAAACAAAATTTCTTTTGTTGTGCAAAATATTTTTAATAAGGTGAGAGCTCATTTGTTGATTCTTTATATTATTTCCCATTTTGTCTGGGTTTTGTTCATGAAATCTCTGCCCACATTTATATGTTCAAGATTTTTGCTTATTTTCTCTCCCAGTAAATCTGGTGTTTCTCTGTTAATGTTTAGATGGTTGATCCATTTTTACTTTAGTTTAGCGCTTTGTGATAGACATGGGTCTAGTTTTGGTCTTTGGCATGTGGAAAGCCAGTTTTTCTGGCACCATTCATTAAAGGGGCTATCTTTCTTCCAGTGAACGTTTTTGGCTCCTTTGTGAAAGATAAGGTGGCTGAGTGTGTTTGTAGCTGTACCTGCATCTTTTATTCTGTTCCACTGATCCTCAGATATGTTTCTCTGACAATATAATGCTGTTTTTATCATAGTAGCTTTATAGTATAATATCAGGTCTGGGGTTATGATGCCTCTTGCCTTGCCTTTGTTGCCTAGAATTGCTTTTGCTATTCTAAGTCAATTCTGATCCCAAATAAATTTTAGGAATATTTTGTCTAATTCTGTGAGGTATGCTAAAATTATTTTGATTGGAGTTGAGTTAAATCTATATAACAATTTGGGAGGATGGCCATGTTTACCACATTGGTTCCTCCTATCCATGAGCAAGTGATAGCTTTCCATTTTCTGATATCATCTTTGATCTCTTTTTCCAGAATAATTCAGAATGGCTGATTGATGTAACAGTAAGATTGATACTTGATCCAACTTTACAAATCCCTGCATATAAGTAGAATAATTTCAATCATTAACTGTGCTCTTTTAAAAAATTTCACATGGAAGCCCAAGGATTAAGTTAATTGTGCATAACCAAGGGCTGCTTCTCTTTGTGAGTCCCCTAAGGGAGAAAACCAGAGAACAAAATCAACTTGTACCCACTATTATAGTATGATATATTAGATTTGACATGTTGTCAGCCCGCTGATGGGGCCCAAGGGAGATTTTCTCAGGTGAGGTCCCAAGGTTAAAAAGCACATGTGTAAGACATCAGCAACATCAGCAACATCAGCAGGCAGCAAGGAGCAGAGCAGAGAGCCAGAACACGACTGTGAGAAAGCCACCTGCATCTTTATTGTATCATTCTTATACAGGTTGTTTTCCCCTGTTTACATTCTTACATAGTGCTGTAACCAGCACATGTGTGTTTACCTGTGCTGAGTCATGGTTACACAACTGTAACCCACTCTGTGCCTGTGCTAGACAAGCGGGGTCATATCCTCAGGTGCTGTTAGACACCCCTGAGCTTTGAAGCCATCTGAGCAGTTCCCACATCCCACCCCCTCAAAAATCAGGAGTATATAAATGTAATATTCTATATGTAACAGGGCACAAGTACCGTAGTTAACAAATCAAGAACCATGTGGTTTTGCAAAACCACTTTCTCCACTTAAACAGAGTCATCTACAAGCAACACCAAAGCCTGATGTGTAACATTTAAGGACTTGGCCATATGTTAAGCAAGGGTTTCAAATTGGAGGGCTAAGTGTATGGTCCTTGCCCGTGGTCAGACGCTATTCCTAGCGGCATCCCACACTTGGCAATCGATGTTTTTGGTGAAATGCTATTCCTAGCTGTCAGTCATTGTAATTCCTGGTCAAAGCACCTGTTAAATCATTTCCTAGTGAGGGGAGGGGCTTACATTCTGAACCATGATATCTTACAATGTCAGCTTTTGGCCGTATTCCCGTACATCTCACCATAGCTCTGCACTCCACAATGGACAGTGCCCTGCCTGCCACTCCATCGGCCCCCTCAAGATGGCCCTGCTGTCGTGTGTACGTGTAGAGGGCCTCTTCATGCATCACAATCACACTGTCTGCCTGTTGGTTTGACCTGTCCGTTCCTGTACCAAATAAAGTACTTCTTACTGGGCTAGATATCAACTGCTGTCCACTGGGGATGGGTCAGGGCTAGACTCAGCAGTATACCAAGCTAGAGGTTCCTCTTTTCCTTTTGTATAGGGACTAGGGGTCATATCCTGTAGTCTGTCCTTCTGGACAGGTTCCTGGGCCATGTGCAGGTCCCAAAACCATTGCCAGTTCGGCTGCCAATGGGCTAACTGAAAAGAAGGGCTGTGGGAGGTACATCACCCAACACAGAACTGGGAGCCTGTGCCACCCCACTCCTCGGATACACAGACTGTTCATATGGGACCTCTCTGTGTCCCGTAATCCCTCACAGGCATGCAGAGCAGGGTACAACACTGCTGTCTCTCAATCAGGTAGTGTCAGCTCTCAGCTCCTTCCTACAACTGTGAATAAAACCCAGCAGGGTGCTTCCACTTCCCCTGCTTTTGCCATAGGCCCCAGCCAAAAACATTGTCATCCACATTGACAAGGTAAATGTCAGGTTAGGGTCAATGACTCCTAGGACTTGCACCTCTGCAACAGTCCTCTTTGAGTCCTGAAAAGCAGCTTCCACTGCATCTGTCTAGCCCTATGCTGTGCCCCTTTTGGTCATCTGGTATAAAAGCCAAAGCAAGGTAGCTAGGTCCAGTACATCTAACAAAAACCTAACAAGCCCACGTATGCCTGTAATTGATGTGCTGTCGTGTGTGTCTGGACTTACATGATCATATAACTTCCAACAATTTGACAGACAAGCAAGTTCCTTGGAACTTGTCTTTGTCTGTAGCATATCCATGTCGGTAAAGTTTCCTTTAGACCATGTATGGCGGCTTTCAAATCTGCAAGACAATCAGGTTAACGTTACATGATCAGTACAAAACAGTGACACAGAACGTGGCTTGGCCCTGGTGGCCAGGTCTTGGGCCACAAGCCATGGCACAAAGTTGAGCTGTAGAAATAGCTTTGTGGCAACATCTAGAAGGTCATTTTCCTGTTCTCCTGGGTGAAGAAATTGGTCCTCACTGCCAGTATCAGAGTGAGAGTTCACAGTCATTTGTGACGACGTCTGGCTTCTGTATGGGGCCATACCGCAGGGCTCTGTGCAAGGCATATCACCCTGTTGTTTTTTATTTCAAGATCACGGTCAGTCCCATCTCATGGCCTCCAGGTAGCTGATACGGCTTCACACACACAACCTATGTGGCCTGTGGGAGAGTCAGCAGTGCGTGGTATGGATGGCTTCAGAGTATAGTTCCTACTGTGTGAATTCACAACCAGAATTCTCCCTGTGTGGAGTCCAGCTGGACACCAGTCAGTACGTCCATGCACAGAATGTTTTGAACAACTGGGGCAACATAAACATAGTACAGGTGTGGGGGCAACTGCCCAATACCTAAAGTCACCTGGGCTTTCCAGACCGTGACGTAGTGACCTCCATACCCTTCTCTGTGTGCAGTAGGTCCTGTAAAGTGGCCTGGGTTGCCATATATTAGCACTGACTCAGCACTGATATCCACCAAGGCTAGTACTCACTCCACAATTTGGGGGACCAGTAAATGGTCATTTCCTCATGTGACCTGTGGTCTCCAGGGACCCCAAGACCCAGGTTCCTCAGCTGCCTCCTAATTGGAATAAAAGGAGGCCAGCGTCACTTCTTCCAGCTTCATCAGGGCTGCTTTGGCCTTCTGGCCCTGGCCCACTGGCTGGTATTGCTGCTCAGGGTGTAAGAGCCTCCACAGAGTCAGTAATGCATTCAAAGGCCACTCGTCTAACTTGTCTGTGGCTAGGCCGGCAGTCAGCAGGTCTGTCCAGAGCTGGTGCTGACCAACCTTCAGGAGCCCATGGCCTGTCCTTGAGAGGGATGGCCCCACTTGCCCAAGGACCCCTTCTTTTCTCCTTTGCCAGTACAGGTACAGTTTTTACAGGCCTCACCTTACAGTGATGCTTCACTTCCACATCTCCTAGCCTGGCCAAGGCGTCAACGGTGCCATGGATTGGGTGATCAATAGAAACGGTAATCTGCAATTGCATGTGATCAGTCCTGTCATCCCACAGCTGTAGCAGCCATGCAGGCAGCTTCACCCACCTTATGCTTTGTTTGGACAGCTCCTGCAGCTCCATGGCCGTATAGGTTATGCACACTGTGTGCTGGGTAGAGGTAGGTAGCCCTCACGGTCTCCTCCCTGGGCTAGGGGTTCCTCTATCTCCACTTTTGGATGAATACCTGGCTTAGCATGCAAAGCCAGAGGATTTCCCTGAAGGATTTTCCCAGACATGAGGAGCTGAAGCTTCTGAGCACAGTTCTGAGGAGGCAGTGCTTCCCATGCCTTGCAACCTGAGCTCCACAGCAGCCTGCCATTGCTAGAGGTCCTCCCCTATCTGCTGCAGCTGGCCCACTTGCTGGTCAAGGCCATCCGCCTCTTGCTTTATGTGGCAGGAGAGAGTGAAGAACAGACAAGCCATCCACCCCACTGTTTTATGGTGGGAGGAAAAATTTGCCTGTCTGTTGCTTCCAAGACTTGCAAGACATCCCCAGGCTCCAAACAGACCAACTCCTAGTCCTCCAGGGCGTTTCAAGTTGCCAGTAAGGTGGCTATAGGCAGCCATGGAGAGGCTGGGGTCACTTATCAGCCATTTCCAGAGGCTCTGCCTCGCCTTTGGGTGCTGTTTCCACAGCCTCCGTGGGACCTCTCCCCTCGATGTCCCGCTGACTACAACAGTTGTCAGCAAGCTCAGGTGGCCCACAGGAGATTTTCTCAGGTAGGTCCCAAGGTTAAAAAATACATGTGTGTAAGACATGAGCAACAACAGTAGGCAGCATGAAGCAGAGCAGAGAGACATGGCAAGACTGTGAGAGATCCACCTGCATCTTTATTGTATTCTTCTCACACGGGTTGTTACCTCGTGTTTACATTCTTACAGAGTGCTGTAACCGGTGCATGCATGCTTACCTGTGCTGAATCGTGGTTACATAACAGTATCCCACTGTGTATCTGCGCTAGACAAGTGGGTCAAGTCCTCAGGTGTCCTTAGATGTTCCTGAGCTTTGAAGCAGTCCAAGGGGTTCTCACATATATCTTTATCATGAGAAGAATAAATGTCAAGAATTGATAGTGTATGTTGTAGCCAAGATTTGCAAAGGAATTGATTTAATACAGGACACAATTTATAGGAGTGTTGTCTGGGTTGAGGAGGCTGAAGGAGTAAATGTGCCCGTGGGGTTCCTAAAGAAAGCACGCAGAGGCAGAGGTAAGCACAGCAGCAACAGGCAGCAAGCAGAGTGAGTGGCTGCATCTTCATTGTCTAGTTCTTACGTATGTTGTTATCACGTATTTACATCTTGCAGGCTTAACTGTGCAGCACAGGTGCAAATGCCCAAGGTTCAGTCAGGGTGACATAAGTGTATCCAGCTGTGCACACGCACCAAACAGCAGGGTCACATGTCCTCCTAGGTCCTCAGGCTTTGAAGCTGTCCTGATGTGGCTCTCCATCGTTATTTTGTAATATTCTTTCCAGAAGGGAGGCGCAGAAAAGTGCAAGAGATCTGTCTGCACTAGAGACCTAAAGAATCTTTCCAAGGGCCTGGACCCCACAGCAATGTATCAAACATTCTAGGTGAAGGCCTAGAGCCCAGGTCAATTCTCATGCAAGTCCATGTGAAGGAGCTGCACCTGGAAAGCCCATAGGCCAGTGGCAGAAGTAGAGTCTGCACTGGTGGGGTGAAGCATCTTTGCCAGAAGGCTGCGAGATCTGCATTGGAACCGGGATGCAATACTGAAGGCAAGGACCAGAGCTCCCCTGAAGAGAACAACAGCCATCTCCAGTGATAGTGAAGACTGGAGCTCCTCCCACAGGAGCCAACTCTATCAGGAAAACCAGCCACAGAAAGCATCTCCAGAAAAATCAACTGCATGCGGTCTCTCCATCCTAGTCTCCTTTCATGCCATTTGCCACAATCCTCGGGTGGGTCTTCCACATCCAGAACCATGATGACTCAGTTCGGCTGGGTGTTCCCACTCAAGTTGACCATTAGTGAATCCACCGCAGTGTACAAACAAGGGCCAGAAATTGATGGTTTAGAAGAACATATACGTCCAAAGATCACTTCAATCTCCACAAGGAAAACTGAGGAGATGCTAGGGAGGAAATTTGACACTTTTGCCTAAGAATCGGCATTCTTCAGATTTAATTATTTTTATATTCTGTTACATGTTCTCATACCATAGCTTTTTATTCTGACAAGAGGTGTCTTCTGTTTTAGTGAATTTTGAAAAAAAAATTATGGTTCACTGAATATATTATCAAAACATAGTTTTCAATAATAAAAGTTTGCCTTTGATATACTAAATAGCAAGATTATCACTTTCTTCTGAGTACATTAATTTGTTAGAACCTTAAAAACCTGAATCTATGTTACAAATGTGGGAAATCCTTGTACATAAGTTTTTTGTTTTGATTTTGTAATAACAGATAAAGATCTATCAGACCACATGACTGTCTCCTTGGGTTTTGACTCTTGGCAATTCATTTCACTAAATAAATTAGAATAGCATGAGTGACAACTGTATTGTATTTGTGCTGGAATTTGCAAAGTGGAGTGTGGTGGTGGAGTAGGCCCCTAAAACTGTAGGATGTTCAATGGTTGCTGCAAAAAATTTAAAACAGGAAGAAAGGGTGAAAAAAGTATATCCTTTAAGAATCCTGTATTCTTTAAAGTTACTCAGTGTATTTTTAAAATATTTTTTATGGCTTCTGAAGAACTCAACCTGTGAAAGTTGAAATTTAAGGCAGTGTTCAGAATCATTGTCCATAATTAAGGAATTTGAAAGACCACCAGTTTTTAAGATTACTTGTTGATGTGGAATATTTCATCAGAATTAAGTTGTTTTCAAAGTTACAAGTCATTAAAAAAAAAAAAAAAACCTGTCTGGGCTCTCCAAAGGGAGACACTTCTAATCAACTGAATATGCCTGAATGTATTCTTAAAGTCTTCAGATGAGTATTAAAACAATGACATAATAGCACCAGTTGTGAATATAGAATAAACAACTCCTTGCAAATATTGTAAAAATATCCAAAGCACCAACCAGGCTGTACTTTAAAGTGACTAATAGTATTAATGTTTAAATTGTAGAATTACCCAGATTAAAATAGGAAAAAATGACAATATTCAGAACTTAGGTAATTCTCTAATTCATTTTTCTTTCTCTCATACATTATATTACAACAAATAGTACTGTAAAAGTTTTTAAAAGACAAATTAAACAAAGAGAACTGAGAAGGATGTGTTATTTTTGATGATTAAGACACATTAACTTTTCCATGGGGAAATCAATAAATTGCATGAATATTTCAATGAAGCTAATTTTAAAACCATGACTTTAATGTCTTCCCTTAGTTAAGATATCTAAGTAATGTTCTGAATCATAATTTATATTTGGACTCCAAACTATAAGAATGTATGTACAATTATCTTTTTCTTTTTTCTGCTTGGATCTAGATCCCTGTTCTACATGAAATAAGGCTTTTAAAAAATTAAACAAAACAGTCCAGGAATCATTTACACTAAATAAATAGTATTTTGTAAATTGCAAGTAGTTGTAATCAGAAAGATCAATAATGATAGTATTTGTCATATAATTCTGCTTAGATTATCAATTTTTTTACATGAAACAGGATTTACTAGCTAAATGGAATGTGTAATTACTTAAGACATGTTTTATTAATTCATTTTGTATACATTTATTAATAACTTAGACCATACCAGACAGACTAAGGCATCGAAGAGTCAGGACCCTTTGCTCATAGAGATTCTAGTTCAGTGTATTAGAATGGAGAACACCATGTCATCAAAAATGAATGTAGGGGCTGGGGATTTAGCTCAGCACCTGCCTGGCAAGCGCAAGGTCGTGAGTTCGGTTCCCAGTACCGGAGAAAAACCAAAAAAACCAAAAAGAAAAAAAAAAAATGAATGTAAATTTGCTGTCGTGACATGTGCACTAACAGGTGGGTGGTGGAGCTCTGTACGCTGTAAGAAATGTCACTTGTATGCAAGCCTTCTAAACACATCACACAATTTTAAAAATTTAGATTTCTGCATTCTAGTGGAAAACTACCTTCCCATTGTTAGTCTCTTTCTTTAAAAACATAGCTGCAGCATGGTCTTAAGACTAGTGCTTCTCAATTAATTTAATGGCCATATTATTTTTCATTATTGTAAGTAGTGTATCAAAGTCCCCTACCATTGCTGTCCTGCAATCTTTCTCTCCCTTCAAATCCTTCAATATTTGCTTTATATGTTTAACTACTACACTGTTGGTGTGTGTATATTTGTAATTGTTGAATGTCCTTGATTAATTCACCCCTTTATCATTATATAGCATTCTTCATTTTTTTGCATGTTTTGATGTAAAGTGTATTTTCTGTGATAGACTATCACTAGCTCTGCTCTATTTTATTTCCCATCACCATGGAATATCTTTTTCCATCCCTTCACTATCAGTCTATGTGTGCCTTAAAGTAAGTGAGTCTCTTGTAAGTTACATATAACTGGCTCTGAATTTTTCTATTAATTCATTTACTCTATGTCCTTTGAGTATAAAATTTAAAACATTTATATTCAAGGTAATTGTTAACCACAGGACTTATTACTGCCTTTTTCATAGTTATGCTCTGGTTGCCTCATAGATATTTTGGATGTTTCCTCCTCTCTAACTATCTTCCTTTGTGACTTGACAGTTTTCTGTATAGGTATACTGGAAATCTTTTTTTTAGTTTTTGATTTATGCATCTCCTATACGTTTGCAGCATCCATAATCAAATGGTGTAGAGTCTCAGGGAGAATGAGTTTGAGTTTCTTTGAGATTTGTTATATAGCATGATAAATGTACCTGCTCATTGAATATAGTACATTTCAATATTACTAAGAGAAGAAGTCTCTATTTTTATCACAAAATTGTCAAATATATGAGGTGATGGATAAGTTAAGTAGTTGGATTTGATCACTCCTCATTGTAGTAAAAATCCAAAGCATCACTTTGTGCTCAACAAATGCAGACAAGTATAATTTGTGAGCATAAAATTAAAAAGTCTTTCTCATTATATTGCAAAAATTGAATTCAGTTATTCTCAGCTTTCAAATGTTAGTCAAGCAAAAACAATAAAAGTGTATATCTCTGCATTTAATTTTAAGAATGCAGTTTAAGAGAAACAATAATCCTTGTATTTTGAGGACTTTACTTCACGTAGGATAAATTTAAGGGTTAGGGTTTTAAAAGGACCTGGATATATCACATTATGGCTTTACTACTTTTCCAAAGAAATGTATTTTTTCCCAATCAAGCTTTATTCATTTTATTTTAGGTATATAGAATGATCCCATTCATCACAGATCATCTGTATCTGCACACTAGATAACTTGTTTCTTTTTTCCCCCATTTTCCTACCTTTCCTTCCACCCTTCCTCCCCTCCCCATTTACAAAAGCTTTGTTTCCAATTTTTTCCTTTTTTTCATATTTTTTACTTTTCCCTTTTTTCCTTTTCCTCCCCCCTCTCCCTTGCTCCCCTTCCCATTTGAACATTGCATGTTGAGACCATACTTTTCAGCACAATAAATCAAACACACATGTGTAGATACTGCTTGTTTCTCTGGGGTGAGAGATAAAGTATAAATAAAGATGAAAATGTGTAATAGGTATCCGTACATTATTATTTCCATAAACATTAGCCTAAAAGAGGAAACAGGTGCCTACTCCCTCTTAGTTATTTGCAAGCAGATGGCCTTATTATCTCATTGTCCTAAACAATGCGCTCTGTGAGAAGCTGGTGATGCTCTTCTTTCATGTAAGTGGAAGAGAAGATGAGAAACAGGGCTGGTATATTTTGGCAGTCTGAGTCTATCTAAATACCTGCAATATACAGAGAGCTCCGGATTAGATTTCTTAGATTACTCATTATGTACTTGTTCTCAACATCATGAATTCAGGTAAGTACCTTCTTTCCTTTCTTCATTTCAAAGGAATCTTTTTTCTTTCTAATACTGTGTAGTGTAAGATTGTAAATTTTTAGCACTGTTCTTGACACACAGAAAACGGTAGAGGACACGCAGTCGATTATCAGAGGTGAAGCCGCAGGAACACCGTAGGTAGTGACTACGACATGGAAATTATATCTTTCTTTGCGCTTTATAAGCTGTTCCACTTCTTTTTGATCCTACAAAGTACAGAGTCTGTCATCCTGAAATTTAAAAGGATAAAGCATTCCACTCCACAGTTGAGACAAATAATTTAGCACCGTTGAGCCTTAACTTTCCTGTGATGATGGGCAATAAAATCTCAGGACAAATTCCAGTTTCCAAGAATTTGCCCTTTCCGTGCCATTAACATTAATTCCTCGAACATATTTTAATTGGACAGTCTTTTATTTAATGCTGTTTTGCTACGTTTTGGACATACAAACGTATTTCTTCTTCATTGTAACTTCTTTCCCTCCTCCATAGTCTTCACTTCAATTATCCCTTTCTTTCTTGTTATTCAGATGAGGAAATTTTAAAAATAATTAAGAATTAATTAATTTGCTCTAACAATAGGCTGTAAATTTGTAGCCCAGTGCTTGACACACAGAAAAGAGTAGAGGGTACACAGTCAATCACCAGAGGCGCAGCTACAGGAACACCATAGGTAGTGACTAAGACAAGGAAATTATGTCTTTCTGTGTGTTTTATAAACTATTCCACTCATTACTGATCCTACAAAGTACAGGGTTCTGTCAGCCTGAATTTTAAAAGTTAAAAAAGTTATTCCTCTAAGTTTCGTTTGAGCATAAAGAATAAGAGCTAATGTATTTTCTGTGAACTTTGAAGTAATGTTAATTTTAGAAAATTATTTACCAGTTTTGCTTGCGAGTTTCGAAAAATATGTTTTCTCCTGATCAGTCTAGAAGTGACCGATGGCCATTCTTTTCTCTATCGGTCACAAGTTTTTCAAGGGATGACACAGTGCTTGTCCTTGTTTATGTTATTGTCTGCAAAAATGAAGATGATAAATACCATACGTTACACCTCATTAATTATATTTCTCTGAAGATAACCCCATTCATAGAAAAAATATAAATATTTAAAAATCAGTGTAAAATTCTGGAGAGAATTGAGTGTAGCCAATTATTTTGTTTGGTTCCTAGATTTAGTTATATTTCCTGGTAATGTTTATTTTGGAAGTATTTTTATATGACCACAGAATCCATAACAAGAGCACATTCTACATAAGTTGATAATTTGAGTAATAAAGCAGTAAAGTATAGCCCTTTTCCAGCCTTCTGAGTTTTTTAAAAGTAATTATTATTATTTGGAATTTCAAGTCGTGCCTTTACAAGTTCTTAGAGATATGGATAATACAATTAAAAGAGACTTGTTATTCTGAAAGGTGAGAACACTAATGATGCTGAAGTCACAAAGGAAAGGCAGTACATGGAGAAGCAAACCAACTAAAAGCTGGCCCTTATCTCTTGGAAATATATTCTTCTGACTTTCAACAGAAGCTAAAGTTTCTTGTTCTGCTGAAAATGCTCAAACTAAATAATGCAAGTGTAGGAATGCCCATGCTCTGATGGGAATGTATTTGTTAAATTCCACGTGTTAGAAATTTAACTCCCCAAAGTCATGAAGGTATCTCCTTTGGCAGATAACTAGGGGTAGATGAGGTTATCAAGGTGACTGGGTAGGTGGCTTCATAGAACAGGGAGAAAGGCTTGAGTCATAGATGTTTCCTCAGTCTCATCATGTGATGCCCTCTGCCACGTTATCACTGATAAGAGCAACCACACTAGATGCTGGGTGGATACAGGCACAAGCTTGTGAACTTCCTCGCCTCTAGACAGGGAGAGCTAATGTACTCATGCTTCCTGGAAACCCAGACTGTAGTATTCAGTTATCACAAGAGAAAGTTGGCTAACCCAGACTGCAACCTAAATAGCAATATATTCCACTTAGAGGAAGAACTTACAAAATAGTAGTGATATGAAGGTGGAGTGAATGAAAATTTAAAAACTAATTTACATGTTCTCTTAAAATGACTCTACTATGTATTGTTATGGTTTGTGTCTGGGTGTCCCCACAGCCTCATGCAGTCATGGGGCAGGCTTCTAGAGTTTATGATTGATTCGTGGTCCAATGTTGGAATTATGGATGTAAGTGCTACACTTGTCCTGGGGCAGGTAGTTTGTATACATTGTAAGGGAGTGAAGGAGGCCTGCTCTCTGCTGCTACTTCTTCCTTTTGCTCTTGCTTTTTTTGTCTTCTGCCACTGTGAACTTTTGCCCTCTGCTGTGTGCCACTCTGCCTTGGAGCCAGCCGAGTATGGAGTGAAATCTCCACAAACTGTGAGCTAAATAAACCTTTCCTTCCTTAATTTTGGGCATCAGGTATTTTGTCTCAGCAACAAGTGCAAAGTCATCAAGACATGTATGCTCTTAATTTTTTAATAAAAGAAAAAATATATTTTCTGGAGTCCAAACGAGTCATATTACATATGATTATATCACAAAACACTGGCTGCCACTGTCCCGGTGAATATGTCAATTTCTTCCATTCATTCTCCTTCTGCTTTTCTACAAATACTGTGTAGATAATTTGCAACACAGAATGACTTGGAGATGGGCTACTATTTCTTTGCAGCATAATACAAAAAACAGGCTTCCATCCACTTTGGTAATATCATTCCTTGGCAGTAGTTAAAAGTGTATAACAGCTGCAACAGCTGTCAGATTTAACAATTCATCTACTGAGAGAAAATTACATCAAAAAATAAGAAAAGGGATCTAGCCACATGTGACCTCACATACTATATCTTTAATCAAAAGATGGAAGGAACGGGCTCCTCCCCCAAGTCAGTGTCTCCTTGCCTTATCATACATACGTGCAATTCAACATCAATGTCATGTGAAAATCCCGTAACCAAGTAAGACTATGGAAAGCCTTTGTTAATGAACAACTAAGCAATTTTGTATAAAAATATTAGTCTCTTACATTATTTCTTTGGCTACTATTAACTAATCTTACCAACTTGTTCATCCTCAAATTTTGCTGATTGTCAGCAAGTAAAAATATCTGGATCCACCATCACATTTTACATGGAATTAAATCACAGTTAAAGGCCCTGCCATTGAAGGGTCAGACAAAGATTGGAAACCTTGAGTTAATCTCCTCAATACTACATGAAACGTAGGACCTGAACAAATGTGTATTTGGACCCACTTATAAAAATAACTAAATCGCTTTTAGCTTTAGAAACTGAGTAAGGAATTTCCATTCTACTTATAACAACTCATTTTGGGTTTCTCCAGTGGATTGACTGATAGTGCTATTCAACACTATCTTTACTGACTGTCTGTATTTGGGATTTATCAATAAGTGATAGTGAGACATGGAATTTTCCAATGATAATAGTCATTTTTTTTTTGTATAGTTCTCGTTGCAGTTTTAACCATTGTTGTTCTATGTATGCTGACTCTTAGTGGGTATATATGTTAAAGACTGCTATGTGCTTTGGATAACTGACCTACTTTATCATTATACAATGCACATCAATAGGAATAATAGTAGGGGACTGTAGTTCAAAGACCTTTAACATGCATATTTTTCTACTCTTAAGATGGAAAAATAAATATGGATAAGTGAGTTAAATGCTTCTTCTCAAGCAAAACAAGGTTTAAGTAAAATCTTTTAACCTGCAGAGTAAAATTTATTATGGGGAATGCTCTGGTCGTATTTCATACTGGTTTTCTCTTGGACCTATTAGAACTATAAAGGACTAATTCTTTTGCTGAACCTGGTGAAATTCCTGGAGCCATGAAAGTTCAGGGCTTTCTTAATGCTGTGTCCTCAGAAGTTTCTCACTGTCATGCTACCCCAAGCTCAGCCTTCAGGGATTTGTCAAAATTACCATTAAATGTTCTTACCAATTTATGGCTCCAGTGGATTCTGTCTCAGTAGAGAGGTCTTTCTTTTCTACTTAATTTATTCTTAATTGACACATAAAAGGCACTTATATATACATATATAATGTTTTCTCATTTACATACATTGTGGAATGGCAAAATCAAGCTATTTAACATGAGCATTACCTCACATTCTTATAAATGTTTGTAGTGAGAAGATTTCAAATCTATTCTCCTAGATTTTTTATACTTCACACATAATTGAAATTTTCATATTTGCTTTTCTGAGCTAGTCTTTTTTTCACTTGACAGAATGCCCTAAAGATGTGTCCATCTTCTCATAAATGACAAGATTTCTTCTTTTTTAAGGGTGAATATTCAATTTTGTGTTTACCTATACACATATATCATATTTTCTTCATCCATTGATTGGTAGACACACAGTCTGATTCCATATCTTGTCTGTTGTAAGTAATGCTACAGTGAATACTGAAATGCATATATCCCTTCCTCTAACTCTCTCCCTATCATTTGAACACACACTTCAGAGTGGATCCCCTGATCTCGGTATTTGTTGTGCTTCGAGGAACACCATGCAATCCTCCATGGTGACCGTGTAAGTGTGCATCACAACCTAGACTGCACAAGGGTTTCCATCTCTCCACATTCTTTCCAATGTCTTCATGTTTTGTCTTTTTATAGCAGCCGCTCAAACAGAAGTGCAATGATATCACATACGATTTTGCTTCACTGATGATTTGTTTCACAAACAAATCATGATCATTTATTCACATAGTTACTCATCTCCATGTTTTCTTTTGAGATATGTCTATCACAGTCTACTTTTCTTTTTAATCAGGTCATTTGATTTTTACTGTTGAATTGTTTGAGTTCCTTATGTACTTGGGACATTAGCCCCAGTCAGATGTGGTTAAGCAGGTCTTATTTGTGAATATGGATTTACCTTATTCTTCAGTTTTCAGCCTATTTTTCCCAGAGATATTTCCCCACTGAAACATCTGAACAGTTTTTTAAACCTGGGATACAAGTTTCATGACAATAAATTGATTAATACCTTATTTATCATTTTCTTGCCAGAGCCAAGAAATATGGTCTGTGGGCACAAAGTGGTCAATAAGTATTAAATCATTGCTCAGAGGAAATTTAGGAGCGGTGAGTTGATCGTGGGTAGAGGAAACTGATCACAACAAAAGCCTGTGACCCTACTATTCTAGGTCAACAGTATCTGTGCTGAGACCACACACTGGTACTAAGAGGCCGTGTGGAGACAAGTTTTTTCTTAGAATCTATTATGCATTGAATCATGATTCTTCTGAAGGAGAAATTTACTGTCTTGTGTCTTTACAAAATAACAGGATATTTATAGAAATATAATATAAATGAATATATATGAATATATATATATATGAGAAGCTATCATATTCCAAACAAAAATTTAAAAACATAAATGTGGAAGGAGGGAGAAATCACTAAGAGGCAAGCTAATTATGGAAAAGTTTTATGAAATCTGGTGAAAGACTGAGCCCTGAAAATAAAACACGAAACATTTGACTAGAAGAAACGAAGGCAGAGTGATGCAAGGAAGGAAGGATAGATGGATGGATGGATGGATGGATGGATGAATGGATGATGGATGGATGGTTGGATGGATGGATGGATGGATGATGGATGGATGGATAGATGGATGGATGCATGGTGGACTGAAGGGAAGAGGTGGATAACTAGGCATATACTTAAGAAGAAACAGCAAGATGAGCCAAAACACACAGGAAACATAGTTCATGAAATGAAAGGAAGAGCAGGGAGAACATTTAGTTGATCATACAGGATTTAGGGTGATGCACATTATTAAATCAGGTTACAAAGGTAAGGGCCAAGTAATAATTTAAACCCCAATCATAAAACAGAATGGTGGAATTAAAATGTACCTGCTATACAATTTCTAGACCTCTCCAAGAGCAATTTTTCAAATGATAGTAAATCATGAAGACACTGGATCATTTGGCATTAAAATGATCTGATAAGTTGCAGACACAATCCAATTAAGTTTCAATCAATACCTTAGCATTTTGAAACATTTGCAATAATTTTTTATATGTAACCATGTCATCAAATTTGCGTGCAATTGCAGTGAAATCCCAGATTCCCATCACTACTGAAAATATCTCTGACCCTGAAAACATCAACCTAAAATATGAAAAAGCATTGTGAAAACTGATAAAAGAAATGAAATTTTCATCAAGAAAAACAGTAATTGGAAGACTAATGGCAAATATATCCAAATATGTAGAAAACTATTTAGATATTGCTTTATCTATGCTTTAAATTTTAATAAAAATAAACTTTCTTTTTTTAAGACTTTCCATATGCCTTTTTACACAAATGTTAACTTTACAGTGAATGAAACCTATGTGACTCATGACATATATACTTAGTCAAAAATATTATTTCCTTCAAGTAAAAGAAAATGTCATGCAGCATGGGCTTTGATTTACCATTAAGTGTGAGTGTCTACGCTTTTGTGAACCACAGGTTGGCCAAAACCTTGAAAAACTACACAAGATCCAAATGTAAGTAAAATTAACTTATTGTAGAGTCAGCCATGTATTTTACAAATAGTGTTTCTCCTCTTCATAGATTCCATTTTCTAGGTTGATTTTTCCATATCTTATTAATGAGCATCAATACATGCTCACATCTTAAGCAATAGAAATATATATTCTCTTATATATTCTCTTATATTCTCATATCTACTAAGCTATGCTGTTATGTGTTATGTTGCAAAATACCAAAAGACCATAAAATTATGCTCATCAAAGTCTCAATTACTAGTGTATTTTGACATGACAATGCCATATTATTTTCCCTGTTGACTTCAAATTGCAATGTTGCATGAATGGTATATAATAAGATTGAAAATTAAAGAATGGGTTGTGTGTAGGTATGCAAAATTGTGCTATCAGGGCCATTTATATGTGCTACAGAAAATATTGTAGTCTAAAAACAATTGATCTTGAATGACACATTTCCAAGAAAAACAAAATCAAGCTTTCATCAAAAAAAATTTTATTAATTGTTGGTCACATTGTTAGCTTTATATAGAAATAACTTTTATGTAGGTTAACAGTCTTAGGGTTGCATGGCTATAAAAATAGCTCACTTTTGGAAAATTCTCAAATTCAAAACTCAGGAGACAAGGAAATCCAAACCTCTGTTGCTAGAGATATTATTATCTTTCCAAGCTGTTTTTCTTTTCATCCCATAAAATCTTGCTACAGTTAAAGTCATAATAAGTGACTGAATGATATCCAATATAATATATTCATAGAAATAGGTTGGGAAAAAGATGTAGAAAATTGTGTCTTATTGCAAATCTTTTAATATAAATTTACTAAGTGCAGTCAAATTCACATGCAACTGCTCTATCACATTATGCAAAATTTTCATACACTTGTGTTATCAAATAACTATTTTTATCATGACTACGTGTCCTCAATTTATCTTAGTGAATCTCTGATCAAAATGCTACTTACGTGACTGTGAACATTATCCTAACATGAAATTTAGCATTTACTATTTGCCTTCTTAGATAAAAAGTTGTTAAATGCTCTGAATCAGAGAAAAGTTAGACATTTTCACATGCTTTAAAATGAAAAGTTGGTTAATATTTCAGCTTGCTACTGGCAATTATTTCTTTGTCAGATAGTTGACACCATTTTCAGAAAAATTGATTCTAATAATAAGTCCCTTGCAGTATTTTTTCATTTCCTGAGAATATTAACTTCAATTTTCCAATAAAACTATAAATCATCTAGAATGCTTTATCAGAAGAATTCATAATACTTTTTTATATCACACAACATATATTTAATTTAATTACTGTATTTAAACACCACATTAATCTTACCAATTTTGGAGAGAGAATGTCTTTCTTCCTTTAGTTCTTCAATATAATCTCACACCATCTCATGCTTCCTGATATTACAATATTTTATCTGTCCCTCCTCACCTATTTTATAGGACCTGCTGGATATTAAAGAAATAGCTCAATAATTTGTGCAGTAATTGAATGGCCGCTATTTTAAAATATGTGTTTTAAGTCAGCTTTTAATTAAAATGCCGTGGTCTAGAGAATCTAGGTTTGTATTTTTGGAGTTACTTGCTTTTGGCTTAACAGAACTTCGACTCTAACAAAGCCCACCACCTGGTTACAGCATCGTTTCATTCGTCACGAGGGCATCTCTCAGTATTCCTGACCTGTTACGGTCGGGGGCCACCAACGATGCTTCGATCAAGGACAGACCACGCATGCGGAGGTGGTGGCCCGAGACTGTTGCTTAGTGAGTCGTAGCTGTCCTGATTTGTGCCACTGACGCAAGGACAGAACAGCCTAACAAGGCACTGCTCCTACAATGGATCTGCGCTTTTAGCCGACGTGTAATGTATGCAGGTAAAGCTCTCTCGCGATAGCCGCGCGCACAGAGCGCCCGTGTTCTCTTTGCAGTGCTGTGCTGTCTTATCACTGAGTGTAAAGGACTGTGGACACTTGAGAATCCAGTCTGCATATTGAAAAGAATCGGAGCCACGGCCCTTCCAGGCACTTTCTAGCGCCCAGTCGTCACCTCAACGCTCCATCTCTGTGGCCTTGGGAAGATTCTGGGCATCACGCTGAAAATCACTGAATGACGCCCTACTTGGGGCATAGCTTAGCAACAGTGTGTTTGCATATTGTGCATGAGTCCCTGGATTCGATCTCCCGCACTAGAAAAAAATAAAAGGGAAAGGGAAGCCACTGATTTAAATTCATGGGTCATATTTTAGATGACTGATAAAAAGATTACATCCTGAATTTTCGTAAAGTGATTAGAAACAAGGTCTTCTACCCACTCTCTGAAATGAGGTGGAAGAACTCATGGATGTACCACAGCTAGTAAATACTCTTAAACTTTTCAAACTAAATGACTTTAAAACACTTCTATGTAAACGCACATAGGATATCATTCTTTGATTTATTCTTAGAAATGGCAGCAGGTGGAAAACCTTACATATTATCAACTTTCAGAAGGGGCATAATACCCCAAGGTTAATCTTTACTTTGTCATATTTCACTATTATATCACTTTGGAAAAGTGTTTCTTACGATAATGCTTTGTACAACCTTTGTTTAGTAAGTGTCATGAAATCTGAAACAATGTCTGCACAATAACCGACCTTAAGTAGTCACAAAGTTCTTAGTTTATGACCTCACTAGTTCCAGGAGGAAAAATTTCTATTCATGGCCAGAGAATTTGCCCAGTTCTGAGATTAAAAGTTGTATTTAGTCTGAAGAACACTAACTGGAGAGAGAACTGCATCCTCAGAATATTAACTATACTTCCCCTTAATAATTAGAGTGATACCCATATAGTGGTCAACAGGCCCTACATTACAGTTCTGTGATAGAAATAAGCTCTAGTCTACTGCACATAGGGCGTCTGAAGATAGCAGTATCTGACTATGTACTTGAAGATAGCTAGAAGGAAAGGTTATGAATATTTTCACCAGAAAGAAAATATTTGTGACAATAATATGCTTACCCTAAATGGAGCATTACACGGTGTTTGTGTCACATAGAACCTCATAAATATGCACAATTTTAGATAAGTAAACAAAATGATAATCTCATCTTTAAAAAATAATGCATATAAAATATAGGAGAACATGAATCTTAAAGGCAATCTTGATTACTCTTTAAAACCAGATAGATTTAAAATCTTTGTTGAAATTTGTAAATAGTATAAAAATACAGCATTTTAGAGATATTAGGGAAATGTGGGGAAAAGTATCAAAAAACCTCATCTCGCTATTATTTTCTACCTAAAAGTAGAGAACAGTCTTAGACTTTTAATAGCTGAGGAGAATAATATTTATGAGGTGCACAAGTTGCATGAAATTCAAATTTGTTGTCTATAAATAAAATCTTATTGAAATACAGCCATGCTCCTTTTTAAGTTTATATTCTGAGGCTGCTTACACGCTGCCATGGCAGTATTGATTTCTTTATGAGAGACAATCTGACCACAAAGGCTGGGAACCACCTGGCACTGTTATAGAAAATGGTTGCTAATTTCTGTTCTTCAGCAATACTCTGCAATAGAGTTTTCTCTTATAATAGAAAGACGTGGACACATCTTTCCAGTCAGATGCAGCACCCGGTACTCAATGTAGCTACTGAAAGCTGGAAATGTAGCTATCGTGGCAGATAAGTTGATTTTATACATTTGAAATAATTTATGTCAGTTTACATTTAGCACATTATTTTAAAAATACTATTTAATTTTAATTATTTTAAGGTTAGTGTGCTCTATGCAACGATGTAGGCAACATGCTTTTTGGCTTGCAAAGGGTTACATGGCAGTAAACTCATCCTATGTTAAACATATAAGTTGAAAAAATTTACTTACCACACCCCACATGCTAAATACAATATCTTAGCAACACAGTGTACTGAGTAGAGGGCATTTACCGTCCTACCTGCACCACTGCCTGGGAGCTTCAGTATGCAGCTGAAGCAAAACCACCACAGAAGACATCCGGCTCCCACATACCTGGAGTGAAATCAACTAGGTCATTTCTGGCAAAAGCAAACGTTTTTAACACAGTCTGGAACTCAAACAGGATAAAAGAAGCAGCTCCTTTCCAACGGTATGGGCTGGTAACCAGTTAGTGACACCTGGAAAGCAATACCACATCACATCGGTAACTCTGGGAAGTATCACAATTTGAAGCATAGTTTTTACTGAATGCAACCATTTAGCACCGTAAAGAAAAAAGAAAAATTGAAAATCAAACTGTCAGAAGTCAGGAGCCATCTGTGATAACAGTTAACAGCCTTCCCTCTGAAGTCAGACCGCACGAGTTTTAATTTCAGTTCTGATACAAACTGTTTCTGAAACACTGGGAATTTTACCTAATCTCCCACTGCATTAATAGTAATGTCTACATTAAGGCATTGTAAGGATTAAGTGAGTTAATATCTGTAAAGTACCTAAAATTCCGCCTAGCAAGAGATTCTTTAAAAATTATAGTGGTTGTTATTGTTATCACTATTACTTTGTCTTGATATCAACATATGTACAACAAATTAATGCACCAAATATTCATATTCCAGCACCTACTGTATTACAAAAATGCCTAACTGAAGCAACAGAGAAACTCGTCTACAGGAGTTTATATATTACAAATCAAGATGCAAAAGAAAATGCAACAAAAATAAAAATTTCTTGTTAAAAATAGTTATTGATATCAATCAATATTATATTGCTATGTTTTATGCAGATAAAATATAAATTATGTTACTGCAAAATCTCCCATTGGTCTTGTTGTCATTTATACATTTAATTTAAAATTTTTGTTTATATTGGATCCCCTGCAGTTTTTCACTAATTGATTTTGTGGTAAGAAAACATAATAGGAATTTAAAATAGAAAATTATTTTAATGGAAAACTGCTAGTATGTATTTACTATGTTGAAGCTCCCCAAAGGTTTTATTTTTACAAATTCCTCTATTGCTAACTTGTGCTTATACACATAAGTATAATATCATTGCTGGCTCCAGAGAAAAAACAATTAGAGACCTGATAAATCAACAGGAAAGTTCTGTAATTCACCTAAAGCAGTTAATACTCTCAGAGCTTGGTTGGGAACCTGTGTGAGTTACAATGTTCTGATGACCAGTTTGACATTTCTGAAACAATGCCATATTTAGAGTTCACAGAAGTTAAGTAAAAGGTTAAGTAAAAGGTTACAATTGAGATCTGAAATTTTTATTGTTTGTCAAGAAGAACTAGTAATGTGTTTCTAGAGGTAGGTCTGATTATTGCCCATAGTATTTTTTTTTAGTTAACCCATGTGCATAGGATACATATTCACTTTACTTAATCAGAAATGTCCTGGAGCATTTTGTCATAATAAAGTAAAAGAGTGTTCCTCATAATGTGCCCCTTGTATGGTACTTGTCCCTAGAGCAAACAAGAATTTTTGAAGCAAAACCATCACAGAAGACATCCAGCTCCCACCTAACTGATATGGAATGAAATCAACTAGGTCATTTCTGGCTAAAGCAAATGTGTTTAACACAATCTGGAACTCAAGCAGAATAAACATGTAAGTTCCTTTCCAATGGTATCGTCTGGTAACCAGTTAGTGACATCTAATGCTGTCCACCCTGCTCAAGTGTGCCCACAGAAAGCTGGTCGTTGTGTGCTATGTCCAACACCAAACATTTTCCAAAGCCACAGTTGTGAGCTGTCTTGAGACCCGTTCCACAGGAACTGACTGCCAACTGAAAACCATAATAAAGTCATATACGAACATAGTTGCATAGGAGTTCTTTGTCCAAAACTAATTACAAAGAGAGGGAAAGAGAGAGATCATGAAAGTAATATTCATAAAATACTTAAAATATTTGTAGCAGGATACAGTAGATTATAGTGATATTCCATAGTTTCTTAAGAAAACATTGTATCTAAAAATCTCAAACCAACATTGTTTGACAAATGAGGGAGTATTTTATGGTACAGAATTTGGCATCATGAAAATAGACTTTAACAGACTCTATATCTATTATAACTACAAATACTTATTTATATTTAGAAAGTGCTAGCCAGACCTTCTAGCCAACACAAATTTTTAGGAAAAGAGTCATAAATTCAGTAATTGATGGTTTTTTGTTTGTTTGTTTGTTTTGCTTTTTTTTCCAGTACCGGGAATCGAATTCACGACCTTCTGCTTGCCAGGCAGGCACTGTGCCACTGAGCTAAATCCCCAGCTCCAAATTCAGTAATTGAACTAAGGAGAACTTTGAATTCAAATTAAACTTCCTAAATTCTGTTTTCTTAGAGAAAATGATTAGAGAAAAGAAATATGACTCATGCTGTGAGAAATTGTGGATTCTGACATGATGCTGTTTACTGTATTCCACTTCTATCCCCCAAAATAGTATTACTGATGACATCGTTGCAGTGACTTGAATTACTGCACAATTTTTTTTTTAATTTTTATATTAAGATATTTGTTATTTGCATATTTGTCAGAACGGTTATCAACAGAGACAGGTATTTCAGAAAGCTAATGAAAGTGAACATCAACCACTCCCTGCCTATTTCCAAGGCCGCAGGATAGGTGTCAGCGTTGTGTTTCCAAGAGCATATGACTTTGTAAAATGGCAAAGTTAAGACAGTTAGCTGTAAACACTTGAAACCTTTCCACTCCGAGTTCCCTGTCCTCACTCTTCCCTTCTTGGTGCACACTGAGTACTTATCAGCAAGGCACAAGCAGGGGAAAGCTGCTTTGACAACACATATGGTTTGTCATGGTGATATATATTTATGCTATATTCGGTCATTTTCATGTGTAGTTAAAATTTTGATAGCTGTGTTTACACAGTGAGGTCAGAAATGCACCTATAGCCTTTGTACTTCCTCATCCAGCAACTAAAGACCAAACTGAAAATTCGTAAGGACTTTCCCATACACTCAGCCTCCAGTTCTGCATTGGAGCCAACTAACCATGGAATGAACCCACTGAAACTGTGAACCAAAGTAAATCTCTCCTCTCTGTCTTTAAGTTGAGAGTATGAGATAGATATGTATTTCTACATTTTGTGATAGATTTGTTAATTTTTCAGACTATAATTTCCTGCTAATAGTTTAATTCTAAACCAATATTGATTTTAACATCAAATTTTAGTCATAATTTTGTATTCTTTTCTTAAGGCAACTCTCAAATTGTATAAGGTTTAATACAAAAACCTGCATCTGTCTACTTTTCTCAGATTTCAGAATGGATTACCACCTTGATTACGACTGCTTTGTATAATATCAGCCTTAATCCTCTGAGAAATTGCATCAGAAGCAGCACAGGTTCAAATTATTGTCATAAATATAATTTTGGAAATAAAAAATTTATACAGTGAAAGAAAAAGTGGAAGCCAATAAAAATATATCATGATAGAAAAACTTTCTTTTAGGAAAAAAAATGATCCAAATAATTTTTATAAGTGGAAATAATCATTAAGCACTGATCCTCAGGAACATAAAAAATTCCAACTCATGAGTTGTGGTAGACTTAATGATATATTCTAAAAATAATATGCCATGCCCAAGTATGATTTACTCTAGAATTAGATGTTTCTATGTTAGCTCACTGTGTTCAACCATCAGGGATGAAGTTGGGCTTGAATTCACAAACTCTTAAGAAACAGCACAATTCACATAAGATCAAATTTATCTAGACTTCAATATCAGAGTAAAACAATGAATGTAACAATGTATCAGGTACAGCAGGAGCAAAGTGGACACCCTATCGCTCTGCTTATGTTTCCAAAGTCACTAAATCATTTCACACTTGAGTCAGTCATGTTGACCTAAATCCAGAAAAGGTGTAAGTACTTCAGTCCCATTACACAATGCCAGTCATGGAACTCCTCAGAGGTAATGACCAGCTCATCTCACAAATACTAACACAAAATATTTTATAAATCTCAGTGATGAGGTACAGGTTCTTGGCCGCATATATAATTTTTGCTTGTTTGTTTGTTTTATGCAGTGTTGGGGATTAAAACCCCTGGGTTGTGCTTGTGTGAGGTAAGTGCTCTACTACTGAATTCTGGCCCAAATTTGGCACACACTATATTTCTTAATCAGACTCTTACATAAAGTAGATGTATTATCTGTGACAGAGTCCTTGAGTTAATGATGCAAAAACAATTCTACCACAAGGCAAGGAGCAGGCATCCGTGAGACTATGAAGGGTCACAGACCCAGGTGTTCTTTCCTTCTGATCAATATGAGATTTTTTTTTTCTTCATGGATAATCATGATAAGACACAAAAATGAAGAAAGGATTTACACACTTATATTGATGGGCAGAGTTCACAGGAGTCAACTGGTAAATACAACATCCAGTCTTGCTTTGAAAAAATCCTAATAAAATGATACTAGCAGTATTTCAGATTAAACAACTGAGTGCATAAATTACCTAATCCTTGTCAGTATCATATAATAGTGGTGAAATACCAAATGTATTCTAAATTAAGAAGCAAGGCAAAAATGTACCCTAATATCAATATAAATTAACATTATTTTGGGATTATTATGAACATAATACTATAAAATAAATTTTTAAATGTTTTAAAAGAAAAATGATTACAATTTACAATTAGTAATGCCTTGGAAAAGTGCGTTGAGGTGGCCTTACGAAGTACATGTAAAACATCAATAGTTCTTCATTCTCCATTGATTAAATGGTTATTAAGGTGCTGTTGTGTGCCAGATAATCTGCTATTTGAAGATGAAGCAGTGAACATGATTGAGTGCATATATTTAAGAAGCTTATCCTTCTCAGGGGTCCTCTGCCACAGCTGTGTGCCCACCGTCTAAGGAGTGTTTTAATAAAGGCATTTGTATGAGTCACACTCTCACTCTCCTGAATTAAGGCATTTAAAGAAAGAGTATGGATCCTTTTACTTTTATTTACTTTTAGTTAAAAAATAAAATTGCATACTGATGTGTATTATTTTTTAATATATGTGCACATTATGCTGTGGTTGGGTGTGTAGGAACATCATGGCGGAAGGACACCGCGGAGCAGAGCTGCTTAGTTCATGAGGGCCAAGCAGAGCATGGGCGGGAACAGAGCCAGAGCGGTACCGGACGTAACGTCCAAGCCAGGCTTCCGTTATTCACTCTCACATGCCCAGAGCATGCTTCTCCAACCCGGAATGGATCCCCACGCCAACCAAGTTGACACCCAACCTTAACTACCACGCACTATTCTC
Organism: Chinchilla lanigera; assembly: GCF_000276665.1. Classification (NCBI taxonomy): domain Eukaryota; kingdom Metazoa; phylum Chordata; class Mammalia; order Rodentia; family Chinchillidae; genus Chinchilla; species Chinchilla lanigera. The sequence goes on along the minus strand of NW_004955427.1, from coordinate 4,322,816 downwards.
AAATTCATGTTAAACACCCACCAACATTAGTTTCTTAAACTGTTGTTGTGCTCTTTAGAAGCTTTAATTTAAATGAATTAAAATTATTCAAAGTATGCTCTCTGACCATACAGCAATTACGCTAGATATAAAAAATAAAATGTTAATGAGAAGCTGCTCTTCTATTTTTAAATTAAACAAGGCAAATATAAATAACTCTGGTTCAGGAAGATGTCATTATGAAATTTATATATATTTTTTAAAGAAGAGTAATAAAGTAATACATACTGTACCTCACAAGATCCTGGCATAAATTGGTTTTGAGGAAAATTTATAGATTAAACATACACAACATCCACCAAAACATGTATATATACTTCAGGAAAAGAAAAATAGTATGACTTTTTTCCAACAGGTGGTGTTACCCTCGTATGGAAGACCCTAAAGGGTGTAATATATAACACAAAGAAACAGCCCTTAGAGAAGAAACTGAAAATGCATGTGCAGGAATCTCAGTGGACCAAGGTCACCCAGCAGCAGTTTTCTGTGCTAATGAATGTCCAGAGGAAACGGCCACCTCTTTGAGCACCTCTTGTAACTGCAGAGGCCAAGGTAACATGTTAATCTCGTGATGTCTCCATATATTTAGTATTAATATATTTATACAAGTTTTTTTTTCCTAAAATGTGTACACATTTTTGGTGGACTCTGTATATAAGAGAAAAATAAAGCTGAAGCTCAATGATCTGAGTATAACTTTTAAGAAAATAGAAAAATAATAAAAAATGAAGAAAACCAAAGAATAAAGAAAGAAATAATAAAAGGAAATGAGTTAAGAAAAGATAAAACAAAAGTGATCTCTACAGCTAGGGGATATAGTAATAAAACTGACATCATGGCAAAACAAAAGCAAGAGAGAAAAATAGTAGTCACAAAGATCCAATATTGGGAATTAATAAAAGCATATAACAAAAAAAGTCATAAAATAAAGAAATATAAATATATGTGATACCAGGTTGGAGATCTGACCCAGGCTCATGACGCCCTTGGAGGAAATATCATACTGTGCAAAGCCCAGCTGGGGAGGAATCTGCATAAACAATGACACATATGATAATTAGGGTTGGGAGAGGCCACGGGTTGCAGAAGACCACTGGGCACATGGGCAGGGACTTACTGTATATAAACTAAGTCGCCTGGTCATCTCTACCCATTGTTAGTTATGGGCGTCCCATGCCTGGGCTGATGTTTAACTCAGAAGGCGGATCTAGCCCAAGAGAGCAGGCTTCAGGTGGACCCTCCCCTTCCACAGCTGTTTCCGTGGCTACCTTGTGAATCACAGCTGGCTCAGGAAGCAGGCTCCATGGAGACCTGACCCTCCCTTTTTCCTTCAGGCTCTTTTTCAGTTTCTTCTACCTCAAGTCAACATTATGGAAAGAAAATTTCAATAAATGCCTGACTTGCTTCAACAATACTTCAGCAACATAGATAATTTGGGCAAATTTTAGAAGTGATCTCACTTAACGTCAGTTGACTTAGCTGTGTATTTATTAGTGTACATTATTTCTCAATATATTGAGTAAACCTGTGAGAAACAAAGAAAAACTTATCAAGATCCCAAACTTACAAACCAGTGAGGTAAGTATAGATACTCCTTAGCTAACGCAGAGGTTATAACAGCTTGAAAATGTTCTACATTGAAATGCGTTTCATACCCATAGCCAGTGTCACTTTTGTACTGCAGTGTATGGGTTCTTTGCCCAATATCATATCTCTGGGAGCTGAGGCTCACTGCAGGGCCAGCATCAGGGAACAGCATCTTACCACTAGTGATAAGACCAAAGTTCCAAATTTGAACTAAGACCCCTAACAAATGTGTGTCAACTTCCCACCATTTTAAAATTGAAATCACCAAGTCAAACTATGTAAGACACCTCTGTACCCCCGCGTAATTTCATAACAATCTTAAGTACTGGCATAAATCAACCTGGAGGGACAAAGGAATATGTGTACGCAGAGTGTGAACGCCTATTCAATTCATTCTCCAGTCAGAAAACAAATAAAACACCGCAGAGTGGTAGTGGTCAATGAAGGTATTTTTGAGAGAATAACAATGAAAATGAGCTTGAAAGGCAAAGTCAACAGGAAATGAAAAAGTTCTAAGCAGAGGTGTGAGTGGGCCAAAAGTCTTGTAGGCATGGAAATATTCAAGTTTGGTATTCACGGATTATATCTTAAGACTGTATCTTAAGAATACAGAAGAGAGGAGCTCGAATAGAGTGAGTTTAAGCATAAGAATACAACGCGAAGGTCCTGAGTAGCCTGTTTTCCACACAAAGGTCTCTGACTGTAGATCAACAGCAACCAGCTGCTGCAAAGCTTTTAATAAAGGGGCTTCACATAAACAGTTATGACTTTTGCCAACATCTTTCCTTCCAAATGTGATCTATAGAACAGGGTCACCAACAGGTGTAAGCATCTCAATGCAGGAAGTCAGGCCCCATCCTAGATCTACTGACAGAATCTGCCTTTTCCCTAAGTTCTCTGATGATCTCTATGTGCATGTAATTTTGAAATATGCTGAATCATATTATTCCAAGGGGGCACATTTTTTCCTTGCTGCAGGCATGATTCGAGTGAGTGTGACAATTAGGAATAAAAAACTGTAGCACTAAAGTTACAAGATGCAAGTGATTTGAGAAGTCATGAAAGAGAAATGGAACAGGAAATGACTTAAGAGTAAAGTTAACTGAATTTTTGTTGGGTTAAACTTGGAGATTAAGGGAGAAAACCAGTTGAATATCATGCCAAGGTTAGTCTGAGTGGAAAAATAGACGAGGAATGTACTGAAAGAAGCAGGTGTAGAAAATACCTTATTATACATGGGAAAAAGCTGAGTATTATCTTAAAATATCCAGTAATAATACGAAAAGGCTTTGAAAATGGTAAATCACTGACTTTTATGGTGTGCTGTAGCTTATAAGGCTCTTCTATAGCTTTGCAGTCTTGTCTGTACTGTCTCATGGTATTAACTTGAATTTACCACTTTAATGGAGGTTTAAATTTTATGCAATAATAGCTACTTTCCTTAAAATTTAAGAGAAATGACTGTAAAGTCATCAGTTTAGGGTCAGAGTGACATAATTTATTTTCAGATTCTGGAATTGCATTATCCATGCTGTGTACTTTTGACTAGTGATAAACTTGTAAGAAACTTTAAGAAATTTTTGTTGCATTAAAACATTTATGGAAGAAATTGTCTGAGTTTCCATCTTTCATGATACGACTCTTGGGAACTACTGCACATGCTGGAACTATGTAAACTATTCTTCAGCAAGTCTTTATTTCAGCATTGCCTAATGCAGCAACATTACTCTGCTTTTAATGCCTTTTTCTGTTTATTTTTTAACAGAGGCAGTTTGAAAGATCCAACACAAAATGAAGAAAATATTGTTGTTACAACATGGGGGGCAGGAAGTACAAAATCACCATGCTCTATATTTGCTCAATATGTCTGAATTATGAATGCTGTCATCAAAATGGAAAATGATAGGTAGACAGATAGCTAATCAAATTCTATGCATTTTACTCCACAAGGAAGATTACTGACTTAGGTATCTTTATTCTGTCTACAGTTAATGTTTCATATACAAAAGCAAATGAAAGGCCAACTCACTATGGAGACCCAAATAGGAAAGTTACTTTCTAAGGACATTAAGTCTTAATTAATCATTTATCACTTATGAATAATAAAATAAAAATATCTTGCTAAATCTAGGTTAACACTATTTTAGAATAGCTAACACCATTTTCTCTACATGCTAGAAAACATTACACTGATAAATTTCTCATGCTAATAAAATTCCTGACATTATTTTGATTTGATAATAAACTATATTTGATACCAAATAAATCAATTTGATATTAAATGTTATAATATTTTGAGCATAGAATTTATGTAACATCTTTTCCACTGATCTGTGTTACAAAGAGTCCATTTTTCAACTTGAAAGCTAAAATAAATTTTAAAATATTTATATTAAAATTCACTTCTACAAAACATACATTGATTAGATATTTAATATACATATAAATTTCTTGTCTATGTGTGTTATTGATGCAGGAGCCTAAAAATATAATGACAACATGATAAACATAGCCCTTTGAACATGTAAAATATAATGTGGTCAAACTGAAGGCAATTAATGGAAAAAGAAAGGACAATAACCTGGAAAAAAGAATGGCTGGACTCACAACGGAATAGTTCAAAGCTTTCTCACTAATTATTCACATTTATATTCAAGAGTATTTCTGGTTTTCATTGGTTTCAATGCTTCTTCAATGCAAATAATATTTGTATGTCTATACATATAAAACAAGTAAAGCAATTAAGTTGAAAATAATTATGTGGATAATCCAAAGCCTCAATCTACTGATGAAGAAAATAAGGGATAAAAACATCACATGCTTTCCGTTATAACAATGGGTGGTTACATGAGATTTCCATGATAGTAAACACAAACATAGTATTTTTACATAAGTAAATTTTTCCCTGTGGTGACATTTCTGTAGCAGTTGGTACCACTGCAAATTTATAGCATAGTTTGTTGGCCAAGAAAATCTATACTTTTATTTTTGTTTTTTTTCCCTTTAATTAGATTTAACACACATGTAAAAATCAAAAACTGCAAACAAGTTTTCAAAAGCTCATGAGTTCTGACACAAGTTGCCAATGGGTGAGTGTCACTCATTAGAACATAAAGATCACAAGCTCATGTAAAGAAATCAAGTAAAAGGTAACTTTTTCTCTGTGATGTTGTATATACTGTATTTACAGTTTAAAATAGTTTTTCTCTGCTCAAAAGCCACAAACCACAATTCAAAATGTATGCAGATTCTACTGCCAGAGAGGGTTCATAGGTTCCTCATACATACAGCACAACTGGTTGAAAACTAAAATCAATCATGAAGATACTCCTAGCCTACAGACAAAACAATATGTGTCTCCAACCGAAATTGCCAGGCCTTCTCTTTCTGTCTTTATACTTTCTTATTTCACCACTTTTTAAACCTAGAGCAGGGCTGGGGATTTAGCTCAGCGGCAAAAGCGCCTGCCTGGCAAGCGCGAAGTCGTGAGTTCGGTTCCTGGTACCGGAGAAAAAAACAAAACAAAACAAACAAAAATAAAACCTAGAGCAGGAGAACATTAAACATCAAATTATAAAAAATTATTTTATCTCAAAATCGTACTTTTCTATAAGTTACCCATTTGAATTTTGCATTGCCTTCTCTAATGAGTTAAATTATTTATGCCTTTGTCTTTGGGCAGATGTTTCTTAACTTACTTTTCCTAAAACTTTGAATTGTTTCCATTAAAAGAGAAAAAGAATTTTGATTACACAAGAATGATAAAATTATTATTGAAAATCATATTAGACAGTTTTGGGTGAATTACCATGATATTATGCCAGTGGTCATGATATAAAGATTGCAATCCTCATGGAAAATAATAGAATTAAGTCTTGTTGTAGGGGAGCCATCAAAGCAGTCAACTAAATATCAGTGTAAATGAAAAAGGCTGAAAACAGGACACATTAAGTTAAATTTCAATCATCCATTAAAGGGAGAGTATCATGCCAAGTATGGTATGGAAAACAAAAGAAAATAGACATGTTTTAATTGATGGATTAATCTACTTCATGGATTGTATGCTATAGTAGAGTTTTACTTACCTAAAATCTCATAAATTTTTGGATTGAAGGAAAAAATTCCATTTTTGTGATTCTTGCCATTTTGGTTCAAAATACAAGTAAATCTTGTCATTACCATTTATCTGATCATTATATTCTGTCAAAAAATGTTCCATAGTTATTAGAGCATGTTTTTGATAAGTACATATTTGATCTTTCATAATTTGCATAGCTACATTTTTAATGATGTTATTATTTCTATTATCTATAATGCTTGTTAGTTGAGCAAAATCACATATTTGCTAAAATATATTTTAATATAATTATTTGTCATGTGTTGGCTTTAGTATTTGAAAATTAAGAATTTGTTTCTAAGTTTGGTACACTTGTTTGAGTATAATGTTGGCAATTTGGCTATAATTAGAAATAATGTCTTCATATGTACATAGAATAGGGATTTTCGTTTCCAATAAATCCTCCATTGTTCATGTTATTATTAGAAGAGCACCAATGGTTTTAGTATAAATACAGATTAAAAGTTTCTTTTTTTGCCATTAAAATAGGTTTTGTTAGTGAGAAAGTAAGAGTCAAAAATACTTTCATTCAATAAAATTAGCATATCCTGAATCCTAAAAACATCTTTTAAAAGGCTTTGTTATCTGAAACTGCAGGGCATTCTGTTCCAGGATTTTCTTTTAGTGTCTCCTACAAGAAAATTTGTGAATTCCACTCTGCAATAACAAAACATATGTAATGAGACCTGTTGTGAACAAACAAATTCCCCATTGGGGTTTGAGCTGCCTGCAGGTGTGTGAAGTATCTTTACTGTAACCATAAAAGTCATCTGGTACAGCAAGGAGGCTGTATGTTTGCTCCTGAGTATTAATGATAATGTGGTCATAATTTTTAAAAGTTCTGCAGCAGGATAGTTCTGCTTAAAAATATCTCCATTCCATAATCATAACTTAAAATAGTTAATATTTTAATAGTGTAATAGTTTGAGTACACTAAAACATAATTTACTTGTTAAATACTTAACACTGCCATGCATGTTTTTAAAAATTGTATATTTGTTACATTAAGAGGGTAATGGTACTAATCCTATAAATAATTTAAAATCATTTCTTCTTCCAACTGTTTGCTATAATTTCAAAATCAACATTCATTTAACTATTCCTTTAAATTGCCAAACACAGCAGTGTACTGCTGGGGAAATGGACCTGAAGTTTGACAACTTTACATGTATTGATAGCACCTCTAAAAGTGAATGTTAAGGATTCTAATAAGAGGTTCTTATTTGTATTTTTTCTACTTCTTTGACAAATGCTAATTTAAGAGTAGAACCAATGCTTTTTTTCAAGATTTATCTTTTTTCTTTTCTCTATTTTTTTCTCTTCTCTTCAAAATACTAATCTGGACCATTAAAAAGGGAAAAAGAAACTTCATAAGTTTATCATCTCCATAACCATTCAGCAGAAGTATAATCTGATCTTTAACTTTTGTACTGCAAATAACTTGAGCACATTCGTTTAAATATTGTAAAATTATTGCCATCTAATGGAATATTTTTAGTATTTTCACAAAGTGTCATAGTGCCAAAGTGTAACTGCATTACTTTATTGCCTGCAGTGAAAAAGACATCATATATGTAGTTCAAGCCAAGATTTAAAAATTGGAACCCTAGCTTCCTATCATTGCCTTTTGAATTCAACCTTTTTTAACTGTCTGTGTTCAATAAAAGTTTGTGAGATTTAAGCATACTAAGGTTGCTGTCTATCTTGTTCCGTTAAGGCTGCTATAAGGAAATGCCACACACTAGAGGAGGTTATGAACAACAGAAGGTTCTTTCTTGCAGGTCCGGAGGTGGGCTAGTTCAAGGTTAAAACATCAGCACATTCAGCGTGAGGTGAGGCTTGACTGCTGGGTCACAGATGGTACCGTCTTGCCAAGTCCTCCCGTGCTGAAGGGAAGAGCTCAGCACTCTTCAGCCCCTTGCTGGGCACTGGGCACTGATCCCATCATGAGAGCTCCATCCTCCTGGCCTCCTGATAGCGTCACAGTGCGGGTTAGGCTTTGACACCGAAGTGCGGAGGGAGCACAGGTGTTCAGACCAGAGCGCCCTCAGATAAACTTTACCTGCAGAAAGTTCAAAGGAGACGTATTTATACCGCATTTGAACATCTTCTTAACTACTAGATGTCAGTGCTGGTTTAACTTAAAGCATGTTCAGATTTTTGTTTGTAATATTTTTTAGAGACTTTCATTTTTAACATGGGCAAAGCTTCAGAGTAACTTTTAGCCTTCCCTTGCACCACAAGAAATATTAAAATAATATAAGCTTTTAGAGGAAGTAGGTTTGAGATCAAATAATGCACAGTATGTCCCTGTGAATTTGATCGTGTTTGTAAATTATTTTAGGCTCATCTATATAATTAAGCATAAGTATTACTGTAAGACATAAATTTAAAATATGAGTAAAATGTTGATACATCTAACCAGGTGATGCTCTGAAATATTTCCTCTTTTCTTCCTTTAATAGCAAGAACACTGAATTATTATGAGAGTATTCTTATTCAGAGCACATTCCTTAGCTATTTATACGTACGTTGGGAAAACACTCTAATACTGTCTCTAGGGTAGATTATTTTGTTTGTTTACATGTAATTTCTACCAGGTAAGCTTCATAGTCAGATCACTGGCTTGGTAGCCAGCGAGGGGACTAGTAATGCGCACTTCTGGGTGGATCTAAGTGAGTGATAGGGGTCTACATCTCTCACCAAATTGGGGTCTACATCTAGCCCCTGGCCCCTTCCTTTTGGGCGTGTTTGTTGACTCTGCTTCCCAACAGCCCTGAGCTAAGTACCTTTCCTCCTCTGCACCTTTCCACCATAAGGTGTCTGCCTTGGAGACAGCCAGTCATAGACCGAAACTTCTGAAGCCATGAGTTAAATTAAATTTCTTCTCCTTTAAGTTCTCCGGTCAAGTAATTTGCTCCTGCTGAAAGCTCACTAATGCAACCTTCCTCCTCTGTTTTCCTGCCTCCCCCAGGCCACAGTGATGGGGCTTCACACACTGTCATTGCATGAATCAGTGAAGCTGACAAATAGGTAAGCGAGTAGCAGGAGCAGTAAACACTGGCATCGGCTTGAGTCTACATCACCACACTGTTTATTCCTACGCACGTGGGTTTGTGGAAGGAAAAAAAAAATACTTTAGCCAGTTGGTTTGGTTATTTAAAAGGCATATTTTTCAAACTACATATTTATTAGCTGGCACAATGATGAAGCTATGCAAATTTTAAGTTTGAAATTTTATAAGTAATTTCATTCATAAATTGAGGATTCTACATAAATTATGTTATGGCATGTAATAAAGTGAAGAAGCCTATTTTAATTTCTACTGGAAAAATATGTAGCTAAGATACTTACCGAGCTGTAAGTCTCCAGAATCTAAGACACACTGTTGGTTGCAGACAGATCTAGGTAAATGCTCGCAGGGATGTGAGGCAAAAGGGGGCTTTCTCCATCGCTGATGGGAGTGTGAATTGGTACAGCCTCCCTGGACATCAGCACAGAGATCCCTCAAAAAACTAAAACTGGAGCTTCTATTTGACGCAACTGTTCCCCTACTAGGTATCTTCCTGAAAGAGTTAAAAGCATCACACAACTGTGACATATGCACACCCATGTTTATAGCAGCAAAACTGATGATAGCTAAATCTTGGAAACAGCCCATAGGCCCATCAGTGGGTGAAGGATATAGAAAATGTGGTTCTTATATCATGGAGTACTTCTTAGCCAGAAGGAAGGATCAACTTGAGTCATTTTTAGGAAAATGGATACACCTCGAGACCATAACCTTAAGTGAAATAATCAGACCCACATTTTTTGTTTTGTCTTTTTGAGACAGAGTCTCGCGATGCAGTTCAGGCTGGCCTTGAGCTCACTTTGTACCCCAGGCTGGTCTCGAACCTGCAATGATCCTCCTGCCTCAGCCTCCCGAGTGCTGGGATTACAGGCTTGCACTACCATGTCTGGCCAGACCTACATTATAAGTACTGCATTGTATAATAATGGAGGAGAGCATAATGGAGGAGGATAATGGGGGATAATGGAGCATCATGGAGGACAGATATTGAGAAGTGGGAAGAAAATGTTCAAATATGAAGGGGAACATGGAGCAAGGAAGAAAAAAGAGAAGGAGGGGAAAGGAAAGAAAGAATGGAAGGAAAAAACTGAAAAATGTTTTTGCACATGGGAGGGAAAGAACGGTTGAAGAGAGGGGAGTGGAATGGAGAGAGAAGAGTTAAGATACATTACATACAGGTACAAATTTCCTATGATGAATGCTACCCATACATGACAATATATACCCATAAAAAGTTAATAAAAAGAAAACTCCAATCTTTCATGGGACAGAAAGAGACAAATAATATTTTAGTGTGATGCAAATTGAATCTCACAGCACCTCCAAGAGACTTTAGAAAATCCTTTCTGTAGCACTGTACCATTAAATACCAGTTCAGGATCAAAGCTCAGGGTGTGAACATCCAAATATACTGAACATCCAAATATACTGAACCCACATTCAACAATTACAGCCTGGAGCTTAATATTTGTAAAACACTGTGAAAGTCCACACTCAGAATAATGTGTCAGTAGAAGCACATTCATGGCTTTAGTATAACCGGCAGATAAGCTTATAAATGCTGTCAAAATGAGGTAAATCTTTCAAAACAAGTTTCACCTCTCAACTCTACTAAGCCTTTGGAGAATTAGCTGGCTAAACCAAGACAGGATTGTGGAAGCACAAATAAGAAATACTAGAAGAGAAGTATGTAAGAAATTAAAGATTACTCTTTTATACAGCGGGGGGAATTTAAGTGAATGTATATAATAGGTGAGGAAAACATTGTTAGGGTATAGATAATAAAAGTTATAGTTCATTAATTATGTTTTAAGCAAAACTCTACTTAGAAATATGCTTTCAGAAATGAATTGTATATAATTAGTGAACTCATGACAGCATGATTAGTTTGTAATCTATTCCGAGGAATCGAGAAAAAGAGAACAGGTTACACAATATTTATTTTTTGTGACCACAAGGATGGGAAGAGCCAAAACAACAGAAAACATTGGAGTTCTGGGGCTGGGGATTTAGCTCAGCGGCAAAAGCGCCTGCCTGGCAAGCGCAAGGTCGTGAGTTCGGTTCCCAGTACCAGAGAAAAACCAAAAAAAAAAAAACAAAAAAACATTGGAGTTCGGCCAAACTGAGCTGAAGAACCAATTATGAGCAAACTGGACAATATCACTCGCATGTCAGTTTTTGTCCTTCGATGCAGGAAAATGATAAAGTTGTAAAATAATTTATTTGGGTTGCAAATAAAGAGTATTTCAATAGCTTTTCTAACTTACAAGAGTTCCAGATAAAATGACATTATAAGTACAAATAAAGCAGACGTGGGGGAATCCATGTCCTCCCCTTGGTTATACCTCATGGGTTATGCCATCATGGGATGGACAGATGACTGCAAATCCTATTGTTCTGATTGGTTTGATGCTATGATGTGACTGGTAAGCAAAAACCTAACAAGCTCCCTTTTATTAGCATCCTCTGGTACTTTTCTGCTATGAAAGGAACATTGATTACACATGAGAAAGCTATTACAGGCATAATAGCCAGTCAACACAGAGTACTGAACCTTCTATGAGGGGAATATTTACTTCTTTAATTTAATATTAAGAATCACAAAGTCTTGTCAATTTCTTAATGGGAAGAAATCTGCAAATAACAAAACAATACTGCAGGATTCTTTTGAATTTTAATTCTCATAGCAATTTTAAAAGTATAAATGTAATTATTTTCTTGCTCACTGAGTAAGCATAAATAATGCCTCATCACAAAAAGTGACCTCATTCATTTAAAAAGAAAGGAAATAATCTAACATGAGTCTGACTTAAAGGAACTTAGAAAAATAAAGACATCCTTAACACAAGCTAACCTTTGCTTTACAGCATGAGCTACACAAATTCTGGCTTGAAGTGCTGTTATTAACCTCATCAATCAAGTTTCCAGTTTTTATTATCAGCAATAGGAAGAGTTAAAAAGCTCAAGGGACAATAACAACGATATGAACTTTGTTATATTAAATCCAAATCCAAACTACCTACACCTTTGTCAAGTTAAGTAGAAACAAATCACTCACTTAAGTATACTTCTAAGCAGAATTAACTTTATTTATTTGGGTTTTCTTTGGCCAATTTTCATCATAGCTGTAAAAGAAAGCTAATATTTTTAATTAAACATTTTGAAATGTGACTCTTTTTACAAGTTGACTGATTTTTTTATTGGTACACGTTAGATATACCTAATGATGACATTCATTGTAGGATATTTGTACCTATATATGATGTATCTTGCTTCTCCTTTCTAAATTGACTTCATATTTTGCACAAAGAAAATCTATTTCTAGTACAACCAAAAGAGGGGTCGTTAAAATGTATTATGTGGTTTTGTGCATTTTATATGAGGAAGGAAAAGCAGTCAGCAGGTCCATAGTTATCAGCTTCTCAAAGTTGTATATAAATCAAAATACTATGACTTAAAGTTATATGTATAGTTATACATACAATTTCTTATTTAATTAACATAATGAATTACATGTGTTAAAAAATTTATTTAGTTATGAGATTTTGTGTATATAATATTTAACTTTATTAGTTTTCAACATTTGATATACGATGCTAGCTTGCTCTTTTATAATCAAAAATATACAAGAATAATATATAACTCATTCCATATGTACCAACATATAATGAGATAGTCATTAAAAATTCTGGATAGTTCTATGAATGAATATTTTAATCATGTACTGTTTTAAGCTTATATTGCATTATACTACTATATTTTAAAATAAATGATTATCATTGTAATATCTATATAAATATATAGATATATATATCTATGGAGACACAGATTTTACAATTATTTAACTGTAATTAGTTATTAGTATTCAGCAACTATTGGACAGAATATAACAATATTCCAAGACTGAGAAACTACTTGGAGAAGTAATATGTGCATGAATCATCTAGTAAATGATGTAACCTAGATCCATCTTGGGATTTTAGAATGGAAATGACCTTAGGAATTCAGAGAGGAGAGAGAAAAGAGTTAAATCTATTAGGCAAGAGTTCAAACAACAAGGGGATGCAGCTTTGGTGTGGCAGTCAAGCTGACAATGAATCAGGGAGATGTTATAATACTTATACTGAATTAACAGCTAATGCTGGGGGCTGGGGATTTAGCTCAGTGGCACAGTGCCTGCCTAGCAAGCAAGGTCATGAGTTCGATCCCCAGTACCGGAAAAAATTCAAAACCAAAAAAAAAAAAAAACCCAAACAGCTAATGCTGTATTAGTACAGGGTACAGCTGGAGGTGAAGGTGCATAATGCATCAAGCACCAGATTTGATGAGCTTGAAGGCAGCCCCAAACGAAAATGTGACTGCAATTTATCGAGAGCAGGAAATTTCAAGGCAGCCCAATATTCAGGCAATGGCATGGGCACTGCTATCGGCTTTTAGCCAGATTTATATTAAGAACCAGGGGCACAAAACAGACAAACACATTTGAAAAAGTTAAATTTTGGCACGAAAAGAATCACCTATCAAGGTAGGACAAAAGAGGATGAGGCTGATGAAGTGACTAGTGCCACTAAAGAGAAACCAAATACTTTGAACAAGGATGACAAGAAAGATGCCTTGAAGTTAACTCGGGAACTAGTAGGACTTAGTAATCACAGACAAACTTGTGCAAAATTAACCCTTTCTTTGAAAAGTGAGAACTCGGGCCTCTGCTCGAGAGGGCGTCCTCTGAACCTGGCTCTCCGGGCTTCATTTCGCTCTGCTCGGCCATCAAGGCAGTCACAGGCTGCAGTAGCCGCGGCTCCCCGTGGCTTTATGGCTGCTCCCCTTGATGCAGACTTTGGAGTCCTCCCTGGGATGCCTGCTGTTTAGCCATGCATAATGAAAGGAGTATGGTGCCAGAAAAGCTTCCTCTCAGATTTTTTTTTAAAACCCTGGAAGGTCAGAAAAACTGCCCGTGAGAGCTGGATGTTTCAAGCTGTTGCAGTGAAGGTGAGGATGCTGTGGAGACACCAAGAAGTCCGACATGCCATGAATGTGGCATGTCTGCTGAGGAACTCCACAGGGCATCCATGGAGCTAGCCAGAGGGAATCCATGAGGACTGAAACCAGGAGGACCATGGGGAAGGAGCTACCTAAACCTTCGGATCCTGCATCTTAGTACCATGTGCCCTGGATGCCAGACATGGAGCTATCGGGCTTAATATTTGCTCTATTGTGTTTGGTATACCTTTGACCAGCTTCTTTTATATCCTCTTATTCTTCCCTTTTGGAATTGTAGTGTTTACCCTGTGCCACTGTACCTTAAAATTATGCAACTTTTTATTTTTTGTATTTTATTTTTATAGAGATTCATAGCTAAGAGTCTGCCACAATCTCAGAAGAAACCAGGACTTGGACTTCTAAACACTGCTGGAACTTTTGGGACTTTGGGGAGGGGACTACATTTTTGGTTGTGCCCAAGATAGTTACATAATATTAGGTGGAATTACTGATACATTGTTATATTTATTTGGAGATTAAGTACAGTTAAAGGTTTGTTTGGGTGTGAAGCTGAATGAGTAAAGTAAGCTCCATTGTTCATAACCAGATCATGAGGCCATGGAAAGGTGACTGGATCACAGAGGACCTACGCTCAGTGCGAGATGACTCCCCTGAACTCACAGCTGAGTGTGCTGCAGGGGTGAAGCACAGGTGGAGGTGAGTGCTAGAGATGTGCCTTTGGAGGGTACACATCTCGTGGGCACCACCCCCGGCTGTGCTTCTGGCCCACCATGCCGTCCTGCTGTGTCTCTGTTTAAAAGCCAGCTGCCCCTGTACTAAAACCGTAAGCCAAAAGAACTTGTCTGCCTTTCAGTTGTGGGTCTTAGGTTTTTCCTCAGCAACCGGAAAGCTGACCAGTATAGTTGAAAATAAAATGAAGGCAACAGTTGTCTTATCTGAGGAACAGCACATGAAATACCAACAAAATTCACCATAACATCCATGATGACTCGCAAAGCTTACCTGGCTAAAGAATGTTTGTAAGAACCAGAACAATTAAATCAGACTTAGTCACCGAGAGGTGAAGAAATTTAAACAAAGACAACCAAGTAATTGTGAGATTTTAAAAATGCCAGCTAGGAAGGCTTTGAAGGTAACAAGAGTTTGATAAAGTAAATATACAGATCAGCTTTCTTAGAGTTACCAAAATGTGAAACTATCAGGTTTAATAAGATGATATTAATAATACAAAAAAAACCACATATGAAGGACTGTGAAAAACACAACTTATCACGTAGTTTATCATATATCCAAAGTAAAATTATCTCCCTGATAGTAAGAGCAATTTTGGGTAATTATGGGTAATGACGGGTAGCTGTTTTATTACCTTTGCATTGAACTAGCTAATTTAAAATGAGTTACACAAGAAGTAAGGATAATAGAATAAAGTTACGAATTTTTCTTCTTAATTTTTTCTATACTTTGACCACTCATTCAAAATTTGAAAATGTTCTTCAAGTGGTAAATATGTGTTGACAAAAGGAAGATTTTTCTAAGTTTAAAGATAAATTTTTATTATGTCTTCCCTGCAAAGTTAATTCTAAAAGTATCCAAATACATACTTTTGTTATGTTCCTGCCAAGCAAAAATTAATGACATTTTAAAATTAATACTTTTACATAAGATACTATGTTTAATTCAATGAGAGAAAAGCCTTGTGTTTACAATAAAACAAACTGTCATTTACCACAAAATCTGTGAAGCAAAATAAGAGACTGTTTAATTATATGAAATAAAATCCTTTATTTAAAATGTAACCATTGATTTACATACAGTAACCTATTTCTTTACAATATTCAGACATAAGAACTGATGGATAGAAACAAGTTAAAGACACAGAGCAATGTTTTAGGTAATTGCGTTACTTCTCTGTGAAAAACTGTCACTGATTTTGTTAAGTTTTGACTTGTATTTTAGCCATTGCAACTCAAACTAATTAATTTTTCAATTAAGTTTTAGAAAGTATGGCTCATAGATGGACCAAGATGAAGAAATAGGTAAAATATTCTTTTACCTATTGTCTTATTTTGATACCTTCATCTGGAAGTATGTACCATATTTTAGAAAAGCTCTATCCTTTCCTGATTTAAGAGGGCAGCTTTATGATTTGAGAATCCTCAAACCATATAGGAATGATTCTAAGGAAAACAGGATCTGAAACCATAAAATTAAAAAAATTACATGCACTTCTATTTGATGGTTATGATTATAGCGATAATCAAAGAATTACCCTGATGCATCAATAAATGTAAATTCTAAGTTCTGTATACAACATCTAAAAGAAATCAATAAATATCTAATGAAGGCCTTATAGATAACATAGGATTATTTTTTCTAAAACTAGCTAGTACAGTTTATCAATATAGGAAATTTATAAAGGCAATGTATACATGAATGTATTAAGTAAGGACACCAGACATGTATGTATTCATATAATCTGTGCACAGGTACAAGGTTGTGATTAATTAAAAGAGAGAATTTGATGTCTGCCTGGTTTCTTTGTGGTTCCTTAAATTATTGTTCAAATTTAGGCATGACATTGTTAATTATGCAAAAGATACATTAACAAGTTCAAATTTGAAGAAAAAAAAAAAAACCCACCCTCTGGATTTGAAATGGACAATGGGAGGGATACAGAGCAAATGGGAATAAATCACAGAAAAATTCAAGTTAGAACTTGGCATCTGATAGGAAAGGCTACAGATACATGGGGATTTGCTAGTTGCTCTCAGAACCTGGGGTACCAAATAGGACAGCAAAGGCAAACTCAGTTGGGTTCAGATATAGGCACTAGTGCACAGGCTGATCTACACTTGGGTTTATTTCCAAAGTCAGGGAATGAAGCATAAGCTCCCTAGAGTCCAAAGTGTCTTTCAAATTATCATAGGAAGCCACTGCTTTGCAGAACTCTCTGTTGTCTCCCAATACGGCAAGTTCACTGCATTTCATTTCTCCTCTTATTTGAACATCTAATGAACTGGAATTCAGGACTAGTGCTGCAATGCATAAATAAAGTTAAAATCAGACTCAGTGTGGTTAAAAGGTGAAGCAACATTGGGAATTGAAAAAGTACTTGGGGACCAAATTCAAACCTCTCCTGTCAAAACTATGTCATATATAAATACTTCAAAAGAGAAAAACTTTTTATTAGTTCTCTGTGTATGTGATGTGATGTGTGATAAGCCTCTTTTATACTCAGAAACATAAGCTTGCAAAGAAAATTTATGAGCTAAGGACATTTTCTCAGCATAAAGAGAAGTCAGCTTCTTGTTTGCAAGGGTAGATCTACAATCCCCTCAGGGACTGATTTCCATACCCAGCCCAGAGTCTGCATTCCCTTGTAATAAAACCTTGGAGATACTTTACTTTGCTTATGTCTCTTACCCTTCCTACTAGTACAATGGAAATGTGCAAAGCTACTAAAGCACAGTATTTCACATGAGAGCAGCCCAGCAAGAGTGGAATAAAACACATAATCAAGTTGCCCACAGCAGCCTTGGTTGTGCATCAAGACCTTGCTTTGAGAGCATTTTGCAGTGAGCATAGTGATCAAAAGCCCCGGCCCACAACACCAAGTTCTCTGCCACATCCCTACCAAAGCCTGATCCTGGGGACAGAATAGTGAATGATAATAAAGAGGTTAAAGAAGCCAAAATGAAAATCAGGGAACAAGAGAAGACTGTCCAGCAACTACTAGATGACCACAAGTAGACAGCTTGAAGGCTACTTGGAGTTAGGAAGAAAGTAGGAGACAGCACAGATGGATTCACTAATGTGCTTACAGAAATCATGGAAGAAAATTTCCCAACATAAGAAGAATATAATAATTAATCCCAATGTAAGAATATAATAATTTCATGATTATAAGAAGAGTTTAAATTGCACTAAAAACTTGTATTCTTACATCTGGTAATCTGAGCAACTTCATTGAAGATAACAATATAGAATATAACAGCCACTGTTAATTCCTATCATTTTGTTCTGAAACCCTCTATCATTTTTATTGTTCTTGTGTTGTTTTGTTTTTGTCTAGGCTACTGTTATTTTTTATTCTATTTAAAATCAATAAATAATAAATTAAAAACACAGGTAAAAACACTTATAAAACACCAAACAATTACGATAAAAGGAGAAGTTCAGCAAGGCACATGCTCATTAAATTCACAGCTATCCAGCCCAAAAAAAAAAAAAAAAATGTAAAGGATGCCAGAAAAAAACAACTTACATTTAAATGTAAACCAATTAGAACCACAGCAGACTTCTCAGAACAAACCCTGAAGGCCAAAAGAGCTTGGAGTGAAGTATCTCGAATCCTAAGAGCAAATAATTTCTAACTCAGATTAACTTACCCAGCAAAGTTTCCTTTAAAATAGATGTAGAAAGGTTATTTTCATGAAAAAGTCCAACTCAAATGATGTATGTGTGCTAAACCAGCTGTAGAGAAAATACACGAGAATATTCTCACCAGAAACAATGAATTGGATACAGCTACAAACAGAAAAAATCTAGTGTCCAACAATCTGTCACACACAAGGAACTTAACTGTAGGAAGTGAAGAGGAGCATTTCTGAGGGTGATAATGGAAATGTGTGTTACTGCAATCATTCTTTTAATTCAGATATGTACTCTGTGTCTTACTTTCTCATTGCTGAGATGCAATGTCAACTCCCACAAATTAAAGGGTAGGTTCACTTTGCCTCCCAGTTTGCTGAGGTTTTAGTCCACAGTCTCAGCTGGCTCCGAGGCAGAGGGGCATAGCAGAGGAGAGAAAGGTCGTGGGATGAATAGCAGCAGGAAGTGGAGAGAGATCGAGGGAGGAAGGAGGAAAAGATCCCCGTCCAGCCCATCGCCTAGTGACGCCCTCCTCCCACCAAGCTTTACCTCCAACCTGACCCAATCACCTCCCCAAATGCGCTCTTGAGGCCTTGGTGTGGGCACCAGATGGAACCGTAACACCGCCTGCGGAATATCTCTGCACCTTAGCCTCCGTTTGGCTGTGAGCCTAAAACTTCTCCAAAAATATTCAATTTTAAAGAAGACGGTCATTCTAAATTAAACTTAAAGGTGATATAAGATAGAAAATAATCAATATAGCAGAGGAAATAAGTTAGAAAATTAACAGGGAAAATAAAGTCAAAAATTTGTTCTTTCAACAAAATTATTCTATAGATAGACTTATTAAAGATAGCAGAGTGAATTAGCGTCGATATAAGATATGCCAAAGAAGATACTACTACAGATCAATTGGCACTATAATTGCAATATAAGAATATTATGAACAATTTCAAATGAATAAATTGAAAAACTTAGATAGAATGGACAATTCCTAAAGAAATGCAACTTAGCAGAATTGATATAATAAGGAATTCAGAAATCAAATAAACTTGTATGTGTGAAGGACATTTAATCAGTAATTCAAAATTTTCTCTCAAATCTTCTCTAGCAAAAAGTATTATTGAAATTTTTCAGAAAATAAAAAATGGGGTAAAGATATCTGATTGGTTTTATAAGGCCAACATACAACTGATCTCCCAACTTTAGCAAGATACTGAAAAAAAGACAGATTATAGGACAATCTCCTTTACTGAATATTGAAAACTCAGTTTGGAGCTTGTGAAGTTTTATATGCATGAGTATCTCTCTAACTGTGGAAAGGATCCTGGTCCCTATCCAGAAACAAATGGGCGGGCTTTGGAGAGTTTTGAAAAAGACTAACTATTACTCTCACGAACTTTATTTTTTTTATTTATTTTTATTAAGGAGGAAAGAGGCTTATTTGCCTCACAGTTTGCGGGGTTTTCGTTCCCCATTTGGTTGGTTCCAGGGCGGGTTGGACCTTGGCGGAGGGGCGGCGTTTCTTGGCGGCGGAGGCCAGCAAAAAAAAAAATTGGGGGGGGATAGCAACTTTTATAACACAGTAGGGAGAATACATAATTGGTAGATGTGATTCCTTTGTTCAATATTTTACACTGTAATAAAGTAAAAGCTATTACTTATAAAAGAGAACATTGAAATATCAACGTTAGGCTGTGTGATGCAGGAACTAAGTGAAAGATGCTCAGTGTCATCGGAGAAGTCGGAGGAAGTTGTGTGAGTAGAAAGGAAGTGGGCCTTCCTCATACATGACTTAAAAATACTATAGCATAACAAAGTGGCTAGCAAGTATGACAAAGTTTGTTCCTCGAACAGAAGAACAGTCTGAGCACAGACAGTAAGTTGGTAATACTCTGTGGGCTGTGGACCACAGTTCCCAGGCAATGGCTTATACATTTCAATGCAGTTCAAAAAATGAATTCAAGAATATCAGCCTAAGTGAAGTGGAAGAGTTGTATAAATTCAGTGGAAAATGTAAAGAAGAACTTTAGAGAATTTAAAAATCAGGTACATGAGTCAGGTATTTAAACTAGAGTTACGCTTCCTAAAACTTTAAACATGTCCCGCAAGTTACCTCACAGCCCAATGTCACTTGCACATAGCTTTGAATCACTTAGAAATATTTTTTATGTTGGATGACTTTGCATGCTTGTGTCTGGTGATCTGAGCAACTGATTTGAAGGTAACAATATGCAGTGGAATTACAGTGGTGAACTCCTACCATCTTGTCTAGTCAAACTCTGTATTCTCTCTATTGTTTTATTGAAGAATTATTTTCTTATTCTCTTTAATGGTTTGAGCAATCCTTCATTCTTATATCTGATAATCTTATATCTGATTATATCTGATAATCGAGCAGTGTAGCTGAGGATAGTGATATGCAATGTAGCAACCACTTTTGATTTGTATTAATTTGTCTTGAGACCCTGTATCACTTTGAATGTTCTTGTTTTGATTTGTTTCTGTTCATGATACTGGTATGCTGCTACTGTTCTATTTTTTTGTTTGTTTGTTTCTCATGTACTACTCTCTTTAAAATAAAAAAAATAAAGAAATTTACAAAAGGCTAATTCACCAGAGGCACACAGTACAAAAATGTCTTTATTTTTGTTCCTGGACTTGTTCAATACTATGCACATAAAAGCTAGTTTTGAAGCCTTAACTACTTTATTTTTCTTTCCATTGTCCTGCATGAAATGAATTTTTCCATCTAGTATGTATACAATGAATATTACTAAAAATATTACATCATTACATTTAGAAAAAAAGTTGAGTACCCAATTTAGCTGATATCCGCCAGGCTTCAGAGAGCTCCTATTTGGGACTGACAGCGGCTGCCCTTTCTTCATTTGCTTCTTGAGTGTGTGCCTTCCTTAAAGCATATTTAAGGAAGGTGCCGAGTGCGTAATTTATTCTCAGCTTTCCCTCAGACAAAAGAAGTAGGTGCTTGGATGAAATCCAACTGGCTTAATCCCAACTGATACTAAAATGCAGAACTTCCTACACTTAGAATATCAAATGACAGGTCAAAGATGAAATCATTTGCTGGTATGAAAAGTAGGAAACATTTCAACTCTGAGCAGTTTCTCAAAGATTTTCACAGTTATCTTGCTTAACATATTATCTTAAACACAGTAAAGCAAGCTCCATGTGGGCTAGTATTAATTTGTGCATGCACACGGCAGAGCAAGAAATAGTAACTCTTTTTATTTTTCATCTCATATTCTTATTAAGGTGCAACTGGGAAAAGAGTACCAGAATCCATGTCATATTCTAGAGAATTACAGCAAACAGAACTTGTAACTAGAATGTAGGATAGATACCATAAAGAAACAAGATATACATCTGATCTTTCAAATCAAAATGAGATGTTCAGGACCGGGTGGATTCAAACCCGAGCAGGAAAGACCTGCTCAGGTAGCCTTGACAAAAGAAAACTTGCCTCATCTTATTCCCAAATGAAAAAATTTTATGAGTAACATTAAGAAAAAGAATAAAAAGAAATAGGAAGAAAAGAATTTCATTCATAGCAGTACAATTCTTCTGGACCTCCATTTTTCAACAGTCTGTGGTTTCATAATTCAGGATATTGGTATTTTTCTCTTTCAATCTTTATTGCTCTTTTCTCCACACACATTCAAAGGTAAAGGTATTGAGGGAATTTGAATGAAACAAAAGTGAATAAATATTAAATTAAAACAAGGAATGAATGTATATATGATATTTACAGAGTACTTTTCTAACGAAAATTAAGCCAGGATTTTGGCTGTAATTGCCTAGACACAAAAGCTAAAAGCGATTTCAACAGCTATTAATGTGATGTACAAGGGAGTGAAGAAGCTGCAAACATTCCCAGTGGAAGGAAATTTTCGCTAGCCCTTTAACCTGGAGAGTCTCTCTCTCTCAGTTTCTCTCAATCTGTCTCTGGGGCTGTCTCTCTCTCTCTCTCTCTCCTCTGTCTCTCTCTCTGCCTCTCTCTCTCTCTCTGTCTCTCTGTCTCTGTGCCTCTCTCTGTCTCTCTCTGCCTCTCTCTGTCTCTGTCTCTGTCTCTCTCTCTCTCTCTCTCTGTGCATCTCTCTGTCTCTTTCAAATACATTTGTATATATGCAAAAGTTTATGTGAGGAACAATAAATAAAATAGTGCATGGTGAACACTGTCGTCGCCTATATCCTTACAGTAAATTTTGTGCTGAAATTCATTGTTGGGTCACTGAACAAACTTGGAAGCCATGACATTATGCAACATTACCAATCATTTAGTTGCCAAGATATTTAAAATTACTGTCTTTATTTAATCTTCAACATTTTTATATGTTAAAAAATTAGCTTCAAGAGTAAGCAAATTGCCCAGTGCCATTTAACTAGCAGGTGACTGAACTAGGGTCAGAAACTTCGCACTCTGATGATGCGTCCATGCCCATGCAGGGTGACTATGTTGGCCTCATTAATAGTGATTCTGCTAAAGGTCGAGAGTTAATAGTCAAGGGAGTTTTCTGCTATTCTGGTTTTATCTACTACTGAGGCTAGAATATTTATTACATTGGAACGAATGAGTTGAACATCTTCCAAATGGTCTTCCATAAACGCTTGTCCTTCCAGCTGATCTTCCCAGAGTTGGCAATTTCATTGTTCCTTGAAGCACTTCTTTTTATAGTCATGTTTGAGGTCTTCAGATCAGAAGAAAATAAGCATCACATCAAGCCTTGATAGCAAACATGTGCCTTAAGACACGTTTTCTTACACTGTTTCCCTTTGCCTCATCCTTTCATACACAATTCTTTCATTTATCCATGTCATAATTGTACTGACTCCAACTCTTTCTAACCACCCATAAGCTCCAGTTGTTTTTTCAACTTAAATTTCATAGTACACCACAAATATCACTGTGCTGCTTTTCTCCTACTGTCCCTCCAGTAAACTTCAACCTTCCAACAATCCCATAAACTAAATGCTTTCTTCTAAATGTTTTAAGATGAAATAGAAATTATTTTTCATAGGACTGTCAAGGCAGTTTACAGGGAGGTTTTCACTAGGGTATCTCTCGCGTATGACTTCCCTTCAGAAAGTCACAGAGAGCTGCTAAGGCTTTCGGTCTTGTAAAGTTGCTGCTAAAGTTCATGAGCTCCAAGTTGCCACAGTGCAAGAGAAGGAGAAAAGCAGGCAGACGCTGGGGCTGCTTACTAAATCTGAACACGCGTCCCGGCACACATGCAGAATCTCAGGCTCCATCTGAATGCACAACTGTAATTTCTTTCTTGCCATCAGATCAAAGACAACAGCTCAAAACTATCTTAATTTTTCTGTTTTCCTTTTACCACTTCTTCCTGAAAGGAATGCACAGAAATAGCTGCAATGTATGAGAAGAGAAAAAAAAATACCATTATATGGAAAACAAGACCACAAAATGCTCTGAGAAAAAAAGAGAAAAATGATCAAGTGATGCTAAAATACCTGAGCAAAACAAATTTTATCCATGTTTCATTTTTGCAAGAGCCAAAAGGCCTCTTCTTGTACTTTTATATTTGTTTCTTTATTTTTTGGTTAAAGCACACCTCTGAGATACCACTGAGATGCACTCATGCAAGATTTGAAGGCAAAAAAAAAAAAAAAAAGGAAAGAAAAATAAAATGATGTTATCTTTGTAACACTATGGTGGTTAATAAAAGAAGCTTTTCTATGTGTGTAGGGATTAATTGACATCTGGATGTATATCATTACCACCCTGATAAATAAAAGGAAATTTGGGTGACAGCAGCAGATTTCTAACTTCTGGGTTGCAACCGTGATGATTTAGTCCTTAAATCAAAGGCTTAGTGACCTTTTTGTAACTTTTCTTAAATACTTGTGGTAATATTTAACCACTTAATTCACTGAATTAAATCATTGTCTGTGTAAAATATCTAGAACTGTGGCACAGAAAGTATTTGATAATTAGACGGGTTATAAGAAACTGAATTTCTCCTGGGGTTGGTTTATCTGACTTGGAGAGCTTTGCCAGTTGAGAAACAGGAAAGCAGGAATGAAACACCATGCGCTCCCGCATGTGTGTCAAAATAGTTACAGAGATCTTTCAATTCTCCGCAGTGAAATGCTCATGGAAGAGAACCTGTGGCAGAGCAGACGTCTGCCCTGGAAGACTGCCACACTGAGACTGAGGAACACAAGTAACACGGAGTAAGCAGCTATTCTGATGGTACTGGAGATTTGTAATGAAAATAAGAACTGAAATCCACAGTTTTAAATCTTTAGCTCAAGTAATGATGCTCAGGTCTCTTGAACGTTTAGGATTGGCTGCTGAAACTGAAAAGCAGGAAAAGAAACTTCTACCACTGCTAAACTGTAACATAAAATGGTTTACCAGCCTTGCCAGGTTTAAAAGAATTTAAGAGACGTGCTAAGCCCCTGAAAATGGAATGAGGCATGCCTTGGTTACTTTTCTCTCATTGCTGAGACAAAATACCCAATGCCCAGAATGAAGGAAAGGTTTCTCTAGCTCACAGTTTGTGGAGGTTTCAGTTCACACTCGGCTGGCTCCAAGGCAGAGTGGCACATGGCAGAGGGCAACAGTTGATGGTGGCAGAAAACAGCAAAAGCAGCAAGAGCACAAGGGAGAGCAGGCAAGAGCAAACCTCTTTCCCTCCCTTACATTGTATGCAAACTACGCCGCCCCAGGGCAGGCATAGCACTCACATTCATAATTTCAGCATTGGACTTTGAACCAATCATAAACTCTAGAAGCCTGCACCCATGATGGCATGAGGCTTTGGGGGGACATCCAGACACAAACCATAACAAGGTATTTGGATGAATTATGATAAAACTGAGGATTTTAACTCACAAAAGATAGAATTTAAGAACAGAAAATAATGCCACTGCTCTGATGACAGAATGCTTTGCCTTGCCTAAAGACCCGTAGTGACTTTATCGGGGGTAGTTACTTGCAAGTGGAGAGCCATTTTCCTATCTCAGTCTAACTCCACTCTAACTCCAGGTGTGCAAGTGGGCGAATATTCCAGCATCCTTAAGGTAGTAAGTAGGGACTCTGAGATGGGAGGAAGCAAACAATGAGAAGTGTATGAGTTTCCTAATTTATATAGACAGATATCTGATTAATATAAGAAGAAATGAAATTGATGGTCCTTAATAATTGAGAAAGTGTAAATATAAGGAAAATTGGTTCATGAACTATTCATCTCTGGGTTTTATTATAACAAAACCATTTTTTTGATAGTTAAGACTTTCTAGAAAATTGCCAAATACTCTAAGGAAAGATGCCAGAAGAACATTTAATAAATTATCTTAAATAGTAATACTAAAAAAAACCATGAATACTATAAAATAAAGGCATTCTCATTTACAGCAGTATTGATACTAAGAAAATCACGTATTATGATCAAATAAACATTTATGAACTACACATGCTAATGCAGACTTGAAGTAAATCAGTAGATACATAGAAATGCATAAATACATGTTACACAGTGGTTCCATAAATTTTGTGAACATTTTGAAAATGCTATCTAGGGGAAGTACAATTGTATATTTTACATACAATTTTGAGATATTCTCAGGATTCCTTGTATCCCATTACTGAAACCCCTATTGTGATAGATGTCTTTGACTAAGAGACCCCGCTAAGTAATTGGATATTTGAGTAAAAGATGCTAGTACTGTAATTAGGTCGTTGAAGTTTTGCCGTCTGAGAAACTGATGTCGTGCTCAAAGAAACTGCTCTGTTCTCGCGAGAAGGTGTAGCAACATGCATCAGAAGGAGCAGGGTGGCCATTGTTAGGGCACCGGGGTATCCATCTCTGCTCCTCCTGCTCTTGGGTTTCCTGTCTACCATGCAATCTCCCTCATCACAGTTCTCTTGCTGTGAGATCATCTGCCAGAGGCTCTTGCCAGAGCTGGCGTCATGCTGCTGGGACATTTCAGCCTCTGAAATATAGCTAAGTAAACGTTTTCTTGTTGTCCAACCTCAAGAATTTTGCTCTAGCAACAGGGAACTGACAAATGTTTCCATTAAATTTATGAGATTATCAGACCACAGTATGTGTATTAATTTACTTTGCAGCATCACTGTAGAATTATTTCTGTTATGGTACGTTACATATATATGTACACATCTACATATACTCAAAATAAAATGTTGTTAGCTATAATGTCCTCTTCGTAGTGATCCCTTGGTAGGTTGTGATGCCATGAACATTTATAGAGTTAAAGTGGAAACAGATTTTTGAATTTGCTTCATCAAATGAACAGAAGTCTGGTGCATTTTCTTTTGCTGTGATAATCATTTTTAAAATCATCAGTAGCAAGTATGCATATATCAACCTGATTTTAATCTTTTATCTTTATTTTACTTTTACCAAAAATTTAATCATATTCAACTGCATATATTTTATAGGAAATTTGAAACACTTGGAAAGACACAGGATATAAACATATATAAATCTTACAATCATTAATTGTATTTCAGGTCTCAAAGAAATGATCGATTTTGCAATCTTTCATCTGGAACCTGAGCAACTTCGCTGAGGATAACAATATGTAATATAACAGCTGCTGTTAATTCCTATCACTTTGTTTTGAAGCCCTGTATCATTTTTATTGTTTTTGCTTTGATTTATTTTTGTCTATGCTGTTGTTATTTCATTATTTTTGTATTATTATCCTTTTTATAATAAAAAAAGAAATGCTTAACCAAAATTCTTTAGATATCTTTTTAGATGTGCACTCCAGGTTGCAAATCTTAACGTGGCATGTTTGTCATTACATTGAATTAGAAATGCAAATTAAGGATTCTATGCATTTTATCAAAAGGATGTATTCTTAATATCCAATCTAACAGAGCAAATTAAACTAAATTGTCATTCTTCACTGCATTATATGAATTATAAGAGGCTAGGTGCTTGATTTCATGTTTCACCAAAATAGTATAGCATAGCCAGCTCTGTTCTGTACCTTGATCTTCATCACCTGGTCAAAAGTAAGACATTTTTATGGATGTTATCAATGTTCCCAGTCCACTATTTTCAAAAACTAGCTATAGCCCCTCTGACACTCACCGTCACCCTGTGCAGTTTATTTATGGCAGTGACTACAAATTATCAGAAAACTGCAAGGCTCTCAACTTTAATAGATTCTTTTTCCGTTTATGCTATTACTTCTCTTTTAGGAAATATATTGATTCCAGGCTCCAGATTGTCAGTAAGATCATGAACTTCCTATGGATTGAGAGCTAAAATTTTAATTTGAAATTTTCCCAAAAATGAGTACTTCAAATTGTGTCATATATCATGCCTTATTTCATTTATGATCATTCAAAAATTTTTTATTGCTTTCATATTTGATTCATTCTTTTATGCAGTAAGATAAAATGAATAGTTTGAAAAAAATCTTAACAACCTATTGATGGCAATGGTCCAACAGTTCAGCAATCAGGTTTCTATGCCATTGAATGATAAGCATTATTATGGATCAAAAGTGATCCTGAAGTTTAGATAATATTAGTACTAAAAAACTAATTATTATGCTCAGGAGTATACCCAATTTCTTTTGATGGATAGTATTCATTTATACCAATCAGACAGTTCCAAATAGCCAGTTTTCAATTATTAATTGTTTCCACTTTCAACATTCATCTATTTTTTATTTATTGATGTTTCTATATATCATCTCATAACTAATTTAGATAACTACTCTTAGGTATTATAGAGTCTATAATTGTTGAGTTGCCTAGGGTACTCCATCTTAGCTTTCTTCCAGGTATATTAAAAAATATTTCTTCTTAGGTGTAACATCTCTACATGGAATCTTTTCACTGCTTCCAAAAATATAATTTTCAAATTAATATGCTCATTTCTCTCCTATTAATGTTTTTCAAGCACAAATTAGATTTACCTTCATGAAATTAAAAATAATTTACTTTTAAAAGTCAGTCCTAAGCTATTAAATTTCCAAAGTTTAATATACTAATGTCATTATGTGTATGAGCTTTTAAGTGACATAAGAATGTAATTTGATCGCTTTATAAGATATGTTCATTAAACTTACATTACTTGCTAAGTTTACACATTTCCTAATTAAAACTACAAATACCATGACAAATGGAAATTGGATGGCAATATTTTCTTCTTTAAAAAATGCCCTGCTTGTAACTCACTGCATGTCTAACACATGGTACTGTAATTCACCCCGCCTGCATCTGAGGGCCTATCTTAATTCTACCCTTTCTTAGGTTAGACGTGTCACCCAGAAGACCTGTGCAATGTAACATGGGACATTCCCCAGTCCAGAGTCACGGAGTCACACTCATCAAGCAACATAAGAATTACATTGTCAGACTTTAGTGTTTGGGAGATTTTAAGTATTTGTAAAGTCGGTGAGGCTCAGGAGAAGCACCAAGGATGTTTGGACAGCATTTTATAGCTCATAGAAATTATTTTTCTGAGCCGGGTATGGTGGCACACTCCTGTCATCCCAGCACTTGGGAGGCTGAGGCAGGAGGATCATTCCGAGTTCGAGGCCAGCCTGGGTTACAAAGTAAGCTCCAGGTCAGCCTGAACTGCATGGCGAGACCCTGCCTCAAACAGACCAAAAAAAAAAAAAAAGTACAACAAAAAACAGAAGGAAATTCTTTTTCGGTTGCTTCAAACCCTCTCCACTTTCAGTCCTCCACTCCCAGGTCTGTCTTCATATATTTCATAAAGGGAGAGGGTAGTGTGATGTGGAAGGAATTTGGTTTTTTTTTTTTGGAATACAAATATTCAGAATTTAGATAATCGTTCTCCTTCTGTAATTGACTGGACTAATGATCATTTCCTTTTATTTAATTAAGTAGTTCTCATTTTCTGTTATACTCCAAGCTTCGATTCTTGTAAAAATATATCTTCTTGCTTATAAAGGTCTTTCCCATCTACCTTCCAAGCATTTTGGATCAGGTTATAGCCTTTAATTGTATTACACTTTTGGGTGGGTGTTTAATTCATTTCAATCGCCTTGTGATTTCAATGTCACCATTTTCCCCTATGCTGTGAAGTGACAGTCTCTGTGTGCCCGTTAATACTTCCCATCTACTGAGCGCATACGAAAAGCTTCCTGCGTGTTGCCTCATGAAACACAGCCAGGACTGAGAATGCAGATTCAGGAAAGCTAATTTCCCCCGATGTTGCCAAATTATGAGCTCCCCAGAGTATTTATACTTCTAAGCACAACATACTTGGTTCCCACTGAATCATAGTTTCTATGCTTAGCTATACATGACTTTCTAAGTTTTGCCATTCTGGGGAATGCAATGTGTTCTTTAACTTGTATCTCTTAATTAATAGTGGGAATAAATCTCTCCAAATGTTTAATGGACTCGCTGTGGCTGCCTCAGGCTGTATCCCAGCTCCTTGGGAGGCTATGAGGGGAGGTCCAGGGTCGGGCCAGACAATTTAGTAAGATCCTGCCTCAAGTTAAAACTGTTTAAAAGGCTGGGAATATAGCTCAGTGATGGAGCACTTAACTAGCATAACTGAGTTCAATCCACAGTACTGAAAGAAAAAGTAATGCTGAATAGTCTTTCTGGATCCCATTTCTCTGAGTTGCTATTCATTTCCTAAATTATCTCTTTCCTTTTTTTTTTTTTTTTTTTTTTTTTTTTTTTTTTTTTTTGGTTTTTCTCTGGTACCAGGAACCAAACTCACGACCTTGCACTTGCCAGGCAGGCGCTTTGCCGCTGAGCTAAATCCCCAGCCCTCATCTCTTTCCTTGAATAACACTTTTCGAAAAGACTTCTTAAATATTCCACACACATATATTTCATACTTTATTTTTATAATACAAATATCTTCCCATGTGCCATCCTTCCATATGCTTCTCTATAGGTATCCTTGTTAAACATAGATCCTTAATTCTGATGCATCTGATACTTTCTTCTCCTTAATGGGCTTGGGTTCTAATCAGGAAGCATGAAAGGTGTCCGGGTCTAAGCCCCGTGTCAGAGGCATCAATGCCTCTTGCTATAAAAAACAGTCTTAATATTCCCTCAACCAGTTTCTTTTTTAATAACTTAGAGGAAAGTAAGTATCAATCTAGAAAAACAGGAGAATTATCTTCTTTTTTTTTTTGGCTTTTTGAGACAGGGTCTTGCTATTCAGTTCAGGCTGGCCTTGCGCTCACTTTGTAGCCCAGGCTGGTCTCAAACTCAAACTTACAATGATCCTCCTGCCTCAGCCTCCAGAGTGCTGGGATTACAGGCATGTGCCACCACGCCCAGCGAGAATTATGTTCTTATGGAATTATTAATAGGAAAGGTACGGGTGGATAAAATCCTGTTTCATACGGAGTGACAGGGATCTAATATAATATCATAAGGCAAAAATGAAGGGAAGATTTTACTTGACATTAAAACACCTCTATTGGAAACAAGAGGTTTCACTGACTTTTATTCTGTTTTTACTTTTTTCACGTATAAAATCTTCAATAAATATTACTTTGTAAATTTGGCATAATCAGGCAGGAGATAATTTCTTTAATATCATAACTAACTCATGACTAACAACTTTGCTTTTTATGTTCCAAAATTTTTTGAATTATTTAGTGTGGAAATGATTTTGAAATATATTATATCCTCCTTTGTTTTAAAGAGTATATAAATGGCTTCTTTTGTTTAGTATGTTATAGGCATCATTATGAATTTCATATACTATATCTGGCTGTCACACTGTGTCACTTGAAGAAGTCTCTAAGGATGGCTTCATTGAGGATAAATGACTATACATCACCAGTTTTTTGAATGAATACAGTGAATACACATAATTTTTCTGTCTCTTCCTCTACCATGAGAATAGTATACAAGCAATTATTTTTCTGCCATAGTCTTTATCAGTAAAATAAAGATTATAATGATAAACCACATAACAATAGGATTGTGAAGAGTAAATCAATTTATATATAAACCCCACTGAACATTATGTATGTATCAATGATAACCCGTATCTTATTATTAGCAATGTGGTTGTTTCAGTGACCCTCAATGCACAATAGCACTACTTTTAACCAAAATTTTAATTTTTGATGAATAGAAAAATAAATGCTCAAAACTGTTAGTATTGCCTGTAAAATAAAATCAAATAACCCCTCAATCAGGCTTTCTAACAGTAACGCTGGGAAGAACATATATGTATATTTCTCTGTTTATATGCAGGTAAAAACCATTAAGAATTGACAACTCAAATCATCTGGGTCCCACAAATGAAGAAACTAAGGTAGAAAAAGTATAATGGTGCACAGTCAGATGGTGAAGAGCTGAGGAAAAAACTGTATATGGGGGCCTGGGTATTTAGCTCAGCAGCACAGTGCCTGCCTAGCAAGCGCAAGGTCATGAGTTCGATTCCTGGTATCGGAAAAAAACAAAAACAAACAAACAAACAAAAAAACCTGTATGTGTAAGGTGTACAAGCACCAACAAAGTAGTGGTTTGCTGTCACTTATGCCACTTCCTCACAAATATGCTTGTGTCCCTGTAGGTGAGTGCACACTACTTTTGTTTTAGGTTCAAATTCTAGATTGGGTTCTGAGGAAGCCAAGTGAGGGCCTCCTGTATAAGTGAGGTGTGGACATAAAGGCAAATCATAAAACGATGTTACTGAGATCACATTTAACCAGCCCCAGAGAATTTCAGCTCTAATACTTCCAGCTCACTTATCCAATCATTTTCACCACCCAAATATATTATTACCCATTTATGGCATAATAAATTCCAAACTTTCACTCTCTGATCCATTACAGGTAATGGTGATAAAATATAAGTCTCTAAAATCATTAACTTTTCCTGTTGCCATTACATTGCCATTATAGAAATGCCCTTTTGGAAAGAAGTTATTAGTAGCATGGAATTTAGGAAGCTATACAATGCAGTCTTGAGATAGTCAACCTAGCAGTATAATAAAACAGTATGATAAATTGGCCATGCACCAGTATTTAATACAGTTTTCTTGCTAATCTTATTAGCAAACTTGTTTGAGTCCTGAGAACGCAGAATGATAAGAGGACCTTCTGAGGACATTGGTGAAAGACGGTTTCAAAGTTACGGTCCACATGTCTTTACACATCGCGTTAAATGGCACATTTCTACCGAGAGAGAACATACGTTTAGAACCTCTGTGTAAAACTAGGCAGTGATACCAGCTGACAAGAAAGGAAATTCTGTGAGTGTCAGTGTTCTCTGTATTCTTAAATCAGTCGTTTGTGTCTAGACATCACTGTCCGTGTGCTCAGTAGGACTCAGTACTTTTATGAAATGGCTGAAAAGACAACTACAGTCTGTCTAAAAAAAGAGGTGCTGAAAAGCATAGATGGCTGTTATCTTCTGTTCAAGGTGAAACAGCAAACCAATGAGTCATTCACCACGCCAGTTTTCAAGACAGTTTTCTCAACAATATTACAATATTAAACAGTGATCCCAGTTTAGATTATGCTTTGCATCTGGATTGAAACAAACCAACCAAGGTTATAAGGCTCCACTTCCTCTAGCGCTGCGGCTAACCTTAGTGTTCTTGCTTGTGGGAGATGGATGATCCTAACCTATGAGAGACACATTAAGAGTATTTATGTTCAGACGTATAGAAATGGCAGGTGAATTTTTCTTCCACACATTGCACACAATGTAAACAAAACAGTTTCATGCCCTCACTCAAAGACATAAATAAATAAAATAATAATAAAATATCTAACATTCTAATCTACTGTCGTATGAAGGATTACAGAAAAAAATTAAGACAAAAAATGTGCAAGAAATAGGAGAACTCAAAGACAAATAGACTCTACCATAATAATTCCCAGACTTCCAGTACAGAACACAATAAATAAAATATACCTTATTCTGAGAGATACTAATGTAGTGATTTGTGGTGGGAATTCTCTTTTAAGTAATGTAAGGTTGACATCAGGAAAACATTTATCTAGCAGTTGTTGACGGGAATAGTCATTATGCTTATGCGTATGCGGTACTTAAAATACACAAAGTTAAATATAAACGTTACTTCCAGTTTGTGCTTAAAATAAGTCCATACTAATTGAAATGAAAGATTAATGACTTTAGGGAATTTGAAAGAGAAGGATTTATTTACATGGATTTGTTCTACCGGAACATGCATAAAATAACAGCTCCAACTTCATACAGCAAGTACCTCTGTTTCCCCCACATTAGTATCCCCTTCTCGTCCTCTCTTGGCCTCTTTCCATTTACATAAAATCTATAGACCTAAGCAAACACTGGAGGACGTTTCTATTTTCTATTAGGTGCCTTCCCCAAGGCTATGGAAACTCCCAAAAGCCATGTGTAAATTCAACGCAGAGGTGTGGCGAAAGGCCCGCAGAATGATTCTTTCCCTGTGTTTTGCTAGCACCTCAGTCACTCTTTTGTAGAACTTGTCTACTACTGGGAGCGTCCTGGGGAATCTGCTCCCAGAACTGACAGTGACCACCTAAAAACTCATTTACCTTGGTCTTTCTTCCATTACTGTCTCATTCTCCCAGCTCTCTAATTCCTGCTTCCCAAGGAAGCCAGGGACTTGCCTCAGGCTCTGTCTTGAGAAAACTAGGATATTTCCTTAAATTTTTATTCTGCTTTCTATTTCAGCTTATTTATTCATGGCTGCACTAGCAAAGAATAAATAGTTCATTACAGTCTATGCTCTTGTTATATTCTCCCCTGTAGGTCCAAAGTGATTGTTTATAATCCTGCGGAAATAATTTTCTACATAGAGGTAACTTTTTAATAAAAATCTAACAACCCTTTCAAATGAGAGAAATAGCATATATCGCTTGTCAAAATTCTCTAAAAAATAAGGATTTTTTTGTAATTGTCACTGTCTTTTAGATACCTGCGTGGTCATTATCTGCATATAGGATGCTGACGTATAGCAGCACATCTTTGCTCAGAGATGGCCAACTGTCAACGGGTCAAGGTAATCCTGATGACAGAAAAGACCTCACAGCGGACATGCTGTAGGATGATTCAGACAGCTTCCATGATAAAGCGAGCTGCGTGATGTGTGATACTTATTTCAGATAGCATACACTATGTCAGCTCATGAGCAGAGCAGGAAATTCTGATTAAACAGGACTTTAAGCAGCTATTCTGAAATGCCACACAAATGACTCAAATTATTGGTCTGTCTAACACCAGCCAGTAGATTTTGTTTGTACTATTATGTTACTTAGACAGCGAGAAAGGAAACCCAATTTGTACCTCTCTTTTATTTTGAGCATCATACCCTTCCAGAAATATTGCAGTCACTGAGTATGATTCTATTCTCAGCTTAGAGAAGAAGCACCTGGAACCCAGGAATATTACATGCTTTGTTTCACGTCACAAAACTAGATTTTGGCAAACTGAGACAACCTGATTTCCAGGTCTGCAATTTCATACATTGATTTAAATGGCCACATACACGCCTATAAAAACTGTAATCTGTAAATCCAGTAGCCTCCCCTGTGTGCACTGCCACATATAAGCCTCCAGTCACAGAACCTGGCAAGTCATCATTTGCAACCAGTGTTGAACTACTGAAGGAAGGTCCATAGAACGGCATACAACACAGCAAGGAGCCTTTCCTGCTGTTCTGAGTGGAAAACCACACCTGAATATGCCTTCAATCTCTGACTCCTAAAGAGTAACACATAGCTGCTTTTCATTCGTGAGCCTTCAAGGAGGCAAGGCAGTGCTTTACAGGGACGCCCTGAGCAGTCATTTGCTACATAGACCCTCGGAAAGAAGCGTCGGCACTGCCTGAGAACTTGGTAATAGTTCAGATCTGCAGGCTCTACCCAAGATCACTGAATCAGAAGTTCCTGGAAGAGGGACCTGAGAAACTGTTTACTCTGGGTGATTCTGATACATGCCAAATGTGATACCAGATCACTACAAGATCACTCCGTAAATGGCTACTTGTAATGTGAAGCCACCAGAAATAAAACATGGTTATGAAATGGAAAGCCAATTAGCAATGTGAACTTTAAAAGGTTTATACAGCGTGTGTTCAAATTCCCTTAGAACTAACAACCAGCTTGGGATAAAAGTTCCAGTTCATTTGTATCAGAGAATATCGATCATGGTACACCAAAATAAGCAGAACAAACCCTTGCAGTTAGTCAGAACACTGCCTCCTGTGCAATCCATCCACAGCAGCCTCAGCTCCGACCCTGCTCAACACACACCCCAGTCTCTAACTAAGCCTGCACCAAGTGTGCTGCATCTGACTGGGTAGAAAGAAACAAGAAACAGCACTGACTCCCGTGGCAAGAAAACCCTTCTATTTTCAGTGTGTTTACACATCTCTAACACTTGCTGAGCTTTTCACCCAATTGAAAAGATAGTTCAGATCATTTTATAGGCAACCCTCCTTAGCCCCATTCCTGTCATATTTTTGATTTACACCATATCTTTGTGCAGAAACCTTTCATTGAAGGACATAAGCTTGCCTTTTATTTGCAGATTCACCATAATCATATTCCATACTTGAAACAAAGTGAATACCACCCCCTAAAATTTGTATATTGAGGCTCAACCCTAATTTTTGGAGTTAGGCCTTTAAGAAAGTAATTGGGATTAACTGAATCAAAGAATGGGATCCTAACCTGATATGATTTGTTTCCTTCGCAGAAGAGAGAAGAACCAGGAATCCAAGTGCACAGACGAGAGACCATGTAAGCTCACAGGCAAAGTATCTGAAACTCAAAGAGAGAGGCCTCGGGAAAAACCAAACCTGCCAATGCTGTGAACTTGGACTTTAGCCTCCAAAATAAATTTCTGCTTTTTAAATCACCTAGTGTAGTATTTGGTCATGGCTGTCCAACCTAATGTAATACTTTTATTTATTAATTTACTCAATTAAGATGTATTGAATTTGTGCAAGAAATCATACTCTACTAGACAGTCATGCCACTGACGCTAGTCTGAGGCAGTCCCTGCTCCTACGGGGTTCCCAACTCATCAGAAACAACGAGCAAACAATTAAAGACTCTAAAGTGTTTTAAGTGTAATCATTCGAAAGTACAGCGGGTGCGTACACCAGTCACGTGGTGGTGCTCACGGGGCTTTGGAGAAAGACCACATGGACAGCCGTAGCCTGGGAAAACACTCAGAGGAGCAGCAAATGCCTGAGAACTGCGGTGGAGAGAGAGGAAAGAGCCACAGTGGCAAGAAACAGTGGTGTGATGACCTTGTGATCATGAAAGACCGGGAAGAACTGATGAGCTCGAGGAGAAAAGCAAATAGCAAAACATCTCGCTTGCCGCAGGAGAGATCTGTCTTATTCTTAGTGTTCAGGGGACAGCGCTACCCGACAGTTTCTCAGCTGCAGCACCGCTGAGGTTGGCGCTGGGTAGTTGCTTGCTGTGGGGAGGAATAAAAACTGCGATATTTCCTTCTCCCCAGATGTGACAGCCTAAACTGTCTCCAGATATTGCCAAATAAGCAGACAGGACAGGTAAGAACAACAACAATATAAAACACCTCTGGTTAAGAAAAATGTTCCTAAATGGTTCATAACTAAAGAAGCTAGAAATAACCTGATTAAATTTGCATTTGATCAAGACTCAGGAACAGTCTCCAGCATAATGATTAAAAGCCAGGACTCTGAGCCCAGTGTGTGTGGTCCCACCCAGCACGGGCCTCCCTCTAGTTGTACGAATGTGCAAATGGTAGTTAACTTTTGTAAGTGGATATTTTCCTCTTTGAGATGACATCATGAGAGTATAGATATTTTATAGACTTGTGAGATGAGCTGTATTAAACTACATGAAAAATTCAGAATAAAGCTTGGCAATAAATGTTATATAAATGTTTGCTAAATTAATAAAAAAGACTTCTGAGGAGACCTGAAATAAGAAAGGCAGGTCAAATGCAAAGGACATGTGTTAAAGTTTGGTTGAACCTCAAAATTTCCCACAGTCTGCTCAGAATTAGGGATGTGCTCCTTTCAATTCAGAGTTCTGAACATTGTGTTCTGGTTTATCGTGTTCTATAGGTTACTATGGAATTGTGATATGATCTTTGTATGTATCCAAACAGCTTTATTAATTATTTATTTATTCATGTGTGCTCCATAAGTGTATTCTAAATTAAGGAGTGAGAGCAAGAGCACATCAAACAGCAGCTTTCTCTAATGAGCATATGCATCAGTTTTAATGAGAATTGCCCACTCATTAAAAAAAAACAAAAAAGAATTGCCCACTCATTTTAAGAACCAAAGGTACCTCAGCAGTGGAATCCAGTGGGCTCTGGGATTCTGATTGTTATGGTTGATACATTGTGTCAACTTGGGGAGTCTAGAGGTTTGGCTAAGTGACTCAGCAGGAAGCCAGGGTGCTTACTTTGTATACATCCTGCCCTCCAAGAGGAGGGCATGGAGATTATGTGAGAGCTACATGCCCCTTAGGTGGGGGTAGCCTGTTTACAATGTAAGGGAGGGAAAGAAGCTGCTTGCCGCCATTCCTCCCTTTTGCTCTGGCTGATTTGCTGTTCAGCTGCTGTTCCCCACTTTGCTCTTCTTGCTTTGCTATCTTCTGCCTCGGAGCCAACCAAGTATGGACTGAAACCTCCACAAACTGTCAGCTAAATAAGCCTTTCCTTCCTTCATTTTGGGCATTGGGTATTTTGTCTCAGCAACGAGAGAAAAGTAACCAAGACACTGATCTTTCTTCACTTCACTCCTGTTGCTGGTAGAATTCTTACATGCCCCAGAGACACCCACATTTTTCTTACGTGCCCCAGAGACACCCACATTTAACCACTTACCAGTCCAATTATCTAAATACAATATGACCAAAAATGGCATACTATTTTATTAATTTTTATAAGATAATATGACAGGGAATACAAAAATGACAATTTTATCAAATTTATTCAATAGTTTTTCTGAGTACGGTGTCTTAAAGCATTCAATACACAGTGCAACATTACCGTTTAGACAGTAGTATCTGGTCTGTTGCCAAATTCCTTTTGCATTGTCTTTCTTTGAAGAGCACACATTTCACTGTCTTGCTGGCCTTTCCCTTCCTTTCTGTGAGTCGTGTAATTTCAGCGAGATGTCCTCCCACTGAATGTAACAGTGAAGGCACACCTGGTGGAAGTCCTGGCTTGCATTTCATTATCTTGTATTTTTCAATTATTTGGTCTATTAGACCTAATCTAAATTGTGAATGACTGTTTAAATCCACCTTGTTTAGAATAAATAACAAACAAGTTCCATATTGTCTGATCCACAAGGTACAGATGTGTTTTATACTAATATTTTTCCTCCCTTTTGGATTATAGGATAGCTTGTTAGATACTTGTCAACTTTGCCAACACCACCCATAGAATTATTATAATCATTGATTACTGTTGCAATGTTTTATTTCATTTTTCTTCAGGTTCTATCACTTCTATACCATGAGTAGCTGACAATAAAGGAGATACATGTCTTATGTCTTTCCATTTCATAACACAGACTTTCCTCTCTGACACGCTAACGTGTCTCCTGTTATGAGTTTTTCTTTTTCAGATCTTTTACCACTTCCTTCCTATTCGGTCTCAAGGTCCCAAATGTGTCCATTTTGTATGGTAAAAGAATATCATTGAGTTCTGAAGAAGTATAAAAATATGTTTAATGTACTTATGATAAATATGTTTAATGTACTTATGAAAAATTACAGGTAATTTTTCACAAATACAATAAACACACATTAGTAAAAAGAAAATAACCAGAACTTATCATTAGATTTCACTAAAACAAACATCAAAGACCAATATAACATTCAAAATAAAAAGTATGCCAAAGTCATTGATATAAAACAAATAAACAGGCATATGAGTATATCCCACACAAATAAGAATCCGTTGAAATGACAGCTGAGCAATGCTTGGGACAGTCAGTAAGTAAACAACTGCGCTATGCAAGTGACACTCAGAGTACTACTGAGTTATTAAAAGGCCCAACCTTCTGAGGTTGGGCAGAATCTGTAAACATGAGGATATGTCACTCCCACATTTATTTCACCTTGTATGAGGAAAGCAGATGTTCCAGATGACCTGAGTCTAATCCTATGTATCTAAGCGCTTAAAAACAGTTTTCTCCCGCTGGAGACAGAAGAGGATGCCAGAGAGACTGGAAGCCTGCGTTTCAATGTGTCCCGGCCGGCCTTGCTGATCTTCTCACTGGCCTCTTTGTGCTGGCGTCACGGAGGAGGCCACATGCAGGACAGAACGATGGGGACAACTTGTAGGAACTGACAGTGACCCTCTGCCCCTAGCAGCAGCGAAACAGTGATTCACTGACAACTGGAAGACAATTTGAATGAGCTTGAAAATGAATTCATGCCCTCACCTCCAGGTCAGAGACCCGCTCAGCTAGTACTTGCAACTTGGCCTGTGAGAGGGAGAGGAGACAAAGCAGGTGGGCTTACTCCGTGCCTCCTGGAATTGTGAGACCATAAACTGATGTTGTTTTCAGTGGGTGTGTTCATGGTCATCAGATAAGCCACTCTAGAAATGAGCAGAACACCTTTAAGAGTGGCTGAATGTTTATCCTAACTTGTGTTCTGTGAAGAAATGTTATTACATGTATCTATCCATTTATTTACACATCCACTCTGGAGTAGACATGTGTAATATGTTATCTACTAGAATGACTTCAGTAGCTATTGCACAAGCCACGAGCCACAGCATGGATAAATCTCATAAACATAACATTAAGGGAGAAAAGAACAACCAGAAATAAAAGAATCCTTACCGGACGACCCCACTTGCATCATACTAAGGAATGAGTTAAATTATGTTGTTCATGGAATGTCTATTTAGGGGGTAAACATTGAAATGAGAACCATAAAGTGATTACCAAGAAAGTCAGAATGGCGGGTCCTTTGGTGAGAGGGAAAGGAACAGCGATGGGGGGTGGGGTGGGACAGAGTGTGGGGGAGGGGCAGCGTCTTTGTGTGGTGTTATGATCAGCCATGACCTAACTAGTGACTACAAGTATGTTCACCTGCTAATTATTCACTGAAAAGTAAAGTTTCTTTTGTGTCTTTTTTAATACACTATATTTTAAAAATGTTTCAAATCCAATAAAAACCTGCAAGGCATTGCACTGCTTCATTTGATTTCATTGCATATTTTTGGAAGCCCATAAAAGAATTAGCAGGGAAAACGTGTGAGAAGCAGCTTGCAATGACTAATGCAATCCCAGAACCCTGGTCCTTTTCCAGTCAAGAATGCTTCTTCTATGACACAGCTGAGAAATGTAGCTTAAAGAATCCCCTTCACTAAGAATCACATTTTTTTTCTTATAGACTCTGTTCTCCTGAAATGGACTACATTCTCCTTTTACCGTTATCATTTTATTATAGGATTTTTGGAAGGTATCGCCACCTTTTGAACATGAATATAAATTATTTCCAAAGGCGTTAATAACCACCCTAATTCACCATCTCTGCTATTTCCTGGGATCATTTCACTTGCTTCCTATCTACCCAGATAGTGGCGAAGAACTTGGCCAAGGATGAATGTACTAATGCATTCTGAACTATTACTTCACTGATATGCTGGCCCCTTTTATATTAATGTGACTGGGCAGAAGTAGTAATAAAGATAAACTGCTGATTGCTGTAATCCTTCTCCAAACCAGCCCCCTTGATGCTTGGAATAATCCTGCTCTACTCCATATGCTTTTCATATTTTTTAAAAAATTTTCTCAAATTGGAACTTTATCGCCATTAATAGCATTTAGTATCAGAGGGTCCAAGCTATTTGGCAGAAGGGAGTGTGACTGTCCATTAACCTTGGCACCTGAAGCTGAGACTCCGTCTAGATGGATAAGAGCATAGACTAGTGCACCTGATCACTGTAAAAAGCATGGAAAGAAATGCATTTTGTTTAAACTTACAGATGTGCTGCATATAGATTTCCAAGGAGGCTCAGAAGCAAGATGGGATGGGTAAGGCTTACAATATCTGTAAATCATGGCCACATTCTGACTGAAAGTCAGCTCCATCTCCGTATCAGCTGATCCCCTTCCATGCAAGCCCTGCTTATGTCTACCTCTGAGTTTTTTCCACAGGCCTTCTAGCTGAGAGTAACTCACTTCGAATTCCTCTCCCATTCAGCTGTATATATACTTCAAATTACAGCTCAAGACTTCCTTTCTGAGGGCTTTTCCAAACATATCAACATATAGCTTTGTCTCATGAGATCTTACCATTCTTGAAAGGTATCCCATTGCGTTAGCACCAGATGATGTGTTATATGAACAATCGCCGTAGAGGCAAAATACTTCTTTTTTATCATATGTGTCATCTGTAAACAATCTAAGCGTTTAAAAGGTGAAATGGTAGGAAGCATGAGACCATTAGGATTTTAAAGGCAGCATTTCAGGATGGGAAAAGTAAGCTCGTTCAACCTTAAACCCATAAATTATAAAAACACAAGAGAAATATGTTTGAACCAAGTGATTTCTGGCACATATAAGAGTGGATAGTTTGTAGATGGTCAAAAAGTGCTTGTTAATTTGATTGAATTATTTAATGTGGGATAAAGAATGACTAGCTGTTCCTGGAAACACACAGAAGACAGCGTGAGTTATTCAGATGAACAATTAAAACTAGAAAATGATACAAGTGATCTAAAAATCAAGTGAGTTAAGAAACAACCCTTGTTTTTAGCAGTGTCTGAGTTTCTGCCCTATATCAGAACACATGCTTAATGTCTACTCTTACGTTTCACATATTGAGTCTCATTTGATCTGCTGAAAATGTCTAAGAAATTAGTCATAATTTTTTATCAAGCCAAGGTTTGGAGAGATTGTATTATCTTCCTACTGCTGCTTTAACATCATACCACACTAGAGCAACTCAGAGGAACATGAACTTATCACCCAATGTTAGTGAAAGTCAAAAGTCTCACACTGGTTACACTGGCCTGAAATCAGGGTGTCAGCATGTCAGTGTCCTGAACGATCTAGGACTGGGTTTATTTCCTTACCTTTTCCAGCTTCTAGAGGTACCTGTGTTCTCATGCATAGCTGAGAAAGGCTCTTGGTCCCTTCCTCTTTTTCAAGAAACCTAGCATCTCTCTCTTCTTCTTCTTCTATTATGACATCTCCTTTCCTGACTCTCGCCCCTGTGGTTAGATTGAACCCACACATATAACCCAGGCTAATCCTCCCTACTGAAGACTTTCTATTTTATCATATATGCAAAGTCCCTTTTGTTGCATAAGATAACATTTTCACAGGTTCTATGGATTAGGACATAGGCAAACTGAAGGACTCTTTTTCTGTAGATCATAGAAATCAGGCACCTTGATCAAGAATCTCACACTTGAGAGGAACCAGAACTGTAGTGTACATCTTGTGGTACCCAAACTTATTCTCTTAATTTTTGTAGCACATTTTTTATTGCCTCTAGCATTCTTATTCTTTCCTTATTTTTTACAGGAATCCAATAAATAAAATTATCAGCTGAAAGTTAAGAAAGCATACTGCATTTCCTAGTGCTATATGTTTTAACGATGTGCCCTGCAAGATGACTAAAGAATATATCTCTAATTGATACACAAGTGACAAGGTCCTACTGACTTATAGCAAGTGTCCACAGTACCAAAAATGAGACTCACCTAATCCTGAAAAGAATACTCCTCAGTTAGAAAGCCCTAAAGTGAGAAAGAACATCTCTGAGTGATAGACTTGAATTCATACTTTTTGTGGATTTATTGTTTATGAATTTTTTTATTAATGTAATTATTTCATATTTGCAGTACATAACATTTACATTTCTAGTGTGGAGTTTGTACACGTGTGAAACACACTTCAATTCCTTTCCCACTCCCTTCCCCTCCCCCTCCCCCCTTCCATCTCTGATCTTCCCTCTTGAGGACACTGTCTCTCTATCTCCCATTTCCACACTACCAAGTACTACTGTGCTGTAAAGAAACATGAACTGGGGTCATTTGTAGGAAAATGGGTAGACCTTGAGATCATAGTATTGAGTGTAATATCAGTCACTCAAGCTTAACTATCACACAGCTTTGCTTACATGAGAAATTCAAATTACAAATTCATATTTTCTGAGCTATACAGTCAAAATGGAGGCATGGAGTGAGATCTTGATGATTTAAAGCTTAAACATTTTTATGAGGTAAGAAATGGGAGAGTGAAGAAAGGCAGAACGCAGGAACGAAAGCAGGTGAATAACACCAGCAAAGTTCTTTAACCACATGATTCTCAGACTTAGCTGCAGGCCTGTGAGGTTAGCTAACAGTGGATGTAGGTAGTAAATAGAAGTTTGGCAAAGACCATGACGAAGCCATGTCCAGCCAGAGCTTGATACCAACCAGCAGAAAGATGCTCCCCACAAGGCAGTCTACACCATGTTTCTCAAGCTGTGGGCAGCAATGATCCCACTGGAATTTACCACACAGTTTACTTACGATGCAGTTGTGCGTGGCACCTTGCAAGAGAAAGACCATTGGTAGAAAAAGGACAGAAAGCAGAACAAAGTATCACAAAGCTAAAAACAATTTTTTAGAGTTACGTATCTGCAAACTTTAGCATAAGCGTCACTGGTAAGCAGGTGACCTGAAAATTACGTAGCACGGTCCTTTTTGACTTTCCAGTAACTATGAATGATGTGACACACTGGTGCTAAATGTAGCCAGAGGGACCTAAAGGATGCTCAACTCTCAGGCAAAGCAGCTAGGTAGATGCATCCAGGGAAGCCCTCCTGGCACTCACGATCCTCCCCTGATCATGGCAATCTCCTGAACAAAGACATTCTCTGAGTATAGAGACATAAACTGTTATTTTATGTTTCCGACCATCTTGGGAAATAAATGGACTAAATATTACCTAGTTGTATCTCACTCGTTTCTCTGAAGGATTCAATATATTGACAGAT
This sequence comes from Chinchilla lanigera, assembly GCF_000276665.1. Taxonomy (NCBI): domain Eukaryota; kingdom Metazoa; phylum Chordata; class Mammalia; order Rodentia; family Chinchillidae; genus Chinchilla; species Chinchilla lanigera. The sequence goes on along the minus strand of NW_004955427.1, from coordinate 4,278,666 downwards.
TCTATTGAGTCACCCTCCGTTTAATCCAAAAGATTTAACCAGCAGGACAAGATATTTACTATTGTTTCCTAAAATATTCTTAGCACTAGCGCACATCCTATGCTCATGTTTGCAATAGCAACAACATCTTTGCTCAGTAATTGAGGTTGACAGTCAACCTTCAAGAGGAGAGCCTTGATTTCTCCTCTCATATTAAAGTACAACCCAAGCTTATTTCAGAGACAGTTGAAAGTCATCATCATTATTTCTTCTGAAAATAGCACAAACAAAATCTCTTTTCCAGGCTTATTATGTCAGTTCAGTTACCCTTTAGGATGTCATATCTTTAAAGATGTTGCACTTATATACAACCTCACTGCTGATGTGAAATTTGTTTTTTCTTAAATTCCCCGAATTTTAACAAACAAGGTTCTAAAGTAAATGCAAATTCTCAATAGTAGATGTAGATTTTTCACCTCTCTTCCCTCCTGTGTTCTTCTTGCTGCTGAAGAGGTCTAGCTCAGTCCAAGTCCTGGCAAGGTCTCTGAGGGGATAGGAAGACACAGATTTTTCTCTCAGAGCCTCGGGAACTCTCAGCCTAACAGGTGCTGAACAGAGGAACGGGCACAGTTATGGTCTGGCAGAGCATTCTGTAAACATTCTGGAATGAACTAGCCATTTACAGGATACTGTAATGAGTGCCACAAAAAGTCTGTGTTCTCCCACAATTTATTTTTTTCCATTGCCTTGGATAAAGTGAGACAAAGATAGAGAAAGAGAGGAATAAACATAGTTTTGTGTTTCAAGGGATTTACTGTCAGATACGTCAACAGATTTTACCATGGTTTCTTGAGGAGGGAAACATTACAAGAGCATCCGTGTCCAACTACCACTGGGTAATGGGTACAGTCATATACTTGCTGGGCCCATGGTGCCCATCTCAGCAGGTATCACCATAGGCCCTGCCATTAAGTGAATGATCTGTTACCTTCAGAACATCTAGTGTTGACATCTCTTGATGCAGTCAAATCAACAACTGTGATTAGCTTGTCTCCTTAACTGCATAAGGATAATATGAAGATCTCCAAATCTCCAAATAAAGGCATTAAGACTATTAGGACAGCTAATGTGATGTAACTATCCTGCTTAAGGCCAAAACCACAATTATCCCTTTCCCCAAAGTCTCAGTAGTCCCAGCATTATGCAAAAGTCCAAGTCGGGACAAACTCTCTGCAGTAAACCCCAGTTTTAATGGAAGTTACATAATCCCAAGGTTCAACGGCACAAAGTAAGAGCTCCCCTACAAAAAGGAGGACAGAGAAATGGAAAAGAAATGGGCCAGAGAAAGACCAAAAGTCAGCTGCCCTGGGGCTCCATTCCTGTATCTGGTACACAGGAGGAGGTAACATATGACCTCCAAAGGACTCACAGAGCCCCGTACCTATGACTTTGCTGGTTACCACCTTGCTAGCCTCTCTCCTGGGCTGGTTCTGCTCGCTGCCTGCAGCCTTCCTGGGCAGATGGTCTGTGTTACTGTCATCTCAGAATTTTTGTGGATTCTGTTGTGCATTCACCTTCATTACCAGAGCTTTGTGCACACCCTTCTCAGGACCACACTGTCTGGTCTCCCAGGCCTTCCACTGAGATCTGGGTGGAAGACTTTCTGACTCCAAAGATCTTTCATTTTTACACCTAAACAATCAGTATCAAGTGGATAATGTCAAAGTCTGCCACCAACTGTCTCACTAGCCTGCCTCCCTGGGATCATGGCTACAGTGCTCTCTGGTTGCCTAAACAGCTGAGCATGGTGACAGAGATCCTGGGGAAATAGTTGTCTAGGTAGCCCATCTCAAGTAGTGTGCCCAGAGAGTCTGCTCTCAAAGGAAAAGTTTATATCTTCTCACTGTTGAGCATGTGATAAGTGGGGTCTTGTTGATTCCTGAGATGACTTCAAGTCATCTTTCTTCTTGCCCTGCCACAAAGTACTTGGTGTCTTTTTAATGCCACTGACCTCTTCAGCAACCACATCTACTTTGGCCCCAACTTTACACATAGTTATTTGGGGGCCAAAATTTGAATTTTTTTCTCTTTCTACTCTGTATTTTGTTTCCAATTCTTACTCTAAGTCTGGCTAAAAACAGCCAGAAAGGCCTATGCCAAACCCTGAATATTAGTCTGCTTTCCTTATAACAGATATATTAGTTCATAACTTTTAAACTTAGGCTTCCATTAAGTCTCAGGATATAGGCAAAATGTAGATAACTTTTTGCTTGAGTGTAACATGCATGACCTCCTCTCTACTTTCCAAGAGCCTTCACACTCAGGTGAAGTTTCTTGAGCTTGACTTTTACTTCACATTGCTACCAGGATTTTGATCTTCTGAGCTGCAAACAAAATCACAGAGCTCTGCTTGTGGCATTCTGGGACTGTGTTACACACCTCGCATTTCCAAACATTTCCAAACTCTAGCCTCAAACCATTTGCAAAGGCTACAGAACCACATGGTCAGACGCAGGCAAGGCAACAACCCCATCCCTTTGGTACCTATTTTCTCTGTTAGTTGTCTTTTCCTGATGTTAAGATGACACGCCTGACGTACACAACATGAAGGAGAAAATGGTTTACCTGGCTCACGGTATCAGTGGTTTGGGTCCAGGACAGGCTGCCGCCAAAACAGTAGAATCACAACAGAAGACACAGAGAGGCGAAGTTGCTCACTTCCTGGCAGGACAAAGGGAGAGAGCCAGAGGAAAACCCCAAGGTCTGATCCCCCTGATCCACCCAGACACACCAGAAATGTGATCTGTTAATCTACCAGGCCTCTCTTAATCCAGTCAAGTTGACATTAACAGTCACAATCATGCAATGTTGATTGAAGCTTGTTATATGCAGTTTCCTCTTTTAGATCGCTAAGCTATCATAGTGGGCAAAACAAGCACATTTACTATGCTTGGATTTCTGGCTTTTCCAAAACTCTGAAGAACAAATCTGTCTAGAAGCAGCTATGCCTTAGGTCATAATCAGATATTAAGGCAGGATAGCTTCCTAATTTTACTAAAACAAATAATTATAATAACTGTAAAATCTCAGGAGAAAACCAACTCAGAAAGGACAAAAATGAGCAGACATCTGAAAGGACAATGAGCTGAATTTGCACTGGGTCAGGCTAGCTACCTGCCATGCAGATTTCCTGGCAGTGTCATTTACTCAGCAAAGTCAACTACACTAACACACACACACACACACACACACACACACACACGGCATAAAATTCTTTTTAGTTATCAAATAAGGAAGATTGGGTAAGAGCAATTCACCAGAAATCAATCAATAAAATTAACTTTCTTGATAAATATTCTGAGTAGTCATGAGCACAACTAAGCCTTCTATTTGATGACTGAATGTGGTACAAAGAGGTAAGGTTGCATAGGGAAGAGTCACACCCACCCTTCGGAACGAGATTTGTGTAGATTTAGGCATTGTTACAAGTATCAAATTTGTACAGCTGAAAATGTCATTCAACCCCACCTGTAGCTTTCTCTCCATTTTTAACATTTTATAAAGAGCACGGTGGATGGGCTGTCGTTCATCTCATGAGCAAATGATTCGCACATAGTGCAGACCTAACAAAATCCCCTGATAGGCTTTTACACAGTAGTTTGCAGGAGTCTTAATAAATGACAATTCCTGGACTTGAAGGGAGCACACAGAAACACTGATCACTGTAAATATTCACTGTGTAAACATTATCAATAGAATATGTACCTCACCTTACACATTTTATACAGACACAATAGATATCAATGATTACTAAATCTACATAAAATATTTTCTAAAGTTATAGTAAAAGTCACTCTACATTTTTTGTTAACACATACAAAAAGTTTAAACACCATCCCAAAGAGTGGGAAACATGTTGATTGGAAAATATTCACAGAGATAAAGAACCTCAGTCTTGAGAACACAGAAAAAGATTCACAACGATGTTTCCACACTGAAATCCAACCACACAGACCACACCATTGACTGAACTGCAGAAAAGCCAGTAAACTAACAAAGAGGGAATGGGGAAAGGTATTCCAAGACTGCACTTTTAACATGAGAAGACATTCCACCAAGATATGCAAATGATTTCGAATATCTTGTACTATACATCAGAAAGACTTATTAGCCCTCACACTCAGAAAGTTTGGTATTTCAGACCCAAATTGTTTTTGTGATCTTCACATGAAAGTGCAGTCTGACACTGCCTGGTAAGAACACAGCTAGCCTCACCTGCAGGTTGCTCCTGTCCTTGGTAAGGGAAAGCAGGGAAGAGGAGTTTCTGAAAGCTGACACTAGTGATGATTCTTCTACTCTGAGAAAAATAAGATATGAGAAGTGACCAAGAAAAGAGAAGAAATTATATGGAGTGTCAGTCCAGCCTCTGAGTGCTTAAAATACGAAGAGACCTACATCTAAACCTTCCCAATCAAGGGCCAATATATTGCTTTTTAGAGAAAAGTTTATATGAAATAACTGGTATGGCTTAGGAATCATTTGAAGGTTCCCCCCCGCCCCCCGGCAATGTCCATTGTGAATGAAGCCTCCTTTGCATGGTGGTGTTATGCAGGGGTGGGGGGTGAAGCCGTTGAGGAGTAGGGCTCAGCAGGAAGGAGGTCTGTAAGTCCCTCGGAGGCTCATGCTCTCAGCACTGCTGTCCACTCTGATCTGACACAGTTGAAAACTGACCTGATGCGGCATCACACCCGGGAAGCCCCAAAACTGAGCTCAGGGAACCTCTGTGCTTCTTAAACCACCTCAAGTGTTGTGCTGTGGTAACGTAAAGTTGACTGAAGCTGTAAGGAAGTGGAATATGACAAGAGCTGTGCAAAAGACAAGAGCAAGTAGAAATAGTAAAATCTGCTCAAATTCTTTAAGAAAAATATGAGAAAAAGAAAACATTAGAAGCTTATGAGATCAGAGTCCAACTTGTTTTGTTCCCGACGTTAAACTTCGTGAAGCAGACTTACAATAAGTAATGCTTAGCGCTCCAGCCCTCATGCTTACTGTTCTCACTCCCTTCATCTGTAAGTCAGAAGAAAATGAAGGTGCTAGAAGTTTAAGGAAAAAATAAAAAGCCCTCTCCTCCTCCACAGGCAGCCTGCCAGAAATCGCATGTGGCGTTTCAGCAGGGGAGCAGGGCACATTATCCTGACAAGAGCCAGCAGGAGGCCTACGGCTGGCATGTGTGATGTTATCACGTGACCCCAGGAATCTTACCTCTTCTGAAAATTGCCTGGCAATTACAGCAAATAATTGCTTTGAGAAAAAGAGCTTCTTTTGGAAAGTTAGTGTTCATGTCTTAGTTTGAAATTTCCTACTATCACGGTACACTTTACGAAGAAAACATATCATGAAGTAGAACGAAAGTAAAGCGTTAGATTGAATAAGAAAAGATTTGAAAAGTTCATACTCAAGAAATATTGAAGTAGTACAGTATAAACTTGCCATCCTAACCAAGTGTAGCTCTCAAGCTCCCACCAAGGAAGAGAAAGAAAATAGCATAACTTCTAAAAAAGAGGTTTGCGTATAAAAAAGGAAGTCCAGAGCACACGATTTAGATAATCCTCAATGAAGAAATAATTGTGCGACAAATTACTTCTACATAAATTTGCAGTCCCTTTTCTCTCATAGATAAAATTTTGCCCTTTATCCTGAACAACTGGGAAGTAGTTATCTTCACAAACCATTTTGTGTCATATGGACACTGAAATGGGATGAGTAAAATACTTTTCTGAAATTTCAGGGTGCACCCCCCCAAGCAAGCTGGAAAGTCCTGTTCTTCTACAGTGCTGGAAACGGCTGTTACTAGCGAGAGAGACTGTGAGTGAAGTTAGCACTTGTCCCTTAGAAATAAAAATGCATATGATGGTTAGAAGTGTTTGGAAATGAGTCTAACATATTTAGTTCCTACTGTGTTGAAGTCACTTTAGAAGATCAGTCATGGAACACAATGATTCTAAGATCTAGAGCAACGCCTTATAAAGTTTTTTTAAATGCTGCCCACTTATCGCCTGAGAAGAACCTATTTAGATGAAAACAGAATGATTTAAAGCAAAGGAAGTAATCTGGGATCTTTCTCTGCTACCAAAGAACTACATTAGCATACTCGGCATACTTTCACAGTTCATCTTCAAATTAATGACCTAATTTCTTTGAGGAAAATTTTAGTATAGCTTCCTTCCACATAAGAACAATAGGACCCAGGAGAGAAATGCTTAGCATGTCTGCTTCACGTAATAACTCACCTGGGGACCTGTAAACTTTCTGCTTTTTATAGAAAAAGTAGATTTGCTACAGTTTCAGTAAATCTAGAAAAATAGCAAAAGGAAATAAGATCATCAGAGAGCCCTTATAAAGATAGATTAATGTAAATCCTGAGTTAAAGTGTAAACACTTTATGATTAATGACAATAAACCTGTGACATATCTAAAGCAATAAAGAAATCATGAGGAAACTCTTCATTGCTAATTAGTAGAAAATACAGTGGCTATATTCCAGAAGAAGAATAAAGCTCAAAGACTTTATTTCAACAGTGGCCATAACTATTGTATGCACCAAATCAAAAATTACACTGGTGAGGTTAGTGTTTTTCATTAGTTTCACATTACCCAAGAATGAAGCAAGTTTTGCAGTTATGTCACATTCATGACCAAAGAAAGCACTGAAACAATAAAATGACTTGGTGTTCAACCTGAATGGCTGATCATCAAGATAAAGGCACCAATAAAAAGAAAAAGAATAAAATGGAGCAATGTTTATAAAACAGAAATATATTTATTCAGAAAAATGTTTCAGAAAAATCAGTAGATTGGTTGATGTCTTATAGGATCAAGGAAGAATTGAGGAACAAAAAACTCAGGACAAGTTTCTTCAGGATGAGTGAAAAATTAGTAATAGGTCAAGTAATCATCCTAAAACAAATGGTCATCTGGAGTTCAAGCACAGCCAAATATCAAGAGTAAGATACATAAAAATCTAAACAGATAAATGGAATGAGTACCAGGCAGCACACAGGGCCGAACCAAACGAAAGGCAGAAGTCAAGAGCTCAGGAAAAGATTTTAAACTGATGTGATCTTAAATTTTACCCTCTGAGGGAAGCTTTATGCTTCTGATGAATTAAACTGGATACCACAGAGAAAAATAATGGATAATAACAGCAGAGAGTCTGACGAAAGGACCAAGGAAAGGAACTTCCTATGTCTATACTCCAAGGAATGTTGCAGACCTCAGTTTTAAGTAAAAACACGGCTCAAGCTTCTGTGGAAAAGAAAAACACCAAGAAAACTTATTTAACATGAGCTTGCTTCACTGATTTTGGAAACAAAATGTTAGAATCACTATGCCAGGGAAAATGAGACAGGGAAACACTTCAGATGGTGATTCCAATCCCACCTCTCAAAAATCATGTGCATTAGAATTGAACTAAAATATAAATTCTCAGTAACTACAACCAAAGATGTTACAAACATGGCTTCTATGAGAAGCAGAAAGTACTCCAGAAGTTAAGACAATAAATATTCTACTATTTTCTGTTAAAGGAGTTAGTTTCATTGCTGTCTAATAAGTCATTCCCAATCTCAGTGTCTCAAGACAGTAACTTGTGTTATTATCACTTGCATATCTTTATCAAAGAATCCTTTGAAAATTTAACTTCTAGGAAGCAGGGGACAGGACAAAGGAAAATAAATTATGCTATGGTCATGCAATGTAATACTTACATAGTGAAAAGGGATAAATTACACCTACAAGTATTAACAGAAAGAAATTTCAAAAGCGTAATGTAAAGAAAACTTGTTTCAAAGGGATAAATATATTATGATAAAATTTGTGTGTTTTAAAACAAAACTCTTGAATGTTATCTCAGAATGCATGCATATATATGTAATGAAACTGTAAACACTGCTTTGATAAACAACAAAGATATCAACTATTTCTGGAGGGAATTAAATAGAAATTGAAGAGTGAATAAATGAGCAGGAGGAGTCAAATCCCTCTGTAAAATTTAATTAAAATACCAAGGGCTCATGTGACAGAATATAAAGACTCAGCACTGTAACATGATGGTAGATACTTTGATTTTCAGTGAGTTATCTTTCTCTAAGCTTAAAGCATTTCATAAGAAATAATGTGTCACGTATGGAGAAATTCTTCAGTCAGAGAATAGTATTATTGATAGAAGAAAGAGCTTACTTAAATCTATTAAAGAAGCATTTATTAAAGCAGGCATATTTTCTACTCAGAGTGCCAGAGCTCTTGATATATACATAGCTGTTGTTTGTTCAGTGACAATCAAACATGTCAGAATGTTTAGAGAGAATGTTAAGATGTAGAGAGATCTTAAAACCAACTACTGGGAAAAATATGTTCCAGGCTACTGCCAATGTCCTCAGCTCCAAGAATATTTCAATGAAAAATTGTGCATAGGATAGAGCCTGGAGCAACAGAGGACAGTTGAATGGATTTGCATTATGACTGTAAAATTAATAAATAAATCTGCCCACCTAGGTCTGTGCATGTGTAACCTGTGTGTATTTTTAAACAGATATCTACATTTAAATGTAACCATAAACTTAAATGATGTTTCAGATGAGGTAAAATTCTGTCATCTGTAAAATTTGGTATGAATATTGAGAAAATGCAACAGTTAACAGCTTTACTGACAAAATAAAATTATGTTTTCAATGTTCAGCTTTGAGAAAATAAGGCGTTAAGCCACTTTCTATCATAGTCACTCCTCTGTGTCTACAAGTTCTTCATTTGTGGATTCAATCAATCTCTGACTGAAAATATTTAGAAAAATTATTTCTATAATGAGCATGTGCAGAGGTCCTTTTTTCCTTGTCAGTGGTCCTTGAACAATAAAACATAACGACTATTAGCCAACATTTATATTGTATTAGGTACTGTAATTAATCTAGAGATGATTTAAATTCTATGGGGGATGTGTGCAGGTTATATGAAAATACTATACACTTTTATAGAAGGACTTGAGCATCCATAGATTTTGATACCCACAGGGGACCCTGGAATCAATATTCCACAGACAATGAGGGCAATTAATTATTTATGTCAAACAGAAACTTTAATCATACTGAACTCTACTAATCCTCACAAGTGTTTGTGTCTCTAAAGATATCCTTAAACCTAAGTTAAATATTATGCATACATGACATAGTATGAGTAGCATCGAAAGGATGCTCCTCCAAAATCTCTTCTGCTGGCTGGATACAGTCTAGAAAATGCCCTCAAGCAGCAAATACCTCTGAAATTAATTGTAGAGGAGTAAGAAGGTCCCCTTTAGAAACCAAAGTCAAATAACAACAAGAAAAAATAGAATCACTTAAAAAAGGGTGCTAGCAGATGAGGACATACACAAAGGAGCTCCTGGAATGCTGAGAACAGAACATCTCAAAAGGGAGCGAAACCAGAGGTATTTCACTCATTCAGGGAGCAAGACAACCGTCTGTAAGTTACTTCTACCACAAAGGAAGGGGTTAGTTCTCTCCGTGATAGACGTTCATATGCCTAGCAGAAAATATTACTTTTGAATGGAAACTCTAGGCCTTTGGGTACAGATATTAAACTTTTTAAACTGTTCTTCATAAGAAAAAAAAAAACCTAAAACTTAGGCAGGGAAGAAAACCAATAGATACTGGAAGACAGGTGGAAGGGAGGCCAGCATGACTGTGAGGCATTTGGAAGTGAGCTCTAAAATAAGAAGGTGAAAAGCTTCAACTCATCATATCAACACAAACTGGTTGGCCTTATAGGGTCATAAAATTCATTTTGTCAAAAACTGCAGCAGTTCTTCATTTGTCAGTGATTCTCCCTTCTGCTTCCCCAGACACCAGCGATGCATTCTCAGTGTACCCTCCTCTTCCCCCTTCATCTGGAACCAACATGAACAGCTTACTCCAGCGAGGGCCAGTCATTCTGAAATTTGTAAAAGAACAAGGTTGTGAATTATTAAATTTGATGATGGTGACATTTAAACATTAAATTTGAGTTGCATTTATTTATGTGAAATTGCATATCTCTGGTAGCTAGAATCATAATAAATTGATAATGGCCAGCAGTGCACGTATCAAAACATGTAATTCATTAAAATTGTTGGAAAATTAATTTGGGGAGAAATTTAGCCTTTGGAAATTTGGCTCAGGAGAATTAATGTTCCTGTAAAATACAGAATCACAAAAAGGAAGTAACTATGACTAGTAAGATAGGGGTAAAGGGTGTGACCCTTGAGATCAATCTTTCTATTATAGTTCAACTTGGAAAAAACTGCCATTTTATAAATTGAAAAATACAAGAATAAAAATTAAAATTGTTCATGTGACCTGCATAAAAATTATGTGCAGTTACTTTAGATATTTTCTCTATTTTACTCCAAAACAATACTAGATAAAACCTATTAGTAATGAAATAATTTTGAAAGATCTCTTTCTTCCACAAGTCCTCAGAAACAGTGAGGTAAACATATTTTATACCCCTTGGAGACCTTGAAGACTCCTATGGCTTGTGGTTAGCTCTCCCCTCAAATCCTCATGCAGTCATAGAGGGATTTTTTCCGAGATAGTTGGATCTAGAATGTGTGATACTGAGATTGATTCATGGTGCAGTGTAGGTTCAAGGGCACTAGGATTAAGGGTGTGAGTGCTACCTGCCCTAAGTAGCCTGGACAAAATGTAAGGGCTAGAAAGAGCTATGGCTGTCCCTGTTGCTTTGCTACCTTCTGCCTGCCATGAAATATTTGTCCTCTATGATGCCTGTCTGCTGTGCCACACTGCCATGGAGCCAGCTGATTATAGAATCAAATCTCTGTAAACTGTGAGCTAAATAAAAGATTCTTCCCTTAACTTATGAGTATTGAGTATTTTGTCTCAGCAACAAGAAAAGTAACTAAGTCGGAGACATTTTTCCCATTAAATATTTCTGGCTTTTTGTGCAAAGATGGTATGGTAAGAAAAGAACAAAGAATAGGCATAACTGATAGTCTCTTTTTAGATGAATTGATATATATTACTTCAATGCACCAGTTACTACCTGCAACACTCTGTCTCTAGTATAATCTACCACATCTACATAACGCTTTGTGTGGGTGATAGATTGGAGAACTTAAAGACATAAACAATATTCTTGTATGAATAGATTATAGTTGCGGCAACTAGACAATGTGATGAATATGTAGATTAAAATTCAGAGTAAAACAGAAGCTCCAATTATAGGTGACTTGAGAATGTACACTCCTGGGAATGCACAGAAATATTGTGAAAAGCATTGGATTTTCTGGTGGACATAAAATAGTGAGAACAAATCAATTTTGTATGTATCTCAAAGGGAGAGTAACTTCTAATGATGTCATAATTATAGTCAGGACCAAGAAAATCTACCTACCTCCCACAGTAGACCTAATGGACTCCAAAAAAGTCGTATAAAAATAAATAATAACCTCATTTTGTAAATGTTACTTATAGCATAACTACTTCTGGAAGGAAAAATTACAGCTTTCTCTGTATAACTGAGTCATTCTTTCCATGTCCCAACAGGAAAACACCATAAATATGTAAGAGTTCTGCATTTGCTAAAATAATTAAAATTTTACCACTGAGACCACAACCCATTTGAGGACCATAAATAAGCAGACTAGCTCCACAAGCTTCATGTTCAGGATGAAAACTAACCCAAAACAGCATCATATTAAGTCAGTATTTCCTCTTAAGAAAAAGTAAAGCACAGGATTTAATAATGAGTATCCAGTCCTTCAACGCCACTTTGATAGTATGTGTGATTGAAAACATCTCTTCCGATTTCAAGTTTGAAAAAACTACCATGATAAGAGTTGTAGGGGGCTGGGGATTTAGCTCAGTGGCAAAGCACCTGCCTGGCAAGCGCAAGGTCATGAGTTTGGTTCCCGGTACCAGAGAAAAACCAAAAAAAAAAAAGAGTTGTAAATCTCAGATCATATTCTGGGATGGAAATTCCACTTGGAAGGGGAAATTTCCTTTTCATCTTCTGCTTGGGGGGTCACTTAATTGACCTATCTCTATCTATATGTACATCTATGTCTATTTATATCTAGAGAGAGAGAAATTTCAGGCACAAGTTAGATCTCAATTTATTAATTTTAATACATTTGTTTTAAGTGCAAAACCTATGGAAATTTGTAGAAATGTTTTATTTAATTACTAAGGTATTCTGTTTTTACCTCCTAAACAAATCTCTATGTTTTAAATCATTTCTACTTGAAACACACTAGTCTTTTAGAAGAAGACTAGGGCTACGTATTAGCAATTGAGATCCGACCTTGCCCATAGAGGAATAGAGCATCAGGACATAACTTTCAACTTATGTAACAGGGAGAAAATGCTGAGAAGAAATGAGCACAAACTTGGTATAGCTCCAAACTACACTGAGACATAATGAATGGCATAATTCAGGATTTCATAATGTAGCTTTGATAAAATATATTATAAAGAAGGCTAATTGACTTATCTATTTTTAAAAATCACCCCACACATTCATAGTAACAGACAATATTAGGCATGAAGATGGTAAGGAGATCTCAAGAAGAATACGTCGGTCCCTGTGAGGGGCAGGCAAGCAGGAGAAGAGGAGGGAAGAGCTGCAGTGCTTCTCTGCAGCAGAAGAGGCAGGTGTGAATGGGAATTGCGGTGTATAGACCTCAGCAGCTTGCGGCTGCGTGGATGAAGATTTCCCCCAGGAGTACAAGGAAACCTCCTCAGAGCTGGGAAATGTGCTGACAACAGATTTTAATAGGTAGGTCACTGTGAATGCTTTTTTCTATGATAAATGTCAACCTACTCTATGTATTGTTCAATAGTGAACAGTTTCAGCAGCTCCATTAAAAGCTCTATCCTGGTCTCATTTTTGTGGTGGGAAAAGAAAGGTAATGAAGTTCCTTTCCTCAAAATCATAAAATGCTGGAAATGAGAAGATGAGAGAAAAAGAGTCAAATAGCAAAAGACATTGGCAAATATCAAAGTGTAAAAGGTGTGTAAGGGTGGATGAAAATTGTAGGCCACAGACTCTCCCAAGAAGCATATAAGAAGAGGTATTAAGTGGAAAAGCTCTGCTCACCCAAAAGCTGGTTCACAGAGTCAGAAGTAGTTGAAATAGGTAGGTGGTAACATTAGAAAAAATATGGACAGATCATACAAAACACAGACATTTTCAGGTCACAATGGGGTTATCATTCTACAAACCTTCCTCAAATAAAATAATAGCATCATTAAATAAGTGCTACTTTCCCAGAAGAAAGTAAGAGACGGCTAACCCCCTGACTATTTGATTAGAAAGGAAAGTAGCCTGTTTACATAATACCAGCTTGCTAAGACAGTGGCATGGAGTGACACAGTTAGAGACAGGAGCCAGGCGTGGTGGAGCACACCTGCAATCGCAGCACTCCGGAAGGCTAAGCAAGAAGATAGCAAGCTTGAACCCAGCCTAGTAACTCAATAACTTAATGGTATCCACCCTCCAAATATAAAATAAAAAGGGCTGGATATCTAGTTTAGTGTGCACACCCCAGAATCAATCCTGAGAGAGGGAGGAAGGGAGGGAGGGAGAGATGGAGGGAGGGACAGAGAGAGAGAGAGAGAGACAGAGAGACAGAGAGAGACAGAGAGAGACAAAGAGAAAGAAAGAGAAAGAGAAAGAAAGAAAGAAAGAAAGAAAGAAAGAAAGAAAGAAAGAAAGAAAGAAAGAAAGAAAGAAAGAAAGGAAGGATGGCAATTATAGGCAGGTAAAATGGATGTAATTCACCTGTGGATGTACCGCTACTTAGCACACTGCTGTCTTAAGGAGACTGAGTGTTTGTAGAAGCAGCGGTCAGATTTTACACTTGACTGACAAATGTGAAGGAGCTCCTTTTCCAAAGCCTTCCTTTTTGACAAGCCTCATTTCAACTAATCATGCCTCCTATTTTGCTGCCCTGCTGCAGATCTCACTGGATATGGTATCCATCCTAGAACTGCCCTTTACCCTCAAAGCATCTGTTTACCTTTGGACTTCTTGTTTACCATTTTCCAGCTTTGTTTCACCTTCCTGAGGGCATTTCCACAGAGCACCTAATGAAAGGTTCTCTTTTGCGTCAATCTTCCGGTGATGCTTCAGTCTGGATAAAATCCCTGAAGGTAGGGATCTAACCTGCAGAGAAAAACCCAAACCTAAATCATAATTGACCTAAATCAAAGGTTTTCTAATTAAAAATCTGGGTAATTTAGCAAGCAAGTATAAATTCATTAATAAATATACTGATGCAACCAAGAAGGTCTTAATTTTTTTCATAGAAAACACTTCCAATGACTTCTCTTTACACAAGCAATTTTAAAGGTAGAAAGTATATCAACACACTGACATCCATAAACCCATCTCTAAATGATGATTTCATTCCCAAAGAGGACAGATTTCTATCTCTTGACAGACCTCCCTTCGAATTCCTGACTCAACGTTCAGATTTCTACTTATGCCTGACTTTACAACTATCTGAGGGAAATTTTATATTTCATATATTTCCATTTCATTTCTGAGGTCACAAAAGAATATCTGCTATTTTCTCCTCAATGTCTACCACAGTGGGTTTGTATATGGCCATTTCTTTAGTCGAAGCTTTTGGTTCACTTCCCCCATTCTCATAGTTATTATTTTTTAACCTCCAGTAATTCTTACAATTCTCTCCTGCTCTGTTCAAGGACATTGAGCCACTTTTCCAAGGGTGCTACCCAAAATTAAACATATTATTTGAAGTTAAACTGGTGATTGATAAGTTTTGCCTCAATTGTCTATGCAGTTAAGGCCTATAACTTAAAACATCCCCTATTAAGAACAATTTGACCTTCAAGTAGAAAAGTAGTACAAAAGAAAGATTTTTTTCAGACTGTTACTAGTTTAGCAACCAATGCCAAAGTGTTGGTGCTTGGCCTGATTTGTTCTTAATGAATCCACACTGCTTATTGAGTTCTCATTACTGTTTGATAGCCAGAGAGTTTCTCTTCTGGGCAGTCTGAACAGAATCCCAGGAAAGCTTTACAGTGTACTGAGATGTGTGGAAAGCAAGAGGAAGAAATAGAAATTATGAAAGGAAATCATTAGTAATGGAAATAGAAGAGAATATGCTGTTCAACAGAGAAGTGACTGATTGATTCATTGGTGTGGCTTGATATGAGTCATTCACAAGAGTTAAAACCAAGAGGTTTTACTTAAGAATTCAATAAAGGTGGACAATCTGAGAGGATAGCCCCATCTTAGATTATACTAACTTTAAGAACAGTGTCAGATATAGAAAGTTAGCACTCCTGATAGCAATGATCAGATCTTTTTTGAAGTATGTTCCATTCAAAGATTCTAAGTTATTTTGCAAGGGTGATACAGGATAGGGAAGGAATGGACCTACTTGCTCTGTCCCCGACGCTGGGGTAGATGCTGAGATAACTGTCTTGGGGAAAGCCGTACACAAATACCTCCACGCCTGCGTGCCTCTGCGCGTGAACACCTCAGCTCATGAGCAGAAGCCTTCAGCGAATCTGCTTTTGTTCTCGAACTCTGTGCTGTTTGACAGTCACAGCCATCTTCCCCACACAAGCACAGATGTGGCCGTTTTCCCTCTGTGACACAGCGTCGTGGCTCCCCTGTTCTCCTGTGCAGCCACAGGCAGCCCTGAGCGCGCTCCTAAAGTCATTTTGGGTGCATTTGAGCAGATACCGTGCTGAATGGTGTTTTTCAATCCAGCTCGGCTCTAAAGAAAGAGCAGAGAGGTAATCAAGGTAACAAGATCCTGCAGGGCGACAATGAAGTTAGCAAAAAAGGGCAGAGCAAGAACTGCAAGAGGAAGGTCTTGAGGAAAATAACCGATGAATTCAGGGAGGAAACTGCAGAGAAGCATGAACGTAGTGTTCGTCTGACTGATCTGGCTTCGAGTACAAGATGGCAAAGCCAGTGTTCTCGACTACTCCGGAGAATGAAAACGCCGTCAAAGAAGCTGATGTGGCAATCGGAGTAACGGTGTTAACTACGCAGAGGACACGGTGCTGGGAGAGGCGAGAAAACTTTTGTCAGTGGGGTGAATGCGAGACAGCTGGCAGGTGATAGCGTTAGTGGAGCTGCGATCTGTGAAAAAGCCAGGAATCCGCACAGTGATTTACTGCGAGGAAGCCCTTCTGCAAGTGCAGCAAGCAACGAATTTACAGGCAGTAGAGAGTGCTCTGATAAAGTTCGGCAGAGAAGCTGCATCCACAGTGCGATTCGCCGTGGTGAGGCGTCCGGTTAGGACAAGGCTGCTGCAGAGGCCTGCAGGAAGGAATTTGCGGAACTCAGGAGGCCAGAAGGAGAGTCTGCGCAACAAGTGTTCGATTTCAATGAAACAGGCTGCAGGAGGAAGATGCCGAGCGGGATCTGTACCTCGTGGGAGGAAGAGGCACTGCCGAGGCAGAAGCCCGTGAAGGACAGGCTGACCCTCTTGCTGTGTGTGAATGTAACCGCCCATCTGAAGACTCGGTGCTATGGGTGTACCTTCCCAGACCCCTGCTGCGCGCAAGGGACAGAATGTGAACAAGCTCAGACCGCCTGCCGTACCCAGGGACAATGGGAAAACTGCGTCACAAGGCAATTCCTTATGGAAGGGCACCAAGAGGTGCCTGCACTCACCGTTAAGACATAGCTTCCCCACGACAACCAACTGCCGGAAAGATTCCTTCTTCTAATGACCCAGAACAGCCTCAGTCCCGCTGGATAACAGGGATGCTGAGTACGGCTGCATGCAGATCGAGTTCATCCCTCTCGACATAGCACCTCTGCCGCAGCCCAGAGGCCGGCAGGTGATCTGCAGCTTCCAGAGGCTGTTCACCAAGGCGCTCTTCACCAGGCGTCTTCATGTCACTCCAGACACATCCTTGGCTCTGAAAGAGTTCTGGAAGACACATTTCAGTGTCCTGCACTGCATCATTCCCATTGACAAGGCCAGGGGAGATGTCACATACTAGATCTTAAATTCAGCCTGGAGGAAACTACTGCCGTAATGTTTCACTGAGCATGACTTTGAAGCGTCAGATGCACAGGCGGTGCAAGGGGTTGTGTCCATGGGAGAATATGAGCCCGGGAATCGATGGTGCAGGCACAGAGGAGCTTGCTGAGGGCCATGTGGAGGAACTGGAGGTGGAAGAACTTGCTGAACTCCAGAGCGAGCAGCAGAAGGCGCTGTTGGGCATTCCTCTGAGGAAGAGGAAGAGAGGAGGCTACGGGAGATGCGGTAAAACGCATTGCTGAGAAAGTAGAATGAGCGCCAGGATGCTCTGAGAAGCACCGCCCCGGCATCCCCGGAATGAGCCAGGTGTTGCGTCTGAAGAACAGTAAAGCGCTCTCTCATTTCCAGAGGGCTAAGCAGCACAGGAAAAAAAAAAAAAAAAAAAAAGTGGCATCGGACAGATTTTTCTTCAGAACTGACCGTGAAGCTAAGAGACAGAGAAGAGGAGGAATTCTTGGAGGGGATCTCCCCAGGGTCCTTAGAGAGGTGGGTGCTCCCGCCAGGCAGTGACCACGTCCTGCCCGCCTTCCTGTCCCCCGGGCCAGGAGTCACCTCCAGCAAGGGTAGTGTCTCTCTCTTCAGACTGTACTTTGTTTTGCATTTTTGTGGTTAAAGAAATCATGTCGTTCAGAACAGACTGACCTTATTTACGTGGAATCTTCTGGGAAAGTTTGATTCAGTTTGCAACCAATTTGGTTTCTGACCAGAATCATGGAATGAATTAAGTTCGTGAACTGAAGCAGTACTCCACTGAAGTCAAACACCTTATATCGGTATTACTTTCCTCTTTATGATGTAGGTAACCTCCAAGAGGTTAAGTATAGAGCTTATAACTGAAATAAAATTTAGTGATTAAATTCATGTTCTTGTTTTTTTAATACCAAAAAAATTAAATCATATGTCTAAAGATGAAAGGGCAATTAAAATAATGATGATAAATACATGCAATAGGCTCACCAATATACCCTGTTCAAGAATAAACATTGCCTAACATACATGTCAAAAAAGTAAGCTCTCATAACCCTCCAAAATGATCTGCCGGCAAAGTTCCGAAGCGCTGGCTTTTCTCATGCCTAGTAGGAGCGCTGCAATCTCTTCTCTGCTTGTCACCATTCTAAACTTATACACAGGTGGCCCTTGTTCTCAAAGGGAAGTAGCACAGGGTGGATGATAAGCGGGCTCTACAAGATCACAAGGAAGTTACCTCTTTAATGAATAACTGGGATTAAGAGAACTGTAGTATAAGAGGAAAAGCTTAAAAATATTTGTTTATTATTTATGCATCTATTTTGTAAAGGAGAAGAGCAAGATAAGTTAAATTCTCACCGCACGTTTCCTTCATGGGCATACCCCATCATTCATCCATTCACAAACCACCATTCCAGGGTAATTTGTATGGATAAAAAAGAAATTCTATATTTCTTAATTTCAGAAGGAATTTTATTTCAGCAAGTCAATTGACTAATGTGTACAGAAAAAACAGTTCCCATATTTCCCATATCCTGTTCCCGTATTTCTATGACATCAGTAGTGAAAAACAATCGTGCTAAAAACATTTCCAAGGCGGCTCTGAATGCCATGAATATTTCTATTTAAATGCTTTTGCTACTTTGTTCTTAGCATTAAGAAAAATGATTTTGGCTGGGGATATAGCTCAGTGGCACAAGTGCCTGCCTGGCAAGAGCAAGGTCCTGAGTTTGATTCCCGGTACCAAAAAAAAAAAAAAAGAAAAAAGAAAAATGATTTTAAGTGAGATCCTTTTATCAAGGGAGGGAAATTTAGATAATATTATATGCCACTTTAAAAAATTTAGATTGAATGTTTCTAAATCCACATTACTTCTTAATTTATAATTTATTGATTTGTAAAGATTTTAATCACATTTTATAAAATTTCAATATTTGTTCTGCTATTAATTACTGCTGCTTGTATTTCTAATTTCTATCATTTTGTATAGCTTCCCTACCCAGTTTCCTCTGAAAAGGTCTACCTCACCACTCTCATATCTTGTGCTACTGAAGTATTTAAAATGCCCTCACATCCTCTCTAACCTCCTTCCTGGTGTCTTCTTTTTTCTGAAGGCTATAAAGGATATCAGCTATTTTTAAATGGCCTCCCTTAGCTTTCTTATCTTCTATCAGCGTCATTCAAGTTAATGCCATATATTTTTTCAACACGGGTACTTATTTTTCTGTTTATTCCTGAAAAGTTCGTGGTAAAGACCTATTAGAGGTTTATGCTCCTTTATTGGCAGAAATGTAATCTGCTCTGCTTTAGTTACGATGTCCTTTAGAATACTCATGAATTTTAATATTTCCTCTCAGTGAAACATAGTAACTCGATACTTTAATTCCTGCAAATTTGATTTATTGGAAGCTAATGGCATTGAAACACTGCTGTATGAGATCTTATTATTTAATATTCTAAATTTTAATATCTTGTAAGCTGTAAGTGCAAAGCCTCCCTGATTGTAATAAAAGTATCCTGACAAGCATCTTTAGAGGTCATCTGTCTCTTTTCTGGCTTCAGTAGGACAATAATGATGTCGTATTAAAGAAACAAAATTTACCTTATATCTGTAGTCTCTATAGGGTATTTGGATTATAACTGGATGATTTAAAAACTTTGTGTGTGCTATTGAAATATTTAGAACCTGACACAATAATGTGAGAAAATATGTCACATTAAACTACAAGGGTAATTTGCATGGCAGCCTGTTGTATCAGTATTGACATTCTGAGCAGAAAATGACCATGATATAGTGCAATTTTTCATTTATACGTCCTCTCTTGTTTTTGTATACACATTAAATGTGTATCTTTCTTGTTTATATTTGCTATGCATTGAAGTCCTTCTGAATCTGAAGTCCTCTGTCCAAGAAGCTGAGTAAAGTACAACAATTTCTGTCATGAGAGGCTGGGGATTTAGCTCAGCGGAACAGCGCCTGCCTGGCAAGCGCGAGGTCATGAATTCGATTCCCGGAACCAGAAAAAAAAAAAAGCAAAAAAAAAAACAAAAAAACAATTTCTTTCATGGCATTGGTAAGCACTATTTTCCCCTTCGTTGGTGATACCGAGGATAGCACATATCACACATAAAGAAGCTATATTCTTCTTCCTCAAAGTATGCAGAACCAAAAGGATATGTGCATGTGTTTTATTATGAGCCATTTGCTCCTGCAGTTATGGAAGGTGAAGTCCAAACTCCGCAGGATGACTGGGCGGGCTGAAGAGTCACACGAGCCAGTTGTTCAGATGACAGTCCAAAGGCAGTGTGCTGGAGAACTTGGAACTTGGAGACAATAGTTTTTTGCTTCTGTTTTGGTAGAGGAGTTCTTATTTTTTGTTGTATTGAGGTTTTCCAGTGATTGGATGAAGCCCACTTGCACTTTGGAGGATAATTCTCTTACTAAAATTTATGGATTTATCTGCTCATCTCATTCAAAAACGTTTCCCAAGTTGTGTTGGTTTGGGAGTATCTTGCAAGGGAGAACAATATAATACAGGACACATATTTAATATGATTATTTATAATAATCACCCTAAGAATGAAATACAAAAGAGTACAAGAAATCTGTCTACACACCAAGACCAAGGAATCCAGCCGAGGGCCTGGATCCCACAAAAATGTCCTTCATAAGTCCAGCTGAAGACCTAGAGCTCATAACAATGCCTCCCACGAATCCAACTGGAGGCCCAAGGACCACAACGATGTCCCATACAGGTCTGTTTAATGGATCTGCACTGTGAAGACCCAAAGGTCAGTGGTGGAAGCTAGAAAGTCTGTGCCAGTGGGATGAAGGATCTGCACTAGCAGGCTGAGGGATCTGCACTGGAGCCAGGAAGCAACACTCAGAAGAACCAGAGCTCCCCTGAAAAGTACCACAGCCATACTCAGCAACAGTGACGTCCCATCCTCCGATAATCAAGATGGCCGAGTTCCCATCAGGGAAGCCAGCACAGCAAGCTTCTCCCGGAGATTGGCAGTGCACCATCTTCCCCTCCAGAGCCAGAAAGCAATGCTCAAAGTGAGGATCAGAGCTCCCCAAAGTGAACCAAAGCCATTCTTACTGCCAACGAGGTCCCGAGCTACTTGGAGGATGAAAACAGCCAACTTCATCAGGAAAGTCAGCATGATGAGCTCCTCCAAGAGAACCAACAACTCCTTACAGCTTCCACCAGCTCCCGACAGCCTCTCTCAGCTCCCAACAGCCTCTCAGCTCCCAACAGCCTCCTTCTCCTTCTCCAGTTCTGTGTCTTATGCTGCTGGCAACAGTCTTCAGGTGGGCCTCCCACACCCAGCACCACACTTACTTAGTTCAGCTGGGGGTTATAAGTTGACCACCAGTTATCAATCCACTACACAAGTTGATACATAAAATTGGCCATCACAAAAGGTTCTCGGATACAGGTAGTACTTATCTCAAGCATTACCTATCTCAATCTTATCTCAGACAACAGAGAATGAATTTCAGATAAATATAATTGCAAAATCTATAATTTCCCAATGTGACATTTCTTGACATAATAGAAGACAGTTTCCCTTAATTTAGAAAATTCCCTGGCCCATAATCCACACTCTAGCATATTAAATCAGTTCAAATGTCAGATGAGTGCTACTATAGTTTAAATATGAAGTGTGTCTCAAACAGTCATGTATTAATAGCTTGATCCTCACTGCAGCAGTGTTCAGAGGTGAGGTCTAGAGCGGTGGCTGGATCGGGAGTTCATGAACCTCACTAATGGATCGATGAGCTTGTGCTTGAGTGAGTTATTATGAAGTGGTGCTCAGCTGGAGGAAGAAGGTTACTGGCGATACAACCTTGAGGTACCCTTGTCCTGTCGCAGCCTTTTCTCGGGCTTTCTTCCTACACACTTTGCTTCTTGAGTGCCATGAGGTGAGCACATTTCCTCTCCCATGCCATTCTTCCATGAGTTTCCACCTAAGAGCCAGGCAGCCACAGACTAAAACCCCTGAAACTGTGAACAAAAAATAAGTCCTTTTTCACTTAAGTCGTGTGTGTTATATACTTTTTCTAAGCAGCAGAAAGACAATTAGTGGATTTACGACCTTCTTGCAGAAGAACTCAGTAAATCCACACCATGGCACATGGGGACAAATAGTATATCCAGTAAAGAATACTTTTTACATTAACCAGTGAAAATACTTACTCTTACTGTTAAGAAATAAATCATAACATTAATTCTGCAATATTCTACTCAAACTCAGATATTCATATTACTTCAACTGGTTCACAAATAAACCATCTAAGATAAATAAGAAAAATTCAGATTATCATTGCTTTTCATTTTCAAAACATAAACATGAAAAGTTTAATAATTTTCCTAAGATATTTAGTGGTAAAGCCATATGTAGAAGCAAGAATGTGTGATTATTAATTTAGTGCTGCCTTTTGTCTATATTACACAGAATGTCAACTGGTCAATTGAGTGCTAATGTATTTATCAAGTAGACTAGCTTTTTTACCTGGTACTCTGCATAAAAAATCAGTGGTTTAAAAATTGGCTTTCCATGTTATTATCAAATCATCAATCAAAAACTAATATATTTAGCATCTACCATGCATGGATTACTGAATGGTATCAATTACATATTCTAAAAGATTTTGAAGCTACTGTGAAATTCTAAGATATATGGCTTTGCAGAAAAATGAGAAGCTCCACTGAGAAGATAGAAGTGATTGTCATTAGCAAGTGATTCTGCCTGGCTCAGCTTTTTCGCAGTATTGCTCCAGTTTTTTCATTGAAATGTACATTCAGTCTGAAGAATTTATCTACAGGAGCGTATTTCCTCCCACATTTTGAAAGTCAGTCTGTAATAATAATGCATAGTACATAACATATAATAACAAGGGGGCCAGCTGCATCCCACCACTCTCAGATCCTAAAAGTTGGTCACCACTGTTATTTCCCTGCTTTGAGAAATTTTGAAAACTGGAGCAACAGAAATTGCTTGATGATAAATGGATTTCTATATTCAGTCACAGCCTCCTTCCGAGAAGAAACAACGCTGGGAAATGAGGAGAGCAGTGAAGAGAGTGACCGCTGCCTTTATAAGCAGGGGGAGGGGCGGGCGGGGAAATCCTGATCACTGGGTGTATTACCCTGGGGAACTGGAAGTACTGGTGTAATGTCGCAAGGAGGTGACTACAGATAACAATAATGAACCGTGCCTTGGGGCTGGGGATTTAGCTCAGCGGCAAAAGCGCCTGCCTGGCATGCGCAAGGTCGTGAGTTCGGTTCCCGGTACTGGAGAAAAACCAAAAAAAAAAAAAAATGAACCGTACCTTTTAAAGTGATTTTGGAAGACAGTGTACTGAAAGTTTTAACCACAGAGAAATGACAAGTATTTGAGGAGATAGATATGTTTAACCTGGTTTCAGCATTACACAACATATACACATATTGAAACATCACATTACCCCACTAACATACACAGTCGGTGTGCTGTTATTAAGATGCGATGTGTGCCTGTACCAATTCCCCACATAGAATGTATTCATTGTATATCACAAATAGGTACTAATAAAAACACTGAAAACAATAAATTTAAACACAAAAAAGCATAGCAACATAGAAAGGAGGCTGTCTGGAATGAAAGTAGAGGCAAACTGCCACGTAGTAGAGAATCCCTGGGGACAAAGATTCTCAAAAGTAGGGAAACTTCAGCACAGACTGGGTGGACAGTGTCCCAGTGGAGCTCTTAGCTTAACACCCAGGTTTACCAGCTCTGTGCCGCCGTGGCAGAGCAGCAGGAATCTATTGAACCATAAAGGACCTGTGACCACAGGCTGAGCTGCAATTGCTCCTACCGAGACTAAAACAGATCACACAGACCCTATGAGCGCTGTATAATCAGTTACAAAGTTGAGAAAGGAAGGCGAGCTAAATAATAACTGAAATTGAGAACCAAAATCAAATCAATTTAAACTGAGCAAGGCCAAATTTCCTACGTATCTGAGCATAAAGGTTGAAATTTGCTTCCATTACACAAATTGGACTCTTGCTAATGTTGCAGCTCAATAGAAGAATGAGAAACTGGGTGACTGACCCTACTTTTCTCTTTTTCTCAGTTCAAAAGTGGGGAAGTGGGAAATGATTATTGGGTTCCTGGACCTGCAGTGGTTGTATTCCTCGCAGTTATCTCATTTGAAATTCACGAAGGAATTTGGAGGGGTCTTTTGGTGTCCCTGCATTGCAAATCAGGAAATGAGCTTCAGCGTAGATTTACATCACAGAGTTTGTAAGCATCTGATATGCACGGAAGGCTCAGACCGGATGTCCGCGGAGCTCCAGTTTCCCTCATAAACTCTTCTGGCGCCCTCCAGGTCTTTTGAATAACTAATGCCCGTGTTCTGTCTGGACACGTCCCTGAGCTAGGCTGAGCTGTTCACGATGCAACTTGACAAAACTTCTTTTCATCCTTGTTGAATCAAGAGAGTTTTCGAGCATCACCAATTTTCAAGCATACACTCATTACCCTTGAACACAGCTCCTTACCGTCTCTATATGTTCTTTTCAGGCAATTATTTTTATACTTTTCTGTAAAATTTATCTGAGTCATAATATCATCTGCAAATAGAAAATACCTGCACTGTTCATCCATCAAGTCAGAACTGGGGAAGTTATCTTGTTACTTTGCATTATATAAAGTATTCATTTTAATAAGATTGTCGGCCTGAAATTCACATATGATGAGATATTTTTTATTATTTTATGAAGTTCTGGAAAAAATGATACTGACCAAATTTCCAGTGTCTTCATCACTTTAATGAAAGTGTTATTTTTTGGAGTTCCTTGCCTTACCATTCCTGAAGCCTTATTTCAGAAATGGACATTTTTGGATATTTTTTGCTATTCGAATGAAAACAAAAGCATTCCTAACCCCAAAGCACAGAGCATTTCCTTTTATAGCACTAAACAATGAAATATTTAATTCTTCAGAGACACATCTCTCATCAAAAAATGCAGATAGTGATATAATTACAGTGTATTTTATCAGTCAATATATAGATATTCTATCAAATAATAGTAATAATATAAAGTGTCTAACCGTGAGTAATTGAAAATCTGTATATTTGATACTGTTGTGTTCAAGTTCACAAAGTGATTCGGTTACATGGTGTACACATAAACTCAGTTCTACAGCTGCCTCATCAACTCGTTAGGAAGATCTACGGAGACTCAAGTTCTACCGCCTGTGAATCACAGAGACCCGCAAAGTACCTCCGCAGGACCAGAGAGTGAGACCTGAAAACCTATGAGCCCGCCTTCAGCCTACAAAATGGTCACTCCAGGGCCATATGTTTGAATTTTCTCAACATAATGCTATCAAAATCTGATTTTCCTAAAATCAATAATTAAACATTAAATCATTTCTGAATTAGCATGTAATTATTGTTCACTTGATTAAGTTCTCAAAAGATAATACAACAAAAGGTGAAAATGCTTCTTAATTTTTGCTTTCCAGCACCAGCACCCGAAAGATAGCAAGCCCACAAAGCAATCATTTAATGGACACCCCCTAAATAGTTTCATAAGATTGGGCATTATTAAATCTTCTGAGGCAGAAACTCTATAATAAAGTTTATGGATTTTATTTTGGCCTGAATTATAATGCTTCTTGCTTGACTAAAGACAAAACATGCGTAAGAGAGTGTAACTTAGCTATGGAAATACACTACAGCTCCCCTCCTCAAGGAACCTGGGAAAATCAATAAATATAATTTGACCCTGGCATCCTAATTTGGATTCATTTTGTGAGGGCTATTTCTCATTTTTGATAACCTGGAATTGGGAAGCCAAGATAATGGAAATAAAAGTGCTCTAATTGTAATAAAATATTTGTAAACTAAAAAATATACATTTTGACTGCAGAAGAGACATTTAAATAATTTAACTGCTGTGAGTAAAATTGGAATGGGGCTGTAATTATTCAGGTTCTCGGCATCCTTTTCTTTATGAAGAAAAAGAACTGCTGCTGTTTTCCCTATCACACATATTTCTCTCCTGCCAAATAAAAAGATTAAAAATATGTGCCAGCTGCACAGAGAGTGAGCCTGCAGCAAATTAACAAAATACAGGTAACACTTTTTCCAATCACTCTTTCCTATTAATGTGGTGTCTTGCAAATATGTATTTCATTAACTCTGTAAGTATACACGTGAGGAATACATGAGCCTTAGGTGAAAGCTGGAAAACAACTAATATTTTTTTTCAATCTTGAAAATCTTTTTATTGGCTTTTTAGTAAGTAACACTTAAAACCACAAAATGTGGCCGCAAAGTTATGTGAGTAGCTTCCTTCTATTTCCTGTGATAATCGCCAGTACTCTGGAAAAGTATGGATATGAAAGACTAGGTTTTAAATAAGAAACAAGTGAAAGATTTTCTATATCTTTGTACATATATCTTTGTACATATATCTTTCTATATCTTTGATCTTCTTCTTGGGTACTTATGAAATTATGTTAGAATGAAGACATTTTTCAAAGACTTAATGTGCCTACTGTCCTGGCACCATTCCCATCCTTCTGTCCAGAAAAAAATGTTTTTTCTCTAAAAAAATATTCTTTTTATGACTACCATCTTCTAATTTCTATTCTGTATTGTTCAAGCAGCCATTGGGTTTTCTGTCCTTAGTTCATATTAAACATTGTTTTCTCTCCTAAGTCCCCATCTCTATCAAATAGCCAAGGATCACTGTATTTTAAGGTTTTAACAGTCACTGATTTTGACATTAGGAAGAAGGGTAGGAATATCAGCCTTCCCACTGTGGACACAATACCTGACACGGTTGGGGTCTAGGTGTCCCTCAAAGCCTCATGTGGTCCTAGGTGGGGCTTTCTCAGAGGTGGCTAAATCTAGAGTGTGTGATGCTGGGATGAAGGGTGTGTGATTATTAAATCAGTGCACTGATTGGTTTGGCACTGCCTTAATCACAGTAGCTTGGATACAAAATAAGGGGCAGAAAGAGGCTTGTCTTCCTTGCGTGCTGATTTTTGCTATCCTCTGTCTGCTATACACTGTTTCTCCTCTGAGATCCCTGTCTGCCATGCCACCCTGCCTTGGAACCAGCCTATTATGGGCTGAGACCTTTGCAAACTGGGAGCTAAATAAACCTTTCCTTCCTTCACTTGTGGGTATGTGTATTTGGGCTCAGCAACAAGAAAAGTAACTAAGACAGGAGGTAAAGGTTCACTCAGCTCATTATTGTAGGAATTCAGCCCACACTCAGCAGGCCCTAAGGCAAGAACATGGTGGAATAAAAGCACAGTAGAGCAACGCTGCTGTCCTCATGGTGTCTGGGAAGCAAAGCAGAGGAACAGTGTCACAAAGAAGCAGAAGAGGAACCACATATAGCACCCAAGGCCACATCTCCATGACCCGCCCACATATACACAGGAACATGCCCTACTAATCCGCTAAACATGTCTCAGTCCAATGAAGTTGACATACCAGGATTAACTGTGATATCATGCACGTTATTTATCTTCTTGAGGAATCTTTTAGTAAAGAAAATGCACCACAGCTGATGTTAATTAAGTAAATTATCCTCATTGTTCACAAGGTGGTGGAGTCCAAATGTCAGTCACACACCCATAAAACATACGAAGGCTAAAACCGGGAGACCCTGAATCATACTACTGCCTACCAATAATTCATAGCCTACTACACTAATATGAATCCCCACGTCTTACCAGTACATGCAATTCAATTTCTGATTCAATTTCCCATCCTAGCTGAAGATGGAGAATTGAATCTGATCCATTTTGTTGTCCAAAGATTAACTCTTGCCAACTCATTCTCCTGGGTAATCTCTCTGCTATTCTCTTAACCTGAACCAAAAACTTCCCTATAGAAAGAATTCACCCAGAATTTAAAAGCCATAGCCCTTTCACTTGTAATAAGACACAAAGACTATTCTGTTCCCAGAATTCTTATTTTTTAGAGAAGACATTTCCCTTGATAAATAGCTCCTTCTCTTCTAATCCAATTATGTAGCACTAATTGTGACTTTTAATTATTATACTGATCTATGATCTGGCCATAATTCAGTTCTTTCACGATTAAAGCTGGCCTAGCCCTAAGTACACCACCAACAGCCTACCGTATTAGTCCAAAATGTGGCAACTTCAAGATAATCCATTCTGTCATTTTCTAAGGTTTTGCTTTGATTTGATACATGTTGTTGTTTATGTTTCTGTGTATTTTGTATTTGAAAACTTCTCCTGAGGGTCACTATTCATAAAACTGTGAAGACTGGGCTTATGAATTGCTAGCCAGTACAGTAGTTTGTGTAGTTACTGGTTGGATGGATTGAAGCCACCCTGGAAAGAAAACATAGTAGAAGGAAGATAGAGGTTTTACTTCCTGAACTTCCTCTACGTGCGGTGGGGCCTACCTCCCTGAGGCTTGTTTCCTGAGCTCTTTCTTCAGTTTTCTGTATTGAAAATTTCCTTTGCCTAATTTAATTTTAGTTCATTTATACTACAGAGTTCCTTGTAAGCCACACGCCTGGGGCTTTTTGAGTTGTGTAAATATGTGGAATGCATACTGACATTATTCCAGCAGTGATGCCCATGTAGCATCCAATACAGCATCAAGTGGACTCGTTCCAGTGTTCAGTAGAGGTGACACTGCATGCTATGGGCTTCCAAGTACCAAAAGTACATCAACTCAAATCACTGGTTTTAACCTTAGTCTATTTAAATACTTAAAACATACCACAAACTCATTCAGGTTGCCTCATCTCTCCTCTTGCTGTTGTAGAGTTGGTTAAATATACATTTGCAAGGCACAGCTTCCCTCCCTTTGATCCTTCCCTGCCTGGCAGCCACTGTCCCACTTTCCATTTCCACATCAGTGTTGTTAGATTCCTCCTATGGCTGAGACTGATGAAACTTGTCTTTCTGAGTCTGCCTTATGTCACTTACCGTAATGATCTTAGTACTGCTGGAGATGACAGGGTTACATTGTAAGACCCAGTTTCAGCCTAAATTGCATAGTGAGACCCTATTTCAAAAAAGACAAAAAAAAATCAATAGAATTATCAATAACTACCTTAACTATGTATAGATACTATATTTTGTATCCATTTATCAGTTGATGGTTGCATACATTATTTAACTTTCACTATTTTGAATAGTGCTGAAATATTTGTGGAGTGTGGGATGTCTTTTTGACATAAGAATTTCATAGCCTGTATTTTGGATGTCCCCTTGATATACTCCTTTCATAGCTTTTGGGTATACACCCTCCACTGGGGTTGCTGGATCATACTGTAGTTGTATTTTTTGAATTTTGAAGAAATATTTCCTTGTGTTCCATGATGACTGTACCAATTTACATTTTCATTAACAGTGTGTAGAAGCTCTCTTGTCTAAATATTTTCACCACCATTTTTTGTTTCCTTTAGTTGGTTATAGTACCCATTAAATGCAATCTTTTGATCTGCATTTCCCTGATGGTTAGTGGTACTGAATATTAGCCATTTTGTATCTCCTTTCGGGAAATGACTGCTTTTCAGTTGGGTTTTTGTACTGCATTGCTGGGATTCCTTTTCTTATGTATTCTGGATGTTAACTTCCTGTCAGATGCATGGTTTGTGAATACTTCCCCTGTTCTACAGGTCAGAGATTCACTCTGCTAATTGTATCCTTGGCTACTCAGAAGTGTTCTATGTGATGTAATCCCATTGGTCAGTTTTTGCTTTTGCTTCCTGTGCTTTGAAGATCTATAAAAAATTACACCCTACACTGACGTCTTGAAGTATTTTCCCCATTTTCTCATATTGTCAGGTCTTCCATTTTGAGTGGATATTTTGTATCTGGTGAAAGATACGGGTCTAGCTTTGCTGTTCTGCATGTAAGTAGCCAGTTTGGACCGCAACATTTATCGAACAGATCATCTTTCCCCAGTATGTGCTCTGAGCAGCTTTGTCTATCAACGGTTAGCCAGAAACGCACAGATACACTTCTAGGCTTCCTACTCTGCTCCACCGATGTGCGTCTGCCTCTATGCCAAAACCAAGGTGCTTTGTTTACTGTATCTAGGTACTATATTTTGCAGTCAGGAAATGTAATGCTTCTTGATTTGTTATTTTCAAGATATGGCTCTCCAGAATTTCTTGTTTCATTTTACTTTGGGACATAAAATTTTTAGGAATATTTTATCTTGTTGAAAAATAGATTATGTTATATATAGAAAACCCCAAAGAGCCCCCCAGAAGGTTGAAGGTATTAAATAAATTCAATACATTTGCAGAATATGAGATGAACATAGAAAAAAATGCAGTATTTCTCAATAGAATTACCAATAACTACCTTAAAAAGAAATTGAGAAAGCAAGCCCATTTAAAATAGCTCCAAAAATATCAAGGAATAAGTTTAACCAAAGAAGTAAAGTTCACTATAGTGAAAATGATAAAACATTGATGAAGTAAATTGAAATGTACACAAAAAAATAAAAACAGTGTCCATGTTTATGAATTGGAACAATTGCTAAAATCTCTGTGCTATCCAAAGCAATCTACAAATACAATGCCATTTCTATCAACACGTCAATGACATTATTATAGGGCAGGCTCACTAATTTTATGCAAGCACATAACTATTTTACTTTAAAACATGCTGAATCACCAAATACATCTTAGACATTGCCTCAAACTCTGTTGACTGCATAGCATTTCACAATAAAGAATAAAAAGAGTGAGGGTTTTTTAAATAAGCATGAGTCCTAATGCCATTTGGTATTTTAAACAATACCTACACTTAAAGGCTTTGCAACCATTCAGTTTTTTTAAATTTTTATTATATAATATTTATAACATAAGATACACAATAATCCCAGAATGTTTGTAAGATTTTACAGACAGCCTGGGTGATCTTCCCTCAAGGATATATGTAAATAGCTTCTAAACAGCCTCTTCTATATTTAACATTTATTTTAACTGCCTATGCATAATACCATAACTAAATACTGCATAAATTCAGGGGAAACTTCATGGAATGAGATTTCAGAGTTGACATTTGAGCATGGTGTTATTGGTTATGACTTAGGAACAGCATGAATAAAAATGAAAAGTCATGTTCAGGGAATTGTGAGAAGGTGAGTTTGGTTGGCAGAGATCAGCCTGGTTTTTAGGGACCTGATGAAGAGATAAGACTGAGAAGCACAGTGAGATTTCAAGCTGTGGAGAGCTCTGTATATCAGAGGTTGACCATTCTATCAGTCAGTTTAAATCAATCTTCAAACCATTTCAACTGAGTACAGAACAGGTACCAAGTATTGTGTTGGCATGGATAATACAAGTTAAATTTATCCCACGTAGCTATTAGGGGAATAACAAATAACTATGATTGCTGTAGTGTACTGACCAGTGGGAAATTTTTCTGAAAGAACTGATACTTGGTATACATATTGAAAGATGGTAATACATTACCAAGGAAAGGAGGAAGTGGGAAGTACGTAACTTGGATGCTAAGAGAAAGCAAAGACTCAGAAAGAACATGGCAGTGAAAATTATACAGAGCTCTGTAAAACTGAACTTCACAGTGTGGAGAAAGAATTCAAGAACTACATTCAGCAACTAAACTAACGTACCACATTATTAGTAGAAAAACTAAATTTAAATATTTTGTTATTACAGATTCATTTTGCAAATCCTCTTCAATTTATTGGCTCACAAAGCACATTCTTCATGGTACACTTCAACCCCGCTCGTAGGCACGCTGCCACAAATTGTTAATTATCCTTGCATACACAGTAAGCACCACAGGGGCAGGATACTTATCTGTTCTGCTCACTGTGTATCCCAGATACAGCACTCGGAAAATTCTTACAAAATAATATTAATGATATACAACATTAGACCGACCATTGAATTTGACTTGGTCCTTGTTCAATTCGATATATGACCAGAATCATGAAAAGAGTCGAGTTCTCTTCTCAAATAGATATTTTTATTGATAAAGTGCATAACCTGAAAGAGACTAACACTGGTTTTCTAAATTCAGATTCTTAGGATTAAAAACCATGAGCAAATAATGGTGTTTTACTTGTCCTGCTGAATTTAGCTTTTGGGAAATGACCAGAGGTAGAAAACTCCTCCCCACTCTGATTGCTGCGTACTGTCTGTGAATGGCTTCTCAGAGAGACACTCATAGTAAAATCTGGGCTGCAGCAGAGCTCAGCCGCACTCACTTTAAAGCATACTTAATTAGTCAAATGCTTCCTCGATAAAGCACCGATACAGGCATGCTCAGTTCTCCTTGCACGGTAGTTCAGCACTAATCAGATACACTAGTAGTTTGCTCATGGTTGGCATATGACTTCAAACTTAAAATTTATAGAAGTTTATATACTAACTATCTGCAAAAATTTTGCAAGTTTCAAATTCAACATTTTGAATGCTGAGTCAAAAAAAAAAGAATTTTTCTATTTGCTCTTGAAAAATTAAACACATTGCAAAATTTATAAAGGGTAGCTATAGCTCCAAGTTTTATATGTGAGATAGGATTAGATAGGATCACAAGCCAATGACACTGCCCTTTGAGTTGAAAGGAAAGATAATGTAGTAGGCAAAATCAACTGGTCTTGAGTAGCTCCTACCCTCAATAGATACATGTCTTTGAATAAGTTCCATAAATTGCTTAGAGTCTCTTAGCATCTCAGCATCTCGTAGCATTCAGGAAATGACAAATAATTGTGGTTTTCTCCAACTCTTTTATAAAGGACTCATCACATGCTTCAGAATAGAGTTCACATGACCTACCATCTCCTAAAACTTTCTCTCTTTTCACATTGTAACACTGGGGATTTACAACACATGAATTTTAGGGAACATTCTGAAGATAGCATCCCATCCCTGACTTAAGAAACCATGCTCTTTTTGCTTTTAAAATGCATGAATCCCATAATAATATCCCCAGAATCTTAACTCATTCCAATGTGAAAGTAAAAGTCCAAAGTCTAGAGTTTTCTCTAAATCAGATAGCAGTGAGGCTAAAGAAAACCTCATTCTGAAGTGAATGCCCCATGACTATAAGCCTATGAAGACAAATACATTTATACTTTCAGCATACTGTGGGAAGACTAGCACAGATATTCCCATTACAACAACACACAGGACTAGGCAAGAAAAAATGAATATAAAAGCCAATAAGAAAGATAACATCAAAGATTGAGTCTTGCAAGTCTTATGAGTATGGCTTTCTGATTCCAAGATGGCATGTGGTTGCTCCATCTTCCAGAGGAGATAAATATTGTGTCCTCACATGGCACAAAACACACAAGGGGTGAACTTTCTTCCTCAAGTCCTTGTACCATATAAAGTCACTAATTCCATCAAAAAGGGCCCAGCCCTCATGGCCTAATCACCTGCTAAAGACTCCACCTCTTAAGATGATCACATGGATGATTAAGTTTCAAGACATGAAAAAAATTTCAATATGTGAATTTGGGAGACTCTGAAATCATGGCACATATTTATTGCTGTCGTATGGAAAGGACTTAATATTTACCTTATCGTCAGGGTTATTCCCAATGAAAAACTTCAAGATTCATCCTTGGACATTGTTCATGATAAGTATCAAATATTTAGGTTAAAAAAAGATAAAGAAAAATTTTGAGAAGATATAAGTTATATACCTCAATTCGAAATAGAGAAAATAAACCAACTGGTCACAATAATTCATCTAAATGATAAAATCGGACAGTAATTTCTCCTAGGGCCCCTGATAGAAAGGTCATTGTCTTCTGAAATGAGCAGTACTCCCCCCAGTAACCATAAAATATATGTAATGGTCACTCCAATTCTCAGTAAAAACTGACGGCATCATAGCAGAGCCCAACACAAAAAAAGCTATTCACAAGAAGCAAAGAGGCACTAATTGTCTATATGATCGACTTTTACTGGTCCTGGAATGCAAACTATAATATCTTTAAAAAGGAGGCAAAGTTCTTGACCTTGAAGTAATACCTTAAAACTCATCTCCCTCAATGACGGATTAAAGAATTAGTGTCAGAACTTGAGATTTTGCTCTTGGCAAAAGAAGCCCAAAGGGCAACTGGTCAACACTGCCATATGGGCACAACTGTCATCTTTACCAAAGAGGACTGGGATGTCAGTTCATCTTGTAGAAGCCAAGGTGTGTAACAGAGATAGTGACATAAATATAAGGCCATCTCATCTTCATCTTAGTGATAATAAGTATTCCTTGCAGGAAATTATATGAAGTACAACCCAGTAAATGGCAAATCACAGGTCAAGTGTCTAAAATTCCACTCCATAAAATAGAAAGTAAATTATTTTATTTTTCTAGAAATTACATACTTATAAACAGAGAACTGCCTTAGGCAAAATAAATTCTCCATAATATATTCATGGAATGTCTACTTTTAAGCAAAATAAGTTTCAGATAAATTGCTTGTGACAGAACTCTGAAGTGATTGAATTAATTTATTTCATAGCTTTGTCTTTTACAAACCTGTGTAAATAAATGTCTATAAAAGCTAATTAGCTTTAGTTTAGAGACAGTAGTATGTTTTCTTACAAAAATATTAGAAAGCACGGTATATTATGAACAAGTCAAATTGGAAATGATAAATTTGTAATTGTCATTTTTCTACTAATCAGAAAGTGGTGTCAGATTACTAGAAACAATTTGAAGAAGGGAGCCCAGAACATACATTTTCCCTCAGTTGAAAACTGTGTATCAGAGGACTGTCCCAGCTCTGATTATTACCTTACAATGAAGGAGCAGCTTTCTGTGATTATCAAATATATCCGCTACTATCATTGCAACTAGCCCATAATTGATTACCTCAAAGGTAGAGGCTTAAAAAGAATTTCTTTCTGGCAGATAAAACATTAGGTAAAAAAAGAATGCAGACAGGGTAAATGAAGTTGCTAAAGCCTACCTGTGCCTTGGGTAAGTATCAGCCTGAATATCCAAGTTTGGAATAGTGCCAAGCAAGCAGTAGCATGTAGCTGAGATATCCAACCAATTGCTCTGCGCTCATTTGGAATTAAGGAGGATCCTTTTTGCATTGTAATAGTTGTGCTCTTGTGTAGTCAATCAATTCACCCCGGTTGAATTAGTAAGTATAAAATGAGAAAAATCTACAAGATTCTTAGCAGCCTTGCCAGGTTGGGGGGTGCAGTCCCTAGAATGCTTCATTCCAATATTTTAAGGTCAAAATGAGAAGGTCTACTAAAAATTGCATAGAATTTGCAAAATCTGGGGGCTCTTTCTCTTGTTTCGTAAAACTAGAAAAACATAATTCTCTATTGTAGATTGAGAAACATACGCTCAACCCCTACCTGTCTTCTTGAGAGATTTAAACCATCAGTCATATTATACAATAAGATTTTGTCTTGCTAAATGTTTCTAAATGTTCTAAGATATGAATAGACATTTAATATTACGTTGTTCTTAAATTTTTTTTATTTCTGTATGATGCTTCATTAACCCCCAGAAGACATTTTTGCCATCTGGCGGTCCTTGGAAAACAAAGTGACCATTGAAGTCTTGAAAGGAAGACTGTATATTGTTAGTTGTTTTATCATCAGCACGTTGGGTGAAATAGTAGGTTCTCTTTGCTTCCACTGCTTTAGAAGCAAGAGCCAGGACAGTAAAGTTTACTCTCGTTCTCCTCTTTTGAGGTTAAGAACTATTTTCTTTGATATGGCATCGAGAGAGAAAAGAAGCAACATCCTCAGACACCCAGGGGGAGGATCAACTGATCCTTTTGCCAGAAGGCAGTCATGAGCCTGGCAGAGAATTATTCTAAATGAACAAGGTGGTAACAGGAAAAATACTGTACGATTCCCTGTACACGAGGTACCTATAACTGTCAAACTCATACCAGTGCAGAAGATAATAGTGCTTTATTAGGCTAGAGGGTAGAGAAAAAGATGTGTTAAGTAGGTACAAAGCTTCAGCTGTGCTTGATAAACATGTTCTAGAGATCCAGTGTATAATATAATGTCTATATTGTGTACCTACAATTTTTTCACTATGTAGGGTAGATCTCATGATAAGTGTTCTTATTAAAGCCAAAATAAAACAGTTAATGTTTAATTGTTTGATCAAACTTGCATACCTATATCTGGTAATCTGAGCAAGTACTTTGAAGATGACAATAAGTAATACAACAGTGATTGTTGATCTCCTATCATCTTGTTTTGAAATTCTGTATCATTTTTATAGTTTCTGTGTTGTTTTGTTTTTGTCTTTGCTTTTGTTGCTTTGCTTTTGTTCTTTTCTCTTTAAGATAATAAATAATAAATTAAAAACTAAAATAAATCAAGAGGACACAGGAAAACTTTGTAAATTAACGCTAATGTCTGTTCCTGATTGTGGTGGGGGTATCCAGAGTGCCTGTGTATGTCCAAGCTTATAAGATTATACATTAGTGTAAATTCTAGTTCATTTTCATTGTTTTCTCCTTGGGTCTTCTAGCTCATTCATTTGTTCTGATAATGCCCTTATAAATTTATAATGCCCTTATATGCATTATAATATATAATGCCTTTATAATGCCCTTATAAGCAGGCTTAAAACCAAGAGAAAGTAACTTGTTTTATCAATCCACAGTTTTAAATTGGCATTTTTAAACTGGCATGGAGCAGAAAAGCATAGAACGGATGCCTATAATGTAATCTATAATGCTGTGTCTCTAAATAAATATGTGGGTAACTTTGTGTGTGTGTGTGTGGTACCAGGGATCAAACTCATGACCTTGTACTTGCCAGGCAGGTGCTTATTCCACTGAGCTATATCCCCAGCCCCCCTGTGGGTGACTTTTCTCTTCCATCTATCCTATGCAATATTTCACACCACCACCAAGTACTAATGAAGAATGAACTCGCTGAGAAGTTTCCCATTGATAATAAAATACTGCATACGCTTCTCTGAATGCATGCCTACCATGGGGCAGTACTTTCTTTCCTGCCCAAAGGAGAGCACTTTGGAGCCTGACACCCATCATGGTGCTCAAAAACGATTATCTCAGCTATGGGCTACATAAATAAATTAAGGTCTAAAGATCATAAAAATAAAGCCATGTGTCTAAACATATGGCATGTTTTTTGGCATGGTGAATGCTCGTCATATGAGAAGTCTCATCCAGTTTGTCAGGAAACTGAATCAAATATTTCCTGCCAGGCAAGCCGGAGAGATCGAAGTACTCCCCCTACTGTTTATGGCGAATGCACCCACTTCAATATCTACTTTCATGGATACTCAGAGGTGAAAATTAAAAACTATATGTGTAGAAAAATAAAAATTCTGAATTAGTATTTAGAGTAAATATAAACTTCAAGTGAGTACAATATTCTTACCCTACTAGGAAAAAATAATTGAATCGCCATGGTAGTTAACAGATTGGAAGAAGACTAAAATAAAGAAGAGGCCAGGCATTTAGCCACAGAATGTCTTTACATCCTTCCACTAGTGTTTACTGAAAGTTTTAAAACCATCTGGTTCCACAACCAGGTCAACGGAGGAGGGAAGGAGCTTGCAAGTCCACTTCGTAAGGGCTTTCATCTGGGAAGTAACACCCACTCTTTTCCATTTACGTTTTATTAGCCAGGTCAAATCACATGTGATTACTGCCTTGTCACATTATGAAATAAGATACTGGCATACAGGCTGATGCTACGACTGGACGGGATTTTGGAATCGTGGGATTAGATAAATGAGCACACTCTTCTCCCCTCAGTCCCTGCCTGCATCATTAACCTCCCCTCAGAGTGGAGCGGCCTCCCGGACAAATCATTAAAACAATTGCATATGGACAAAACGGACCTAAAAAGACTGACGTGGACTTCAAAAGACTTATTGTCCAGAGCACATATTGGGAAGAAACCAAATTACGATGAAGGACAAAGGGGCAGAAAGCACCTGGAGTGTGAGTCAGTCTCACCAGTCAGGCCTGAGCAGCGGAGCCCAGTGGTGGCTTCACAAATAATTTCGTAATTATTCCATAATGAGCACAATTTTTTTGCTAAAATAAAAAAAATTTAAGTTTCTAGTATACCGTAAAGTCTGTGGAGTCAAAGGTCAGCGATTCTGTTGTTTGAAGAAGCCTTTAAAGATACTGCATTGTACAACTTCAGGGCAGTCAGTATTTGCTCTGCCTTCTTAAGAATTCAATGACGACTGCAAATCAGTACTGATCTAGCACTCTTTGAAATACATGAAGCCATGTGTTGAAATTCCCTTCAATCTAAGGTCCTTCAAATTAAACACCCAGTTATCTTTACTTCATACAGCCCTTTTCAAAGTTGAAAACTATCAAATATGATACTGAGAATAAAATAAAACATTATTTTTCTAAGTGTAGAAACCATATTAAATATAAGAGAATTGAAGAGTTATATCCTCAAATTGTTAGAAAGATTCAATTTTTACTACTTTTACTCTTAAAAACCTATATAGGAATTCTACCTGAGGGTGGTAGAGGTGCTTCCTGCTACTCAGGAAGTTGTGGCAAGATCTCTTGAGTCTAGGAGTTCAAGGTCAATCTGAACAAAATAGGTAAACCCATTTTGTAAACAAAAAACAAATCTTAAAAGAATCAAGTGAAAATGCCAAGTGTGTTGATGAAAATTTCAATGCCCACAGGGGAATTTTGTATCTAGCCATCTCTAAAGTATAATTTTGTGAGAAAGAGTGCAAATTCTGGCCTACTCCTGACAAGCTGTAACATAATCCTTTAATCAAAATGCAGAAACCAACACAGTCAGTGTCACAAGATAAGATTTATGAAGCTTTTAGTTCCCATTTCAAAATTTGTGCAGCTTCAGTGGACTTAAATTTCCAAATTCAAAAGATAAAATTAAGTTTTTGAAATTTCACAAAAATAGATAAATAAGTGCGTTATTTCTCTGTACTATTGCAAACTTTAGGGTTTAATCAAGGCTCTCACATAAAATTTAAATGATGTAAACAGAATCAAAATTATTTGGCTCATACAATCATAAATATGAAAGTTCATTTCATGATTTATCTCTTAAAGACTTGCTTCAGAAAAGAATTAGGGGCTACGGCAAAATGACAGTGTCTTCGAAAAGAAAGGGTGGACAGAGGAGGTATAAAGAAAAAGAATTATCATAACTATCATCCCAGCATGACTCTTCCTTTTTGCTTTCTCCCTGTGATTCTGGAGATGAAAAATCTACACTTACTAGGCAAGTGGGCCATCACTGAGCTACCCCTCAGCTTTGTAGCCCTGTGGCTCTCAAATGCAGTTTGTAATCCTCTCAGGATTATCTCAGAGTACATACTATGCTGAAACGTGAGGAAGTTTCTCCTCTTTGGGATAATGATACCACCATCAGAAGTGTATTCCTTAAAATTATGCCTTTTTAGAATACACGATATAATCCACAGTTTGACAGTAACTCTCAAACAGAAAGAATTAAATAGATTTACACAGATGAATATAGAGGGCTATTCCACTTTGTGAGCATACTTGCCCTTCTCTCTTCCTTGGAATTGTAATAATTTTTTATTATAGATCATTATAGAAAGTTATTTTCTCTGAGTTTTAACTGACACAAATGGATATAAATTAAAGCTTATGGGACTTAGATATCTGTAAGGATTTGCTGACAGAAGGGTGTGCTAACTCCCAACTATAAGCTTGGAAAATCTTTTATCTGTGGGCCTTTACATTCCTATGGGATAGTTTTGCCAACTGAGTTTGCTTTAAGTAAAAAGACAGAATAGCTGATGTTTCTCAGAATTTTTTCAGTGCTAATTTTCTCTGATTTGGTGATTATAGAGGCAGATCTCATCATAAGCATTTTCTCTATTGCCTTTCCTGTGTTCTTAGCCAACACCAATACTGCTTTCTACCTCGGACAGTTCTCAAATTTTCCCCTAAAACAGCTTTAGACTAGAAAAGATAATATAGTTCAATTGTTGTAAATATGAAGATTTTATTATAAAAGTGTTTATGAATTGCTGGCAACTAAAATAAAGCTTTCTACGACTATCAATATTTAGGGATACAAATGAATTAATACTCACTCTCAAATGATAGGAATAATTAGAAATCTTCATTTTATCTAACTAGGTTTTTATTATGCTTCCCCCACCTCCCATTTTGTCTATGATTTTCAAATAATATATGTATGAAAGTTAGTTTTCATTTCATAGTAACTGATTTCTAGAGACAGCTCAGTGAAATTACTGCCTGTGTATTTCACTTGATAATTATTTGGGAAAAATCTATCAGGATGCTGAGTTGAGTTGGGCCCATTTAATTTGATAGGTCTCAGCTTTCACGAATTTTATATTTGAATCAGTGATTTTCAAAGCCCTTTTAGGATTTTTGAAGCCTTCCATCACCCTTGGAGAAGAACCTTGTTGGCTCGATGATTTATTTTACACTCAGAGTCCCAATAACTTCCACAATATGGTAGACTACACTTATAGTCCCTCAAACTACACTTGATTTTAACAAAACAAAAATTTCAAATACTATTTGTACGTTGTTTACTGATACATGTAAACCACTTTTTCCAAAGAAATCTTGGGAATTATAACACAGTCATGGTGGATGTTATATTATTTCTAATATTCTATACAATTCTTTACTATGATTAAATTCTTGTTCCTGCTCTGAATAATTAATGTCTATTCAACAAACTCTGCCAATTCTAGGAGCTCGGGATGAATGTTTCCTTTTGCTTCTGAACTTTGACGTGCATTACATTCAAGCTCAAATTCCTTTCTCTTCTCTTCCTCTTCATGATACTCTCAGTCCTTCAGGTGGCATTTCTTGTCTCCCCTTTCATAAACGCACAATGAATTTTTTGTGTTTCCTAGGTTAGAAAAAAAAAATCAGGAATCAACCTGGTTCAATTCTGTCATTATGTCTATCTCATGAGTTTCCCTTATAGTTGATACGGGCACATTACAATGTAATAATATTGGTTGCAAATGTGATAGAAATAAACTCCTTGCAATTCTAATGTAGTACCAATGAACTTGGCCAATCCAAACAATCTTCTCTTCCCCATAGCACCTGAGTTGTGTGGAAAACAACTTGTGCACCAGTAGTGGAGAAGTTATTCTATCAAGGCTAAGAGCCTAAATATCTGACTTTCAGATCGTGTGTGGACTCTGTCACCACTGCAGTCTTCTTTCTCTTCCTTCTCATCCTCCCCTCACTTCCTGCCTTCCCATCCTCCTTGTGAAGCAACCTTTTAAAATATAAACAATATTCTTAACCTGCTTAACCACACAAAAACAAGTGATGCACCATGCATTAGTCCACTTTCTGTTGCTGCAACAAAATATCTAAGGCTGTATATCTTATGAAGAAAAGCTCATTCAGTTCAACAATCTTGGAGACTGGAAGTCATCTGTCTGACTTCTGTTGATGGCCTGATGGCGTGTGGCGTCGTCGCAGGAGCTCACGGGAGCGAGCTCATGGAATGTGTGAGTCAGGAAGCCAGAGGACCAGTCTCGCTCCTTTGTAACAAATCCCTGTCATGCTACAAACTCAGAACTCCATGAGAACTGCATTAACCCCGCCCAAGGGCACGCCCCCAATGAGGTCGTTACTCTTCACCTCTTGAGGTTCCCATCGCCTCTCAAGTCATTGTACGGGATGTCCCACATGCGTACCCTGCGGGGCACAGCGCATTAAAGTCAGAGCAGGCCACATTCGGCCTTCCACGATTCAAGCCACCTCAAGTCAGGTTGCAGTAACCCCTTCATTGGATCATGATTGTTTCCATTCAATTTTTTCCCTTCCCTCCTAAAAAACATACAAATACTTAATGGAAAACCTCTATGCTACCGTAGAACAACACACCTCTCACATTTTCAAAGAACAGGAAAATATTTTCAAGTTATACCTTATGAATATGTCTAGGAAAGTAATCCAACTCTACTTTCATAATTTATCATGTAGGACATTAGCATGTTTAATTTTCTGAAAAATTATATAGAAAAATTTTGTGTTAGTTTGAGCATTCTGTAAAAAATTTGTGTTCATTGTAACCAAAGACAGGTGATTATGAAATATTTTAGTTTCTAATATTTAATCCATCGCTTACCACAATGTAAATTACTGGAAATATTAGGAAACATATAACCTAGTTTCAGCTTCAAAGTTTAGGTTAGTGACAGGAAGATAAATAACTGAAACATTTAAGCTAAAATATTTAAAGTTTGAGCAGGACTTGAGTTTGTATCTAAGAGGTGAGGTGCAGAAAGCTGATATGCATAAGACCCAGGAAGAGAGGTGGTCTGGAGAAATATGTCTGAGATTTGTCAGTGTGTAAGTAAGCTGCAAATTTAGTCATACACAAGCCCTTTCAAAGATAAGCTACAGGAACACGAGAGTGGCTGGTGGAAATGCAGCTCAAAAGGCAGGGGGCAAAGGCGGAAATGGTAGCAAAGAAGCCACGGAGAGAGAAGATTGCAAAGAAAAAGCACTCAAGCAGTTCAAAGTACAACACACTCAGCCGAGAGGAGCCGAGAAGTGGCCCTGGGCTTCGGCAATTGGAAGCCATTTCAGGGAAGACTGAGAGATTGTGAGCATTGCGTGAAATCAGTGATTCTCATGTGACAGTCAGGTAGGGGACATTTTTCAAAAATGAAGAAACTTTTTCCACGAGGAAATGTCAAAGTGGAATGCAGCGGAGGAAATGCTTGTGTAGATAGGAGTTTCCTGTGGTTCTGATACTTCCATCCTCACAAGCTGAAAATGATGGGAAATGAAGGATTGAAACAGCCAGCTTATTTATCTTCCAAGATCTACAGCTTTGTTAGAAAGGCGATAAACCCATCATGAAAGAGAAAAATAGGTTTAGAAAGAGCTTTATTTTTTGTTGTTTAGAATAATAAAATATTGGAGAACAATATGGACCCTGAGCTAATATAAGGGAAAAAGTGTAAGATTAATGATAGTGAAAAGAATCTTAATGTCTTCTTGTGTCCCTGAAGCAGTAAAGTGTAACAGACTCCAGAATGAAGACAGAAAGGTGAGCAGAGGGCCAGGGATATAGCTCAGCAGAACAGTGCCTGCCTGGCAAGTGCAAGGTCCTGAGTTCCATTCCCTGTGTCAAAAAAAAGAGGCCAGCAAAAAGGTTTTTCTACATCAGAAGATAGTTTGTTAAGAAAACACTTTGCCTAAAAGATTCTATAAAACTTAGATACTAATCGATTTCCACCAATATAATTCATTCTTGTATTTGAAGGAAATAAAGAAAGAGACTAGAAAGTAATTTCTTTTTTTTTTTTTTTTTGGTAATGGGAATTGAACTCAGGACCTTGCACTTGCCAGGCAGGCACTGAGAAGCTGAGCTGTATCCCCAGTCCTAGAAGTAATTTCAAGTTGCTCTGTAGAATGGATTTCTACCCATTATTTTTTCAGTGGATAATACCAATTTAGGATTCTGAGAAAATATTGGTTGCAGTTCAAAGATGAAGGGGAGCAGGGGCAGGGACAACATTCACAGCTTAGATATCAATAATGAAATTAATAGGAATGGCTTGTATACATGACCTAACTATTTCATTAACTAAGAAAAGGGAAGTTGCAGATCCTGACACAGCTGGCTTGGTGACTGGTATGGTGCTCTGCGCTGTCACTCAGGCCATGTAAACAGAAAGATGCTGACAAGTGCTTTTAAATCAAAGGAAATACTCGGTGCAAAAGTTTTCTTGTTTTGTTTTGTTTGCTGTCTAGCAATCTGAGACTTTATTGAGGAGGGAGAATAGCATTCAGGAGGCTGAGTAGAAGTGTTAAAGTATAATGATTTTCCCATTTAACTCTAAATTTGGTCCTGGGGAGAAAAAAATTTCACTAATTTTAATGATATTCAAAGGTCCAGCAGATAGTTGAAATGTGTCTATTTCCTGCAAACTAATAATTTACCTGAGAAAATGCGATATATCTTTGTTTCAAGTACAAGTCTACTTCTGAAACAAACAAGCAAAAAAAATCAATAGAATTGTCAAGAAGGTTAACTGACATCCAGAAACTATTTAAATACCTTATAAATACATGTCTACTTTCTCTGGTTTCTGAGACAAAATACCTGACACCTAAAGTTAAAAAAGGAAAGGTTTATTCAGCTCACAGTTTGAGGAGTTTCAGTTCACGATCAGCTGGCTCCAAGACAGGGTGGCATGGCAGAGGGAAAGCTTCTCACTCACAGCTTCACACACTGCCCTCTCGGGGCATCCTGCCTGGCCTCTTAGGCCTTTTGACATCGAGGTAGAAGCCTTCTTAACTCCATAAGTCTTGCATTCTGAAACCAGCCCCATGTGGATGATGCCAAGGTCTGCTGCCAGTTGGAGCAGTAGCCAGGCTTTCCTCTCTCTTGCCTGTAGGGATCAAGCCTGGTTTGCTGGACTCTCTGAATCCAATTCTGAGGAACAAATTTTGTATGCTGCCGCCCTTCTAGAACATGGTGCTCTGTGGCTTTCTTCTCAGAGCAAAGTCTTTCGCTTTTGCAGTTTGGAGACTGCAAAGGGTGGAGACGTGCTGCTTACAGAGATGCCCTCAGGTCATCTTTTCTATTCTCCTGTTCCTTCTCAACAATCAGGATCTCCTCTGCTCTATCCTTGCAGTCCACAGCTTTATCAGAGCTTCCTTTCTGGCCAAACTCACAATGTTTTAAATCAT
Source organism: Chinchilla lanigera (assembly GCF_000276665.1). Classification (NCBI taxonomy): domain Eukaryota; kingdom Metazoa; phylum Chordata; class Mammalia; order Rodentia; family Chinchillidae; genus Chinchilla; species Chinchilla lanigera. The sequence continues at coordinate 4,233,922 of NW_004955427.1, read as the reverse complement.
GACTGCTGGGCTCATTACTCTTGATTCACTACATAAATCTAGCTAAAAGCCCCCAACAATAGCTATGCCACCACCTCAACATTTGACCATTTTGAAATTTCTTCTGCCAGATTAATTAGTCTGATGTCCTTAATCTCAGTCTCAGGTAGAGTGCCAGGACATGAGCACAATGCACACAAACTTTCTACCAACTCATAACACACATCATCTGGAGTCCAACAACTAACGCAGTACTTCTTTCCAGCAGAAACCTCCCAAGCCTGATCTTTACTGGCAGGATTTCTGTCAGCCTTCTGGTTTCTGAGCTCTGACCAGAATCTCCCATACACAACAGCCTAAGGCATTCCAGCTCTACGTTTTCAGTTGGCATCTCTGAACTTTTCCAGTCTCTTCCCACAAGCCAATCTCTAAGGCTCTTGAACCACATGGTCAGTACACTTACAACAAGAACCCCACTCGTCTGGTACCAAGTTCTGTGTTGGTTACTCTTCTCGCTTCCCTGAGACAAAATATACAACACCCAAAGTTATAGATGGAAAGGTTTATTTAGCTCTCAGCTTGTGGAGGTTTCAGTCCATAATCAACTGGCTCCAAGGGAGGGTGGCATGGCAAAGGGGCAACTGTTCAAGGCAGCAGAAGACAACAAAAGCAAAATTAGCAAAAAGGGAAAAAAGCAAGCTTCTTTCCTCCCTCATCGTGTAAACAGGCTAACCCCCTACAGGGTGGGTGTAGTGCTCACATCACCTCCCTGCCTTCCTCGTGTACGGATGAGGATGTTACAAAGTAACATCTTGTCTCCCTGCTAAGTCACTTAGTTAAATTTCTACACTTCTCAAGTTGACACAATGTATCAACCATTACAGTACATAATCTTTCAAATTCATAAAGGATGGCACCATTGGAAAAATAGGGGGAAGGACTCTAACCTGATACAAATCGTATAAATTCTAATCCAAATCTTCCACACTGAAGTCTAACAAACTATTTAAAAGTAGAGATGCTATTCCAGTTCTCCTCACTTTAAAACATTAACTCATGTTTCAGGCACGTGGCAGCGCTGAATCTGCTTGTGATTACGGACATTTTACATTCTATGTGCCACTTAAGTACCTTCAGCATCAATTTTGCAGCTGGCAAACTATTGCAGTGTATGTTTGCAGCACATTTGAAATAATCTAGAAGTTATTTTACTTCCATTAGACATTAAGAAAAGAACCAAATGTGAAACCATTACTTTGCCAATTTACTGAGAAACCAAAAGTAAATATCTCAAGTGCATCGTTTACTGAATGGAACTAGTTAACATTTTGGTCAGGTAAATTTATCAAATGTACATGAAAGATTTTGTGATTTTTTATTTGTATTGCTATAAAGTAGTATAAAATAGCTGATTAAATATCTCTCGTATGCCAAGAACTATTACTGCTATATGTTTCTTTTTTCATTTTCAAAAGCCAGCAAGTTAAGAGTGATCTCTATTTTATGTACAAGAAAACTGAGACTGCAATTTAGAAAGTTGTATGCCTAGACAGTTAGTGGTAGCCAGAATTCTAATATAGGTACTTAGGAAATCAAAGCTGATGCTTTTACGTTCTCAAGTTTTTGAGTCCTTTTAGGTAGATGTAGCATAAAAAAAAAACTCTATGCAGAAAATATACTCCCAGCATTAGATCTCGGATTCCCTCACTGAACACTTAACGTTTTTAACGCCCGACGTGTGAAGCTGTGACAGAGGCAAAATGAGCAATTGCAGTTCTCTGATTACCTCCACACCCTGAAATCCTCAGCCACTCCTCATTTCTCTCCACTTGGTTCTTCTCACTCCACCCCTCAGAGTTTCATCTTCTTTGCTGTGCAGGCTCAGCAGCGTCGGAGGCACACTTAGAACCATGAGGATTTGATCATCTACACTCAGATCAGATTCCATCATCAGGGTCCTGAGTATTAAACGGATCATCTTTGGCAACCTTTTAAAGGTCCTCCAAGGCCCCCAAATGCAAGTAAAGATCTGCTTTCCTGAAGCCTCCCTTTCTCCCCGTCCCTTCACTTTACATTGGCTCCTTTGGTGATTGTGTATTCTGACCTCCAACTTTTACCTTTATCCTCCACTTCAGTAACCCAGTGTTATGGTTTGCGTCTGGATGTCCCCCCAAAGCCACATGCAGTCATGGGCAGGCTTCCAGAGTTTATGACTGATTCATGGTCCAATGTTGGGATTAGGGGTGTGAGTGCTACACTGCCCTGGGGCGGATATTGTGCATACAATGTAAGGGAGGGAAAGAGCTTTGCACTTTCCATTTGCTCTCCCCTTTTTGCTCTTGCTGCTTTTGCTGTCTTGTGCTGCCTTGAAGCGTTGCCCCTGTTCCCTGCTCCACCTGGAGCCAGCTGATTATAGACCGAAATCTCCACAAATTTTAAGGTAAATAAACCAGTAAGCTAAATAAACCTGTTGGGTATTCCGTCTCAGCAAAGAGATAAGTAACCAAGACAGAATTTGGTACCAAGAATGGGGTTGTTGCTGTGACTGTACTGACCACGTGGTTCAAGAGCCTTTGGAAATGGCTTGTGGGGAGTGTTTGGAAAGGTTTGGAGGTTTCGCCTGAGAGAGAAGTGCTAGAATGCCTTCAGCTGTTCTGTCTGGGAGATTCTGGTCACAGCTCAGAGGTCCAGAGGGCCGATAGAAATCCTGCCAGTAAAGACCAGGCTTGAGAGGCTTCTGCTGGAAAGAAGTACTGTGTTAGATGTTGGACTCCAGATGATGTGTGTTATGAGTTGGTAGAAAGTTTTTCTGCATTTTGTTGGTGTCCAAAGACTCTGCCTGAGACTGAGATTAAGAACAATGGACTAATTAATCTGGAAGAAGAAATTTCAAGGCAGTTGAAAGTTATGACAGTGGCATGGCTATTTTGGGGGCCTTTTACCCAGATTTATGTTGAGAATCAGGAGCAAAGGGCCCAGCAGGATGATTTAAAATGTTGCAAGTTTGCCCAGAAAGGAAGCTCCGGTAAAGATGTGGATGGCAAAGATAGAGCTGAGGAGATCTCCATTGCTGAGAAGGAACAGGAGAATGGAAAACATGGCCTGAGGGCATCACAGGAAGCAGCAAGTCTCCACTCTTTGCAGCCTCCAAACTGCAGAGGTGAAAGACTTTGCTTTGAGGAGAAAGCCGCAGTGCACCATGTTCCAGAATGGTGGCAGCCGCACCACGCTCCAGGATGGCGGCAGCATAGAGAATTTGCTCCTCAGAATCAGGTTCAGAGTGCCCAGTGATACAAGTATTGACCCCTATGGCCAAGGGAGAAGAAAGCCTGGCTCCTCTTCTAACTGGCAGCAGACTTTGGCATCATCCACATGGCCCTGGTTGTAGGTGCGTACAAAATGCAAGAGTTCTGAGGTTAAAAAGGCTTCTGCCTCAATTTCAGAAGGCCTGGGAGGCCAGGCAGTGTGCCCCTGAGAGGGCAGTGTGTGAGGCTGTGAGTGTGAAGCAAAAGGTGCACTGGAGACTGCAGAAGTTTGGAAAAGCCAGGAATGTGGATTTTCTAAGGAAAGCCGCAAGAAGGGAGCAAAGCAGGCCTGAAAGGGAAGCCGTGGGAGCTGTAACCACCAGAAGTGCCACACGTGCAGAGTCACACAAGCCCTTTGGAGCTCATGATGTGCCACAGATTGCTTCAGATGCTGGACATGGAATTACAGGATTTAATGTTTACCCTGCTAGAATTTGAACTTGCTTTGGTCCCATTCCTTTGTAACTTTTAGAATGAAAATGCTTATTTTGTGCCACTGAATGTTGGAAGTACTTAACTTTGTATTTGTATGGATCTTGCAACTAAGAGTTTGCCTTACATCTTGGATAAGACCTGGTACTTAGACTTTTCAGCAATGCTGAAACTGTTAGAACTTTGGCAACTCTTAGAGATGGCCTAAAATATCTTCATAAAGGGATGTGCATGAGTCTTTGGGGGCCCAGGGGCAGAATGTTATGATTTCTGTCTGGATGTCCCCTCAAAGCCACATGCAGTCATGGGTGGGCTTCTAGAGTTTGTGATTGATTTGTGGTCCAGTATTGGGATTAGGGGTGTGAGTGCTACACTCACCCTGGGGCAGATAGGACGCACACAATATAAGGAAAAGAAAGAAGCTTTTTCTTTCCTCCTGCTCCTCCCACTTTGCTCTTGCTATTTTGCTGTCTTATGCCCATGTGCCCTGCAACCCAGCCTTGGAGCCAGCTGATTATAGACTGAAACCTCCACAAACTATAAGCTAAATTAACCTTTCCTTCCTTGATTCTAGGAATCAGGTATTTTGTCTCAGCAATGAGGGAAAAGTAACCAAGACACTCGGTGTGTCTAGATCTCAGCATAAACTATCTTCCTTCTCCCCATTGGCATGCAAGATGAATGCCCCTCTGATTCCAGTTAACTTGTCCTTTTTTCTAAGTTTGTTTTCCTAGTGTATGTTTAAAGCATAGAAATGACATGCATCTTGAGGAATTCACTGATCCAGCTTCACTTCTTGTCCAGGTCCTTTACTGGAGAAGCACCTTGCTCCTATTCTTACATCTCCTCTTTCCAGCAGTCTGGCGGCCTCGGTTTACACACACCTGCAAGCATTATGGCTTCCCAAAGACACCTTCTTCTGAATCCCAGGACCTGCAAGTGTTACTTGCATGCCGAAGGAGATATTGTATTCAGGATCTTAAGATAAACATCTTATCTTAGATTCTCTACATGGCTCAGTGCAATCACATAATCTTTAAGAGGAAGAAGAGAACACAGAAGGAGGTGTGACCACAGAAGCAAAGTCAGAGAGAAGCCACACATGAAGAATTTGCCTTGCATTTGCCAGCTTCGAAGGGCGGAAGGGACCACAAGGCGAAGAACGTTTAAAAGGCAAGAAAACAGATCCTTCTCAATCCTGCAGAACAAAACGCAGCCCTAACACCGCCTTGATTTTTGCCTGGTGAGAACTGTTCTAGGAATCTAATCTACACAGCTCTAGCATGTGAATCACTCAATGTGTGAGAGCCGGTGACGGCAGCCGTACAAAGCATCCATCTTAGCATCTGTGGATGTTGCTGCTTCCTTTATAACTATCTTACATCTAATTCCTTTTACATTTCAGAGTCTCAAATTTGTAACCTATGCAAACTGTCTTTGCTGATTCTTCCTCCTCTCAATTTTTACTTTTTATTAGTACGTGTTTGCAGTGCACAATGTTTGCACTCTGCCTTGGGAGTTGGTACACACGCATAGCACATCTTAATTCTCTTTCCCACCATTTCCCTACCCTTCCCGTCCACCTCTACCTCCCTGTTTTCTGTTATCTAGCTTTTATTTTGTTTTATATTTATATTTTGAGTCTTTTTGTGTAAGAGAAACCATGTGATATTCAAGTTTCTGTGTTTAATTTACGCACTTAACATTATGATCTCAAGGCACATCCATTTTCTTACATGTAACTCGTCTGTCCTTCTTTATGGTGGGTAGTAACCCACCGAACATTGTCAGGGCCTGGGGGCTGAAGGAGTATTGTCACGAGTGAGATCCCTAAGGAAAAGACCGCATGTGGGGTCAACATCGCCAAAACAGCAAGCAATGCCTTCGTTGTCCGGCCTGTGTACATTAGCTGTTATCACACACTTACATTACTGAACACTAACTCAACCATGTAGTACATATCTACACTTAGTCGTGCTTATAAAAATGTATCCTGCTGTGCACCTGCACCAAACAGAAGGGTCATGTCCTGATGCGTCCTCAGACACCTCCGCTTCTGAAGCAATTCTGAAGCAGCTCCTCACATCCCACCCCTTGAAGGGTCAGGACAAGGTCACTTCCTCTGAACATCCCATGGAGCTGGCCCCTGTGCATAAATGGTATTCACCCCAGGGTGACGTTCCCCACCAACAGATTCACCTGCTGAATAACAAGCAGGTCGATACCCAGTAAGGCTACTTGGTTTCCCATCATCCACCCCCAGCCATTATGTGTAACAGATCTCAGTCCCTGTGGGGTGACCGTGCTCTTCCAGATCAGGGCCTCCACAGCTTGGCATTGTTGATCCCAGGCAGTGCCAGGTCGATTTTGCCGCTGCTGGTCAGTCCAGCTGAACAGGAGGAAGTCAGGACACACCCACCAATGCAAGTGTTGGTGCACATGGGCAAACATGTTGTGTGCAGAGGAGGCAACACTGTCAGTGTGACTCATCCTGGTCAGACACGCAGAAAAGACACCAGTACAGGGAGATCCCGCCCTCTGGAGGGTGCAGACCACGTGTTCATCCTGTGACAGGACTATAGCTGGAGTCATCTTAACCCTTGGCTTAGAATACCACACCCGAGCTCCTGTTCCTACCAGGGATAAGGGCCTTGGTGCTAAGTCCACCACTCCCAGAGGGGTGGGCCACGCAGCCACATCACTGCCTTTGAGGATGGTGGCTCCAGCATCAGATGGAGGGTGCGCTGAGCTCCTTCAGGGCATGGTGAAGTCCAGGGCTGTACTTCCAAGGCACGTCTCAGCCCCTCCCCCCAGGGTTCCAAGAGGAACACCCAATTTCCCACCAGGGGTCCGGGCCAATCCCAGGTCCACTGATAACGGCCTCCTGGCCATATCAGTTTCAACACAGGGAGGATTAAGGCCCCTTTTATTACCTTAGAACCGTGCTCTGTGGGGTGGACATACAGAGGAACTGGCTGTGCTTTCAAAAGGCAATCCAGTGGGCGGTCACACGTAGGTCGGGGCTGGCACTGGGCACGTGGACCGCCTGAGGTAAGACCCGTCCCAACCGGGCAAACTCTGGAGCCAACTGGGCCTGCTTGTTTTTAGGAGCCTGTCGTACCTTTCAATCAACCAGCAGCCTGCAGACTACAGCGCACATGGAAGCGCCCTGTGACATCACTGTCTTGGCCCATTGTTGTACCTGAGCTCATGTGACATGGGTTCCCTGGTCAGATGCTATTCTTCGGGGAATCCTGTACACAGCAGCCAACCACTGCAGTGCCTTAGCGGTGCGGCCTTGGTCAGCAGAAGGAACAGGTTAGGCAAAGCCTATACCTGTGGCCGTATCTACAGCAGCCGAAGCATATCTATGTCCCTGCAAGTGAGGAAGGGACTGATATAGTCCACTGTTATTGCTTTAGCTAGTGGGGTGCTCATGGCACTGTGCCAAGCTGTGTGGGCACCCTCCTTGTCCAGGGGGCCAAATGGGCACACAGGATGCCTCCACCACAGATTTGACTCAACCGGAGTCAAGTCCAGGGGCCACTGCCATGCTATTGCTTACATGGTGCAGGGTCCTACATGCCCCAGTTTCTTGTAAAGCCAAGGCACCACAGCAAAAGGTATCCCTCAGAGAGCAGTTCCCCTTGCCAAGGCATCTGCTAAGTCATTGACCAGTGACAGGAGGGCGATGTCTCCTGAAACACGGTACACTACATGGTCAGTTGTTTGGCTATGCACCCATAAATCTCTCCATAAGTCAGCACCCCACGAGGATTGGTGCCCCATTGGCCAATCCTGGGCTGCCAAAACTGGCAGCCAGAGCGTCAGCCCCCTAGTGACAGCCCGACTGTCAGCACAAGCGTGGAGGGGACTTCATGCACCACAAGTAGCCCCGCTTCCCATAACGCTGCCCACTGCCTCCACCCACCTGTTCCAGGCTAAAACCAGAGGATTTCTGTGAGGGGCTGGACAGCAACTGCTGTCGCTGAGGGACTATACCACAGCTGGACCCATCTGTATACCAGGCATCAGCCAGAGGTCCCCCTTCCCCTTCTGCACAGGGGCTAGGTGTCATGACCTGTGAACCATCATCCTGTATGGCGTCCTGTGCTGTGTACATCACAGGTCCCAAAACTAACCAACTCAGCTGCCAGCAGACAGGCTGCAATGGAGGCCCATTGAGCAGGTATGTCCCCCGGCATGTGAGGGTGGGGGTCTGGGCCACTCCACTCCTGGAGCAGGACATCCACGTATGGATCCAGCCCTTCATCTTGTTTCTGGCCTGCACACACAGTCTCTTGCCCTATGATTCCATTACATGCATGCACAGCTGTGAACACTGGTGCTACCGGTGTCTCGATCAGGGAATACCAGCCTTCAGCTCTTTTCCATAACTGTGACCACAGGCCCATAGGCTGCTTCAGTTTCTACTGTTTGTGCCATAGAGCACAGCCAAACCCAGCATCATCCACACTTACTGTTAGGGTAAATGGTGGTTAGCGTCAGCAACCTGGAAGGCTTGTACCTGTGCAACTGCCTTCTTCAAGTCCTGAAATGCAGCTTTGCAGAGACTGTCCAGTCCCAGGTTATGTCCTTCCTGGTCATCTGGTATAAGCAGCAGGGTGGCTAGTTGTCGCATGAACATCCACCAGAAACCTAACAAGCCCACCTATGCCGGTAACTGGTGTATGGTTGTAGGTCTGGGGCATGCTGGATCTTATCAGCTGTGGAATTGGGAATTACTTTCATCTTACCTGAAAGATAACACCCAAGGATCTGACAGATTGGCCAGGTCCTTGGACCTTGTCTTCATTTGTGGTCCACCTCCAGACTATGAGCAGTTGCTTCCAAATCTTAAGGCAATCAGAGGTTAACATAAAATCATCAATATAATGAAATAGTGACACAGAGAGTGGCTTAGTCCAAGTGGCCAAGTCAGGCCACCAAGACATGACACAAAACTGGGCTATGCAAATAGTCTGTGGCACCATCAGGAAGGTCCCTTGCCTGGCCTCCCAGGTGAAGGCAGGTTATTCCTCATTGTCAAGCATGACAGCAATGGAGAAGACAGCATTGACCAAATCCTAAATATACTGGTATGGACCCCCCATCAGGGTGAGATGATCCATCAAGTGAGCAATGTGGGGAATAGCCATGTGCAGTGGAGGAGTCACTTTATTCAATTTCCAGTCATCCACAGTCCTTTGCCATGATCCAGCGCACTTCTGCATGGGCCACACTGGGAAGCAGAAAAGGCTACATGCAGGGTGTATCACCCCTGCATTTTCCAATTTAAAGATAGTTTGTGCTATTTCCCCCTGGCCTCCAGGCTGTCAGTACTGCTTCACACACACAGCCTCCACAGTCTGTTGGAGAATCAGAAGGGAGTTCTTGGGTTATGGTTTTTACCACATAGACTGACAAGAGGAATTCACCCTGCATCATGTCAAGTAGAGCACTAATCAGTATTCTACCCCACACCCCCCGTGTGTATTCAGCAACTGGGAAAACACAGACATCCTAGGGGCATGGGGCCAAGCTCCTGATGCTCAAGGTCACCTGGGCTCTCTGGACCATATGGGAATGACCTCTGTGCCCTTCTGTGTATGCAATGGGTCCTGTGAAACCATCTGGGTTGGCATAGCTTATTGATGACTCAACTACAGTGTCCACCAACAATACACATGCTGTACATTCTTTGGGGATCAATAAATAGTTCATTCCACATGTGGCCCTCATGAATCAGGTGCTTCTCCCTGTTCTTAACCTGGATAAGGGAGGTCATTGTTACTTTTTCCTGCTTTTATCTTTGGCCCAATTGGCTGAAACCGCTGCTCAGGACACGGCTCCTACCACAGAGTCAGCAGCACACCCAGCTGCTGCACACCTGCTTCGTCTCTGGCTAAGCTGGCGGCCAGCGGGTCCATCCACATGTGGCACCTGTTGACCTTCAGTGGCCCGGCCGCCTGGCCATGGAGTGCCGGCCCTGCTTGCCCAGGGCCTGTCCATTTGTTCGCCTTTGGTGGTGCCTTACCTTGTACTTCACTTCCACATCCCCCAGTAGGGAAAAGGCATCTACAGTGTCATGGATCAGGTGATCTATGGAAGGGAATAGGCAGGCTGCCACCGCTTCAAGTGTGCCAGCCGCCCACTCACTGGGATCATGTCCTCCATGTGTGCTTTAGGTAGGTTCTCATCTGGGCTACATAGCAAACATCACTTGGTGGGTCCCCATCCCCCACAGCACAGAGACTAAGTCTAAGTAGGTCACCTATGCTTTGACTTCCTGGGGCCACTACCATTAACTAAAGGAACCACTACCATTAACCAATGAATCAAGGTCTGGTTACCTGCTTGCAGGGCTGTCCTCTGCATATCCTGCAGAAACTACCACATAGAGGGCGTGCAGGCTGCACCAGCTGTTTGGGACACCTCTTACAGCCTGAACTCTGTGTTATCGGCCCCATCATCCCAGAGCCATAGCAGCCATGTGGGCTTTTTTTCCTCCCACCTTTTGCTTTAATTGTTTGGCCAGCTGCTATAAGTTTATGGTCATGTAGGACATATGCTACGTGATGCGTGGAGGTGGCAGTCCTCCCGATCCACCTCCTCGGGTAGGGGCTCCTCTACCTCCACGTTCAGGTGAAGAGCAAGCCTTCAGGCTAATAGCAGGCCTTGCATGCACAACCAGGAGGATATGAACTTCTGGAGACACTCCAGGAAGAGGCGACACTTCCTGCGCCTTGCAACATGGCTTCTGCTACAGCCAGTAGCTCCTGCAGCTACTCAGTTTGCTGGAGCTAGTTTCCTTGCCAGACAAGGTTGTCTGCCTCTCGCCACATACTGTGGAAGTGAGCAAAGAACAACCAAGCCACTCACCCCCCAACTCCCAGTCAGGGGAGGGATTTGCATGCCTATCGCTTCTAAGGTGTTCAAAAGATCTCCAAGTGTCCCACAGACTTCTTCTCAGTCCCCTGGGGCTTTCCAAGCCACCAGAATGGAAACCCAGGTGGGGCCAGGGTAGGCATGTTGGCACCTCCTCTCTGGGACTCTTCCTCACCATCAGGCTCTGTTCCACAGGTGCCATGGGGATACGCACCTCACCACCATGCCACCTATGCCACTTGTTAGGACTGGGGGGCTGGAAGGGTATTGCAATGGTGAGTCCCAGAGGGAAGACCACACGTGAGGCCAGCACCAGCAAAACACAAGCAGCCTCTTGATTGTGTGGCAGTGTATATAAGCCATCACCACATGCCTACATCCTGTGTACTGACTTAACCATGTAGCTGTGCCTGGTAGTGTATGCTAAGTCATGCTTTTCTAAGTGCGTCGCAGTGTGCACCTGTCCAGAGGGCTCGGGTCCTGATGCCTCCTCAGACACCCGTCTTCGAAGCAGTTCTGAAGCAGCCTCCCACAAACATATAGAACACATTTTTTATCCATTCATTTCATACTTCCTTTTTAATAATGGGAATAGGTTATCCTCAAAGTTCTGCTCAAACTGCCTCTAAAGACCTTTTTCACCAAGTCTGATGGAAATTTTCCTCTGTTTCTTTGGTGTCTTCGGCATCTCTGATTCTGGTGACTTTATTTTATGTCTTGAAATTACTTCCTTCCTTGGTTTTTCTGATCTTTCACAGGCTGTTTCTCTTCATCTCCACCATGCTAAAGTGCAACCTATTTGTAATATTCAAGACTTGTATGACTACCTCTGGCTGTTGTCAAAGAAAAGGAAAGAAAGAAAGCAAGAAACAAAGAAAGAAAGAAAAAAGGAAAGAAAGAGAATGACAGCCTCTGAGAAGCACTGAGACCAGCAGTTTCCTTTCCCTGCTAGCAAACTCTTTCTCTTCAGGAAGGCGAGACCACCCCTGACCCTCTGTCTCCAGGGCCTCATACCTTTGTTCCTCAGGCACAGAACCTGCTCAGGTGCTTTTCACTTAGGCTAAGACTTCCGGATGTATCTTGAACTGCAGAGATTGAAGTCAGAGTCTGAAAATTTAATCATAGCTTCCTAAATTAGTTTTCTGACTTTAAAAGAACAGAATGAACCATACATACGAAAAGGAAACTTTTACCAATTGAATTCACTCTTTGTTTTACAAACCTACTATTTGGGAATTTAAAATTTTAAGAGTTATAAATAATCTATGAACCAGGAAAATTCCTTGAAACTTTGAGTTGATCATGTAGTCTGTCTTCTATGGGTAAGTCCACAGTAAGTAAAAGCTACATTTCTGAAGATTATAAAGCAGTGATAAACCTGCTAAATGTTTAATGTCAAGTGAAATAGTAAGTATTAAAAATGTATGATTACATATTTAAAGTAAGCCTAAAGATACAAAATATAAGAAATTCTTTAAAATATTAGTAGCTGCAGTGTTCTAATACAGTCATTTCATATATATATACAATATATATGTATTACTTTGGCTTTAAAAAATTAAAGAAAACATTGGTTGTAAAACCCAACTAAAGCTTCAGAGGAATCTACCATCAGGTAACTTGGTGTCAGCTAGAAAACTCCAGTACCTTCTCACTATGGTTCCTGATGTATCACTCATTTTATTTTGCAAACTGAGAAGGAATTTTGCACCAAAATCACAGTTGTCCTCATGGTAATTATTCTTTAGGAAGTAAGGTACATATGGAATAATGTTTTAACCCAAGAAGTCAAAGTTTATGCATTTTTGGAGCTATGCTAGATGCACTTTTATGAATAAGTAGCCAAAAGATAATTATATTATGCTTAATGATTTAAAAAATTCACCAATACGTACTAAAGTCTGGTTTATCAAAAGTTGCTTTCTTTCTGCCCTTGTAGTTGGAAACGCATGTACACCTAGTTAATTTTTAAATAGCAGTATTTAAATTTCTAAAAGAGTCATCAAATAATTGTTAAACATTAAGAATGTGCTACAGAAATTACCTGTTTAGGAAACTCAACAAAAGGCCCATCAAAAAAAAACCAAAAAAAAAAAAGAAAAACAAAGAAAGACCCATCATCACACTAAAGTATCATAAGTATGCACCAGACAGCAACAAGAGATGCAGCACTTTTTAAAATCATACCAAATAAGGATTTCGGGGACGCAATTTAATTTGTATCCCGGGGGTATATTTTCATCTTTTTGTCAGAGAATGTACATCCATAATTTACCACACACGAATTACAGTACAGAAAGGTCTGGGATGTTATAATTTGAATTTCCATTTTTTACCAAAAAGCATAAAACAATGACTTTGGAATGCCGACTATAGTAACAAGTCATTTGGAATGTTTGCCTTTTCAAGTTAGCAAAACAAGTAGTCCACTTTACAAATGCCTGCAATTTCTGCGATTATGTTGAGACTAGCGCTTGGGACCACAGGTCCCTGTTCTCTCCTGTCTCCTTATGTCAATGTTTTTACAGTTGTCACTCCTTTCCACATTAATGCAGTGGTTCCTCGGCTCAAGAATTTATTTCACTCCACGATTCTGGAAAACGGCGGCACTTTCTCATTCGTGTGGGAAAGACGGCCGCTGGGTGCTCTTCACCCCAGGCAGAGCTCTCACACAAAGGAAACAGTCTGGCTCTGAGCGAACCCAGACACCCACAGGCCTCCCGGGCTCTCTCTTTTGTTCTGCTTTCTTCTCTGGGTAAGTGACAGAAAAGGAGATATTTTCATGTGGATTCTTGACTATTTCACCTTTCAAGGGATTTTTTTTCTTCTGTCTTCATTTTACTATAACATTCTACATTCAATTTATATTTCCTTCAAAATTTTACTTTCAGTTCATTATATTGCCATGGGTTGGTTTTCATTTTTAAGTGGGCATGCAGCCTAAATATAGCCCATAGATTTTCTGCTACAGAAGTTGCCTTTGGAATTACCCAAAGGTGATCCTTCCTAGTTCATTATAACTGATGCATTGATTTCTCCAATTAAAACTTTACAGAGGATAACATTGTTATCAGTGCTCTAGAGCTGCTGTGTCCAATGAGGTAGCTCACTGGCTATGTGCAGGCTAATGTAAACAACTTAAGTGTAAAGTTTTTAGAATTAAGTGTAATTTGAAATTGATTTACCTGGTTATACTAGCCACATTTTAAGAGTTCAATCACAACGTGTGTCTACTAGCTACCATCTGGAATAGCGCAGTTATTATAGGAAATTTGTATCCTTGCACAAAGTTCTGTTGTACACCCTTAATTTAGATGAAGTATAGTGTGAGAAGCAGGAATTCTAACATGGCCCTTTTGAAGCCTAAAATGTGGAAAGTAGTACCACAGGTCAGGTGTTTCTCATTCTTCATTAAATGTAGTGAATGCAAGGTATACCCTATAAGATGTGTTAATTACTGCATAGTAAAAAACTAGATAGCATGTTAAGATTTATGTACCAATGAGGTTACTTCATACAAAAGGGAAAACAAAATATCCACGTCGTGTAGGCACATTTCCTATTCCCAGTTAACTCTACCTGAGTCTTGTTCTAACTTGGTGCTATGCAGGCTCATTCAGCCCTCAGTTTTTTGTTGTTTTACATTTCTTATTAGTACATGTTGGTGATACATAAGGATTACATTTATTGTGGAAAGTTCACACAGGTACATAACACATCTTAATTCATTTTATCCTTTCCCTCCTCTCCCTCCCTGCTTCCCGCAACCCTCGTTTACCTTATCTTCAAAATCTCTATTCTGTTCTTCAGTTCTTTTTAAACCCCATTTGCTTCCTCACTTCCCCGGTCCCTTCATCTCTTATTCCCCTTCCCATTTGAAAAACGTCTTTCTGTTCTCTTTTATTTTATGCTTTATATTTTCGGTTTCTCATTGAAGAGAAGCCACATAGTATTTAAACTTGTGCATCTGATTTTTTTTCACTTAACATCGTGGTTCTCCAGATACATCCTACTTTATGCAAGTTGATGATCAATACATTTGCTATAGGGTAAGAAAAACATCCAAAAAGCTATATCCTTCCCTTCTGATAGAGGAGATAGTTAATTCAGTAAGTGTAGTATAAGCAAGGTCATTCCCAGTGTTTGTGGGTTCATAAAATTTATGCAATTTGAAAAATATTTCAAAAAAAACAAAATTGCAAATATATAAAACCATGATCATATTTACATTCTAGGAAAGAAACTTTCCATTTTGGAAGAAGTTTGCAAAGCAAGTAGCCTTGAAGTTTCAGCTTCTTTGTTTACTATAAAGACACTTTTGAGTACAAGATACACAGTATCACGGCAGTATAGGCAAATATCAAGAGAGAGTAACCACAATTAGAAGGGCTGGGGATGGGGGCTAATGGAGTAAAAGGACTAGCAGGAAACCTTTTTATGTTTAAGTGATAATGCTTACTGTCGGCATAGAGAATATGGGACCGCAATGGGGTTGTTCCCATACTTTAACCTTAGAACTTGTATAGTATTTTCAATAACATGTATGGTAAAAGTACATTGCATTAGAATGTCTTTAAAAATAAGTCTGACAACTCTTACTAAAGGAAGACACACACATGCGGGCATACACATAAAGAGCGGGACCGAGATGACACTGATGGTGATGATGACGATGATGACGATGGTGATGATGAGGATAGAAGCAAGCATTGGGTAGCAGCTTGGTAAGAAAAGAAAGTGTCTTAGCTTCCACAGACTGCGTGGCTTAGATGTAGACATTTATTTCTCAATTTCTGGAGACTAGAATTCTAAGACCAAGTTACAGGCACACTGATGTTCTGCTGTGATCGCTGTTCCTGGCACACAGAGGGATGCCTCCTCTCACATCGTGGGCTGGGAACAAGCTCGCTGATA
The DNA here is from genome assembly GCF_000276665.1 of Chinchilla lanigera. NCBI lineage: Eukaryota > Metazoa > Chordata > Mammalia > Rodentia > Chinchillidae > Chinchilla > Chinchilla lanigera. Next base: position 4,218,404 of record NW_004955427.1, on the reverse strand, counting down.
TGGTTCATAAGGGCAGTAATCTCATAACGAAGCCTGCACCCTCCTGGCCTTGTCAATATTTATACTTCCAAAGACTGTGCCATCACACTGAGGACTAAGCTCTCAGGATGTAAGCTGGGAGGGGCACAAACACTCCTCTGTAACATGCAGCGATCATTCCGAAGGGTGGAATAGAATTGCAAGGCATAGGAGAGAAAGGTGAGCAGAGGGTTTGAGCATTTATTGGAAAGAAGGCGTTTGAGGTTCTGTGTGCTCCTAGAGTACTAATCTTGATGATCATAACTTGAAATAACATATTTGAAATAATATATGTACTGTATATCCACAGTTTTGGTAAGAATTATTTTCTAGTTTTAGAAAAATGGAATGAACTGGAGAATGTTGTGGATTTTAAATGTCTCGCCAGAGCTCAGGAGTGCAAGGCTCAGTCCCCCTCTCATGGTGCTACTGGGAGCTTGCGAAGGCGTTAGGAGCCAAGGCCTCACTGGAGGAGGCCATCACTGGAGTGCGTCCTTCCTACTTTCCCCTGTGTTATGGTTTGTGTCTGGGTGTCCCCAAAGCCTCATGTGGTCATGGGGCAGGCTTTTTGAGTTTGATTGATTATGGGTGTGAGAGCTACACCTGCCCTGGGGTGGATAGTTTGCATATGTAAGGGAGAGCAAGAGGCTGTTTGCGGGGATTCCTGGCTTTTGTGCTTGTTGCTTTTGCTGTGTTCTGCTGCCATGAGCTGTAGCCCTCTGTCATGTGCCCCTCTGCCTTGTAACCTGCCAAGTATGGACTGAAACCTCCACAAACTGTAAGCGAAATAAACCTTTCCTTCCTTAATTTTGAGTGTCAGGTATTTTGTCCCATCAATGAGGGAAAAGTAACCAAAACACCCTGCTTCCTGATCACTTCAAAATGAGTGGTGCTCCTCCACCACCTGCTCTTTGCCGTAATGTTCTGCCTTCCTACAGGCCCAAAGCAAAGGAAACAGCTGACCATTTACTCAAGCTATGAGTCAAAATAGTAATGCCCTCCTTTGAAGTGTATCTGAGACATCTTGTCACAGTGACAGAAAGCTGATAGACAAATTTCATTGTGTGATAAAAATATGGTGTTCTGCTAATACTACTAACTGTAGCTGCTCCCACCAATTCTATTCAAAACTTGTATTGGAAAACTCTTTTATTAACTCATAGGTTTCCATGAAATTTAAATGTTACCCAATAACCTATGTTTTGCTTTACGCTCAGCTTCTTTCCTTGCTTCATTAGGAATTTTGTTTCACTGATGAATTACACTTGTGGTCAAGGAGAAATTCCATAGATCACAGCATTTTACTGGGAAGAGAAAGGCTGAATCTAGCGTGTGACTTCTCCCCAGACACTGATATTCAGCATCAATAATGTCTTTGCTTTCTGCATACCTACCTTGTAGCAGGGCACAACTCGATCTTGGTCTCACATGCTGTTCTTTGAATGTGCTTTCTGAAACTCATCTTGAAAATTAAACCCCAAATTCTTATGTTAATGGTATTTGTAGGTAAGAGCTTTAGGAAGTAATTAGGCTTAGACAAGGTCATCAGGGTTGGGTCTCCAGCATGGGACTGGCAGATAGATAAGCACAGTAGAAAGACCTGAGTTGACAAATGCTTGCTCTGTTTTACACTAAGCCTTTCACCAAGTTATGATGTAGCAAAAATGCACACATCAGGTGCCAGCACTATATTAGTGGACTCTCTTATCTATAGAACTTTGAGCTAAAGAAACCTTTATTCTTCATAAATCATCCAATCTCAAGTTTTTGGTTATGGCAACAGAAAATAAAGTCATCTTATCTTCCTTTTTCCCACATAAATCAGCTTTCTCTTCATCCTGAAATGTAAAAGACCAGAGCATAGGATGCTCGCTTACATTTTAGAGAAGGCTTATTAGGTATAGTATCAAAAATCATATCTGCTAAATACCAAATATCTGTTCAAGTGATAATTTCCCATTTTATAAAATGAGTTGCATTAAATAAAAACTTAAAATATATACAAGTGTATAACCTTCACAACTCTGACTTTATTGGAAGAAATAAGTAGTAACAGTTAAAACTTAATGATTACCTACTATTTTCTAGGTACAACTTCAATAGTATTTATATACTATTATATTATAATCATTTAGTTTCCATAATATTTATTTATTTATTCCCAAAATATTCTGATAAAATGTACAATAAGAGAGTGAACCTAAAATTTAGCCAGATGCTTAGGTTCCAAAGCACAATAAATCATTTTATTATCATTTCTCAGGCAGCAATAGACCCTCGGCTACTTTAATTTAGTAGAGAATATAATCAAGAAATTATATAGGTTCAAAAAAATGTTTAATATCTAGAACTTCTGTAAGAGTTTTTCTGTTTCCTGAACAGGGAAATTGTTGACTACATGAGCAATTTCATTAGAGAAGGACCAAAATATGTAATAGTTCTTGTAATCTATAATATTAATCTTGAGAAGATAGGCTATTATTTTACTGTCCCAATGCCACTTACCTAATAGGTGATGGCTTCCAATTAAGATAGGAGTCGTGTGTTTAAATTATTTCTGTCTGCCAAAATTTCTCAAACATTCTTCACAAACAAAAAAATCTATAATTACCAGCTAAGGCAAATGATAGGTGAAGACATGAGAGAGTAAACACAAATACGGCCAGCATTTATTTGACCCTTTAGTTGCAATCATGCCTCTCAAAACCTTTGTGATTTTTTTCAGTTTGGGGAAATGTGATTTTTCAAAGTGCTTTACTTCCTATTTATCTCCTTCCCAAATGCTCACTTCTGGTGGGTTTTGTTATATACAAATTTTATTTTATTACCTGAGCAGGAAAAAAAAGAAATAGAATTCAAATTAACATTCTTTACTATAGAGGCAAAGAGCTGATAGGAACTTCATTGAGGACAAAGGTCAATCCAATTAAATAATATCATATTGAGATTTTTTTCCCTGCATATTACAATTATACACAGTTCTTTTAACAGCAGAATGTCTTAAGTGTATACACTTCTCACTTTGCAGCATGTGGTCATGCACATTTCTATTTTATTGATCAGAAGAAACTTCCAAAACACTCTCAAAGGACATCAAGGAATAGCTAAATGGAAATTAATTCAATGGGAACTACAAAGAGATGTTTTTCTAAAAATTAATACAAATATTAAATGTCACTTTAGACAACTTCCAGATTGGTGTCTCACTGATCTTCACTTCCATGTAGAAGAGACAAAAATACAGTATTGCCAAGATAGATTTGCAAACAACAAAGAAAGACAAAACTCCCAGCAGTTTTCAAGATTATTATAAAACTACTGTCGGGATGATGAGTGAGTAGCATGAGAACATGGCATTGATAAGAAAATAAATAAAAAGAAGAAAATAGTGAGCTGTAACAAAGTGTTGTGGATCTGTGTGTTTATCGGGAGTCAAATATTTGAGGCACTCATATGCCAGGATTGGGTCAAGATACCACTGAGAAATAAGGATTGTTTCCTGTGAGCAAAAGTAACCTGGGTCACTAAGTCATGCAAAGCATAGTTCACCATCCTCAAAAGAAGAAATCAGTGTCCAGAGGATAGTTTTAAAAATGTTCATCCTCATCTGTCATCAAGGAAATAAAGTTACAACAAAAATGAGCACAGTTTTACCAAAATCAGGGTGGCAAAACTTGGGAAGTTTGATAACTTTCAGTCAGCTAAAAACAAATAGGAAATGGAAATTCTCAAACACTGTTAGGAACACAAATCAGTATAATCAATATGAAGAACAATTCAGGGTTACTTAAATTCAGAAATACATAAATTCTGCCTGCATTTCCATATTTAATATGTTATTGCAGAACATTTCCACACATGAACACAGATGATAGATAGACAGATATTAGATATAGATAGATATAGATACAGATACAGAAATGGATATCTGCGATATATCACAGATATATATGATCTTCAGAACATTATGAGTAACATTATAAAATGAAAAAAAGTGTTTATTATTTGTTTGCTTCCATTTTGTAAATAGATATATTATTTTTCTTGTGCAAAGACTCTATACTAAGGTATTTATAGCATATTTTATTGTCACAGTAGCTCCATGATGTGAGTTCTATCACAGTTTCCACCTTACTGAGGATGAAATGGAGACTCAGAATGTAAGGAACTTCCCCAAATCCCCGCAGCAATAAGGTACAAACTCAGATGGTGTGTGTCTCCAAAATCTATAAACTTTTAACAACTGCAATATGTTGCTTTTCATGCATTAAAGAATTGCACCATATATTTTATAAAATAGTATATATTTTTGAGAATAGATCTTGAAAACCATGATAATGAGAAGAAAAAGTTGTTGGATAGTATATATAATTTCTTGGCATCTCTGTAAGTTTCAAAAAGTTTTAGGTGGCTAATACATTTTTCATTGATGTGTATATTCACATATGTAACTGGAAGTGTTTATATAAAACTCACGAAGTAGCTAATTCTAAGATGAGAATGGAATAAAATTGGGGATGGCAGACTAAGTGGCTTTCAAGTTTATATTTAATGTTGAATTAAAGGAAATCTTTAATGAAACATGCGCATGTGTTTGAAAACTCAAAGCCACTGGTGCGTACTGAAATTCAGAGAGCTTGTAACTGGATAAAGAACACAGTTAGAAAATCGCAGAAGCTCAAATTGTAAGTATATAGTGTTTTCCCTTTTTAACTTTGGTCAACCAGGTATTTGCTACATAGACATAAGTGATGCAAAAGTAGTTGGAAAAAAATTTATTATAATGTAATGTATTTTCCTCAAATTTCCTTCATATCGTTATGTTTTAACATATGCAACAATATTTACTGAACAATAGTTTTTCACCAGCTATTACTCTTAAATACAAGAAGCTGGTTGAGAGGCTAGTGGAGAATGAACTCAGGACCCCAGGTTTGTTAAAGCAGCATCCTCTCTACCATCTGTAAACAGGGATTGTAAAGCTAGTAATTGTTGATTGTTTAAGATTCTGGGGGAAAAATCTTTATGACGCTAACAAGCACTTCCCTTTACACACATCTTTCTTCTTAATGGTATAATAATAATTTCAAGCACTATAACTGTTTTTATCCTTTAAAATTGTGTAATAATCACCAGGCTTCATTTTTAACCCTCCAGAGAAAAGAAGAGAAATCCGCTGGGAAGATGATGGGAGAGATTAGACCAAATGGTCTTGATAAATTTTCTATTGTAATTTTAAATGAAGCCCCAGCCACCATCTGACTAATTGCAGATATTTCTGGAAAGCTTGAAGGCCTCCAAATAATTAGGTTGGGAAGGGGGAGAAAAACAGTTAGGAAGCTGATATCTCCCTGGACGCAGTTAGCGACTGGCAACTGGCCTGCAGACCGTGGTGGTGTTGACAGCGTGAGCCCCAGGCCGCCCATCTTGGAAGCTCCTTTGGTCTCAGAAGCAGTGGCACGTCTATCCAATTTGGGAAAGAATTTTGGCCAGGAGAAGCCTTCCAAAGCAAAAGTTCACAGGGAGAGGAAAGAAGAAGCTTGAAATTAAATTTAAAATGTGTTTGCTATGAGCTGAATAAACAACAATTTTATGTGCGCTAACCAAGATGCTGTCTGTCTTCATCAGCAACCGTTACATTCAAATTCCTTCGCTGAGGAATATAAAAGTGTCCAGGGGACTGGTAAATCTTTATTTGCCTCATTAAGCCTGAACAAAACAAAGCAGAACCAAAGTTGATAAAGGCATCCTAGGAAGATCTGGCTGTCATTATGATTTTCATCCAAAAAGAACAAATCTGATCTAGGGAAAGAAGCATTATTAGAAGTATTTTTAAATTTAAGAAAAATAGCAACAGAATAATGATAAATATCTATATTGGTAGCAAGCAGGATATGCATTAGCTGTAATATCTAATGGGAAGAAAACAGTTCTCCCTCACAAGGTTCACTCCTTTATTTGAAATTCCAAATTTCTTGCACAAATATATTGCTTTCTTTCTGATGAAAATTTTGATACCAGCTGTTGTTACAGCCACAGGAAAATGACACAGAAATTTCTTTATGCCCCAGGTTCTTAATATATACTATATTCTAGAGTCTTAAATATTTTAGTTCATGTTTATTAATTCCTTAGGGATACAATAACAAACTGCCGCAGTTGTTGGCTTAAAACAATAGAAATTTATTCTTTCACAGTTATGCAAACTAGAGATTTAAAATCAAGGTGTGTACAAGGTCTTGCACGATCTAACGACTCTAGAATAATTTTAACTTGCATTTCCCTAGCTCGTCTGGCCGTTCACAATACTCAGCAATCCTTGCTGTTCCTAGGTTTACGGACAGGTAACCAGTCTCTGCCTCCATTGCAGCATGGCCTTCTCTCTGCAAGTGTTCCTAAATCTCCCTCTATTTATATAAATATTCACCGTGTGAATTTAGGACCCACCCCAATCTAGCAGGACCTTTCCTAACATCTGCAGGTCCCAAGGGTTAGAATTTGAACGTATCTTTTCAGAGCACACAGATCACTGCATTAGAAGGTTAAAGGTATATCTGATTCGTTTAACCTGGAAGGTAAGAAGAAATGGGAGAAACAGAGGATAAAAACAGACATGCAATCCGTGAAATGTGACTTGTTACGTATGACAGATGTAAAAGGGGTCCATAGTCGCGGTCCCGCAGCAAGGTCCTAGCGTGCGCGCTGGAAATACCGGGCAGTGAGTGACAAGGACGCTCGCAGCTTCTCCCGCCTTCCCCTTTCTCAGTCACGGCTCTGAATAGGGCATTTCACTGAGTCCTGTGCCTGTCCCTGGACACCCTGTTTCCCCTCTGTCGTTCTAGCACCGGCTGTTTCAGAATCCTGCTCATATTCACAACTGGTACAATAGAAAAGCTCATGGTTCCTTCCCGTTTCAGAGGAAGCAACGCACCGCTCACCTCTACTCACTAGACTCAAGGCCGCGTTTCCCCCTCGAAGCTGCGCTCCCAAAAGCCGCAGATTGGAGCAAGGAGATCTGAGCTGTCGGCTTAAGGCATGGGATGAAATTGCTCTTCCTTGCTTGTCCCTGTCTTTATAGTTATATGTTACTTGAAAGTAACATAGAGAGGCTGTTCTGTCTTTTTTAGTGTCCTAAGCTTTGGTTCTAATGGAAGCCTACAGAAGACAATAATCACACACGCCAACAGATAGGCAGTGTTTCAGGGCACTGGTAAACTTACCAGGGTCTCTCCTAAGGGGGTTAATATATGGTGGCACATCTACCCATTAAATAATTTGAAGTGGGTACTATATTATGCCCAATTCACAGAACATAAACTGAGGGCCAGAGAAGTTACATAACTGCAAAGTCAAGCAGCGAACAAGTGCCAGAATTTTCAGCCAAATTCTTCAGTCTGGCTCTAGAGTTCTTAGGCTCTTCTAAATCATACTTCTTCAAGAAATAATGCAAACTTCTTTTGCTCTCATAAATTATATTTCTTAAAGAAACGGTGTGAGAGAAATTCTTCTAGCTCTAGGTGGTAATGTGTATCAACTTTTCCTTATAAGCTAACAAACATACGTGTATTTGTGTGGCACTCTCCTGGTACGTAATTATTCAGGAAATCTCATAGGACATATAAGGGTAGCTAAAGTTCACTCTTGCTATTTCTAGATATTTCCTAACCTCTTTACATGAAAGCAAAAGCTGGTGAGTCCCTTCAGACCACATTGTAAGTACCTGGACTCAGATCCGCTCCAGTCAAGGCAATTTGTGTGCATGTCCCACAGAGCCTTGTGATCCACAGACCACCGCATCTTGCCCAATATGTCACGGCCCTTACAATGATTTTATCACTCTTTCCCTTTCAATTTCTTGGCTAACACCTACTCAGAATTACAAACTATGTTTAAATTGTTTAAAGATTCATTTTTCTGACCTCTCCTGCAATCCTAGACTGAGTGCATTACTCTCTTTGGCATCTGCAGGAGTGGACATTCTTCCCAACTGAACTTTCACTCATAACTTTCTCCTGGCTTCTAGAACCTGGATATGATTTAAGCAACCAACATTACCCACAAATCTAATTACTCAGAGCAATCCAACCACTTCTGTCTTGAGGGATCTAGGCATAATTTTTTGTGTTCTATAATGGTATATGACAACTTAGGACAACAGAACGTTAGGGAAGATTTCCTGGGACTTATTCTATGAATGCTTTTGGAACTGACATTTTGTCTTTTTTCTGGGCATTGTTAGCAAGAAAGTAAGCTCCAAAACTAATACAACATCTCACTGTCGGGCTGAGGTTAGAACTGAGTCACAAAAGAAAAGAGGACAGGAAAAAAAAAGTCAATTAAATCAGCCTTGAAGCTACCCAACTTCTGGACCTCCTACTAGCAAGCTTTAAATTTGTTTTTCTTTTATTTCCATTTGAGGGCATTTGAGTGAATACCATCACCAACCATCTTTTGCACATCTCTCTAAAATTACTTTTCAAAATTTTAACCACTCAACCACAAACTCCCTGGGGTCAGGAATTATGATTTTATCCTTCTTAGTCCCAGAATCTAATGCAGCCTGAAATGATACTTTTCCATTTTTTCTTGTGTTTGCACCAACTTAAAAATAAATGGCTAAATACATGAAATTAGCACTAACTATTAAATAAAGAATAATCATAACGTATTCTACAGGAAAATTACACACAGATTGTGAAAGAGGGCTCTAAGTTAAATAATTATAAGGATACATATTTAAAAATATTGTCGCTCTTCTACTTTACTTGTGAAAGATTAGATTTCCTCGTCAGAAAGTTTTCCTAGAAGTGTGTAAGAAAACACTTAGTTTAGTTATAATTTCAGGTGTAAGTGATAGATCGATGATGAAATAACACATATCACATTCTACACTCCGATGTAAGACGAGCCTTTCAAGACTTCTGAACATAAAGTTTAAAAATAATTTTGTGTTCTTAATTGACCAGCTATCCAGAGCCTAAGTGAAGACTGCCAAGGAGAAGCAAAGAACTGGCAGTTGCAGGAATGACTTTCCCATGTGGTGTTGTGTGGTGGGTCTCACACTCTAAACATAGAGATGATGAGATGATAGGGAACATGTTCTCCTTACCTAAATGGGAGAGAGAAAGATAGAGAGGGACACAGACGCAGAGAGACAGAGAGAGACAAAGACAGAGACACAGAGGGACTGAGAAAAAGAAAGATTTTTACATTGGTGGCGAGGACAGCCTGTTACATTTCATCTGTAAATTGAAGAAATTGACAGGCGACTAGGCCCTGGCGAGAAGCCTAGCTTGTGAGGCACATCTTTGTGAACTGCCAGTCCGAGCGAGGGGTGGAGCGGTGCTCTGTGCTGTGACTGCATTCAGGATATATTTCCAGGGTTTATCTGAGCAAAAACGGGGCCAGCCGAAGGAAAAACGTGGGGCTACTGAATGCGTAATTGGAATTCGAAAGCAAAATTCTTTACTTCGCTGAAAATAAAAATTACATTAGTGACAAGAGTGTACATCCTCCGGGAGGTCCCTCTTATCTGCTTGTTGCCTGTCCTTTTGCTTGAGCACCTCTTCCCCACAGTAGCTTTAGACAGATTGTTCTTCCAGTCATCTACAGGTCACTCCCCAACTTCCTTCAAGCCACTCGGCAACTGCTGACCACAAATTTCAGTGCTTAAGGGCAAGTGCAGCTCGTGATTGGTAGTTAATATATGGGTTGTCCAGACTAATCTTCTGTCCAGTGTCGCCTCACCTAGAGCTGAATGGCCTAACATGACATCAGCGGAAGGGTCTTCACCCTCAAATGGAGCCTCAGCTGCTATAGTTGAAAAGCTGAAAATTTTACCTCCACTTGAGCTCTTATTTCTAGCAAGCAAAATGAGATTTCTTCTCATTTTGGCAAAGCGCTCCTTACAAACTAATGAAGACAAATCCCAATGTACAAGCATGTTTCATGCCTTTTCTTCATTTACACATTTTTTAATGGCTGGTACCAATGCAAATCATATTGCTGCATCCATATTCAAGGAATTGGAAGATACAGTCATAATTGAGAACCTTCTAAACAGAATCTCAGCTGCTCAAGAAATAGCATCATAAATCAACAGGGATCACATAAAATTGCAAAGCTCCTGCACAGCAAAGAAAATAACCAACAGATTAAGAGACAACTTACAGAATGGGAAAAAATTTGCCAACTACTCCTCAGACAGAGGATTATTATCTGGAACACATAAAGACTCAAAAAGTTAGAACCCCCCCATCAAAATAATAGACCTAATTAAAAAATGGATAACTAACATGAATAGACACTTCTTAGAGAAGAAATACAGATGAACAATAAATATATTAACCATGTGAAACATCACTGACCATTACAGTACTTCAATTTTTTAAAAACCACAAATTTTCATCTCACTTCAGAAAAAACGGCTATCATCAAGAAATCAAATGATAACAAATGTTGGTGAGGGTGTGTGCGAAAAAAAGAACTGTTCTACATTGTTGATAGGAATGTAAATTAGTACAACCACTATAGGTACAATCAGTACAATCAGCATGGCTGGCCATCAAAAAACTAAAACTAAAAATTCCATTTAGCCCAACTATTTCCTTTGAGGTATCTTGCCCCAAAACTTAAAGACACCATATTATAATGATACACACGCCCCCATGTTCATAGATGCCCAATTCATAATAGCTAAATCTTGAAAGCAGCCTGTATGTCCATCAACAGATAAATGGACAAAGAAAATGTGGTATTTACACATAACAGCACACCACTCTGCCATACATAAGGGAAATTTGAGTCATTTGTAGGAAAACAGATGCACACTGAGACCATAATGATTAAGTAAAATAAGTTAGACACACCAGCTTAAATATTGCATGATTTCTCTTATATAAGAAATGCAAAATATAAACAAAAACCACGATAGACGAAAATAAGAAACAAGAAAATCTTTGGCAGATGTGAAGGAGACCAAGAGATGGTTTGAGGATAAAAGGGAGGTGAAAGAGATTTTAAAAAGAATTAGGATGTCTTTATGTACTGCAAACAGGTGCTGGTAAAATTAACATGAAAATAAAAGTCAAATTGCACCTCTTGAACAGCAAAGATGCAAGCCGGTAAAAATGGGAGGAATTGTGGCCTATTTTCTCAGCAAGAGCCACAGTGATTACGTTATAATTGCAGTTTACCCCACCCCAAGCATTCCCAATCCCCTTGATCTTCTCTACTTTCTCTTGTTTCAATAATGACAAAAAAATGCCACTTTCTAACATGTTATTTTTATTTTTCACTGTTCTATCTTGTCCTTTAAACTACATCTTCCCAAACTAACAAACTTCTTTGCTCATCCACCTAGAAGAGTTTCTGACACACAGTGGGATTTCAGTAAATATTATTTAATTGGGTGAGTGAAAAACCTATCAACAGGGTATCCAACATAGCTGAATAGCAGAGGAGTCACACTGGAGCTGCTCAGAGAAAACCGACTAAAAACGAAAAGTAATTGGAAGAAAGGAAAGAACACATAATCTGATACCAAAATCAATCTGAGATAAGAGATCTGTGGCTCAAACAAAACACAGCCATAAAAAATTATCGGCACATGGGGCTGCCCATGCGTTTGTCACCTACTGGCAGAACAGGAACCTTCATTCCCAGCAAGACTCAACACCCCCCAGGAAAAAAGACAGCAAATGTGTGAAGAACTCAACCCACAAAGATAGATCTGGGATGTACTGACCTATGCTTCTTCTGATTTCATGCAAACAGGACACTGCGGCCTGGCAACAAACTGCACCGGCACACACAGGGGTGAGTGAATGCTCCATCTCTGACAAGCTGCCAGTTTTTGTTTTTCTTTCTTTGTCATGTGTCATAGCAGCTAACTGAATCTTTACTGACAAGGTTCGGGGCCAGAGGCAGCACTGAGCACAGCTAGTGTACTAGCTCGGTCCCTCCTGCCCCACCAGCCACACCAGGATCAGAGAGGGACTTGGAGTGTGGATGTGAAAGTGCTGCAGCCAAGGACCAAGCGGCCATGGGCAGCGGATGCAACATGCCCCAGAAATTTGCATTCCGCTCCCCTGGGGCCAGCAGCACAAGCACCTGTGGGCTAGGAAGTGAACACACCCTCCAACTTGCAATCAGCCGTGCAAGCTGTCTGGGGATGCGGGGACAGGAGTAGGAAATTAGCACACCCTACCCTGTGACCAACAATGCCAGCAGCCTCAGTGGTGGCAGGGAGATGGGAGGGGGCCGTCCAGAAAGTTGCTGGCCGGTGACTGGGCACAGCCCCCACACTGAGGCCAAGATCAGCCCCACATCCCGCATGAATCCTACTGCAGACTTGTCAGGAAGATCCCACAGGTTTTGCCTCTGACTTCCACACTACCACAGAACTCTGGATGCCAGAGGAATTTTATTATTTTTTTCTTTGTTTATGTGTTTCTTTTTTGTTTTTATTTTACTTACTTACTTACTTACTTCATTGATTATTTTGGGCAGTGGTGGTTTCAGTTTATGCCTTCATTTTTGTTCTATTTGTATTCTTTCTGACTTTCCTCAGCTGTCTCTCTTGATTTTATGATATGTTCATATGAGTGTGCATTGCCTCTAGTCCTTCTGGTTCACTTTGATAATCTTTTGCTTTCTCCTTCGTTCTTTCTCTCCTACCCTCTTCTCGTTTCCCAAAGCTGAGGTGATCATCCCTTGAGCTGCAGGCTTGTTTCTATCATATTTCTCTTCACTTATTTCTCTGTCTTGTTCCCTATCACTCTTATACTTTCCACAGGGTAAAATTACCCTACCAAGGGGATACTCTTTGCATACAAGTCCCTGGTTTATCTTGTATTTTGTTATAGAACTATAGACCTTACCCTTTGGTTAAAGGTACCAAAGTAATAATTACTACAGTTTGTCAGTTTCTAGGCTATGATTAATATTAGCATTATTGCTAATTGTAGTATTTTAGCCAGGATGTCATACCTGTTGTAACCAGTCACTCTCCCTCGTATGACAACACTATGATTGTCTGGGGTCATAGCCATCACCGTAGTCCAGTACCAAAGGATTGGGTACTAAGCCAAACAGAAAGCAACATCTCACCTTCAATAAATCGGGAAGGTAGGATCTTGGAACAGACATAAAACCCAAGGGCCACTTAAACTTAGAAGCTATTTCTGAATAAAAGACATTTCATAGGGAAGCCTCAATACTAGTGATGAAGCTATTTATGAGGAGAAATTTATGAACCACACAGAAAACAAAATAAAATTTAAAAAATGGAAAATGACAAAACACAGAAGCAAAATGTGACCCCAGACTGCAGCCCAACCAGGACAAGTGCAGTGGACAGTGGGGTAGAGGAAACCAGAAGCCACCGACTGAATGTTCTGCAATGGTAGCAGCAGAAGAAAAAAAATGAATGAAGCTATAGAGAAAATAATTGGTCAGGTAAATTGGCAATCAATATGAAGGACTTGCTCAATGAATCTACAGTAGATACAGATTTAAAAAAAAAAAAACAGAAGAGCTTAGGAAAATGGTGGAAACCATGAATGCTCAACAGAGAGAAGAAATGAATGCCGTGAAACAGATTCAAATGCAACAGATTCAAATGATATCCAGATTAAAAACTCAGTTGATACAGAATCTCAAAACAGGATGATGGGAAATTAACAGTGGTCATGGTATTGTTTTGCTTTTGTCTTTGTTGTTGTTATTTTGTTATGGCTTTTTCTCTTTAAAAAAATAAAACTCAGTTGAAAGTATATCCAAGCAATTAAATGAAGATGAGGACAGAATATAAGATTTAGAAGACAAGACTGTGGTTCATGCCCACAAAAAGAAAAATACTTTTTAAAAATACCCAGTGACGATGAAAAATGAAGCCATATGGTGCAACATGGTGCAAAGAAAACAACATAAGATTAATCAGAGTCAATGAGAAAGCCAGAGACAGCATAGACACTATAGAAACCTACTCACAGAAATAATAGCAAAAAATATGTCAAAAGTACCTAACATACAAATAAGTGAGGCACATAGAACTATTAGCCATGACCAAAGTAAATCTACCTTGAGACATATAATAATTAGCATTTCAGAAATTCAGCAGAAGAACAGAATATCAAAAGTGGTTAGAGAAATGAAGCAAATTACCTGTAACAAGAGGCCCATTAGAATGACAGCAGACTTCTCAACACAAACACTGAAGTCAAGGAAAGCTTGGAGTGAAGTATTTCAGGTGTTGAAAAAAAAACCCTCCAACCCAGATTCATGTACCCTGCAAAATTACCTTTCAAAATAATGGAGACATAAGATACTTCCATGACAAACAACAGCTGAATAAATTCATGGCAACCAAACCCTACAAAATGTTCTAAAAGGTATTCTAGGAATAGATAAGGAAGACTATAATTCCAAGAATGCCAATAGAAAGAAGCCACCAGGCATAGCAAGCTACTAAACAGAGGGGAAAGACAAGGAACCAACAATAGGAAAATAATATGGCAAGAATATGCCAATACATATCAGTTATAACCATCAACATAAATGGTCTCAATTTATCAATCAAAAGAATCAGGTAGGAGAATGGATCAAGAAACAAGGTCCAACAACATGCAGCATACAAGAAACACATTTAACTCAAAAAGAAATTCATAGCCTGGAAGTCAAAGGATGGAAAAACATTAGCTCATGTGACAGGAACCTGGAAAAAAAGTAGGAGTAGCTATTCTATTTGAGATAAAGTGAACTTCAAGTCAAGACTGATCAAAAGAGATGAAGAATGTCACTACATACTTGTTAAGGGAAAACTCCAAGAAGAAGTAGTAACAATCATAAATATATATGTACCAAATACAAGTGCATCCAACTATATAAAACACATATTAATGGACATGAAAAATCAAATAAGCACTAACCTATTTGTAAAGGGGGACCTTAATACCACACAGTCACAAACAGACAGGTCGTCTAGACAACACCTCCACAACGAAATGTATCAAACATATGAACAACTTGTCTTAGTAGATGTCTGCAGAGTGTTCAACTCAACATCAGAATACACATTTTTCTCAGCTTTGCATGGGATGTTGTCTAAAACAGACCACATAGTAATCCACAGAACTAATGCAAAGGAATTGAAATTATCTCAGGCATGTTATATGACTATAGTTCAGTGAAATCCAACAGCCAAAGTCATACTAACTGGGCAAAAACTGAAACCTTTCACTCTAAAATCAGAAACAAGACAAGGATGCCCACTATCACCACTCCAAAGCAATTAGAAAAGAGGAAAACATAAAAGGTATAACAATAGGAAAGAAAGAAGTTAAAGTATTGTTATTTGCAGATGACATGATACTCTACATAGAGGATTCCAGAAACTCCTCCAAGAGATTTCTAGATTTAATAAGCAAATTCAATTGCTTGGGGCTGGGGATTTAGCTCAGCGGCAAAAGCGCCTGCCTGGCAAGAGCAAGGTCGTGAGTTCGATTCTCGGTACCGGAGAAACCAAAAAAAAAAAAGAAAAACAAATTCAATTGCTTAACTGGATACAAAATCAACTCTCAAAAATCAATTGTATTCTTGTACACAAACAACAAGCTCACTGACTGAGAAATTGGTGAAACCACAACCTTCACAATAGCATCCAAAAAAATGAAATACTTAGAAATCAATCTAACAAAGGAAGTAACAGATCTGTATATTGAAAATTATACTACTATGAAAAAGGAGATTGAAAAGGATATCAGAAAATGAAAAGATACCCCTTCCTCATGGATAGAAAGAACCAGCATAGTGAAAATGGCTGTACTCCCAGAACTGTTATACAAATTTAATGCAATCCTGAACAAAATACCATTAGCAAACCTCACAGAAGTAGAGAAAACACTCCCAAGATTTGAGGACAGAAGAGACCTAGAATAGCAAAATAATTTTGAGCAACAAAGGCAAGGCAGGGCATCATAATCCCTGACTTGAGTTTACTGTGATTTAAAAAACAGCATGGTACTGACAGAAAGGAGACCTGAGGATCACTGGAACATATTAAAATGTGCAGAAACAGCTCCAGACACATTCAGTTACCTTATCTTTGACAAAGGGTCCAAACATTCCCGGCAGGAAGGATAGCCTCTTTAATAAATGGTGCTGGAAAAATTGGCTGTCCGCATGCGGAAGACTAAAACTAGACCCATGTCTATCACCATGCACTAACCTAAAATCAAAATGGACCAAAGATCTAAGTATTAAAACAGAAACGCTAAGTCTTCTGGAGGAGAGAATAGGTAGAGCTCTTGAAAACATAGGTATAGGCACAAATTTCATGAACAAAACCCTGATTCCTGGGCAAATACTACAAAGCATTAACAACTGAGATCTCATATTACTAAAAAGCTTTTGCAAAGCAAAAGAAATGACCAATGAGAAAAAGAAAAGACAACCAAAACAGTGTGGAAAAAATTTAGCCACCTATGTCTCAGACAAATGATTAATATCTAGAATACATAAAGAATTGCAAAGAGCAGCCCCCCCATATTTAAAGACCCAATCCAAAACTGTACATCTGAGATGAATCCACACTTCTCAGATTAAGAAGTAGAAATGGCCAATAAATATATGAAAAAATGTTCAATATCACCAGTCATTCGAGAGATGCAAATCAAAATAACTCTGAGATTCCATTTCCATAAAGAAAAGCTATTATTAAAAAATCAACCAATAACAGATGTTGGTAGGGCTGTGGGGAAAAAGGAACCCTTCTCCATTGTTGGTGGGAGTGTAGACTGCTGCAACCACTGTGGAAATCAGTATGGACTTTGTTTAAAAAAGTAGGGCTGGAGGTCCAATTTGACTCAGCTATTTCCCTTGTTCTTATCTTCCCAAAAGAATTAAAAGCATTATGTCACAGCACTACATGCATACATGTGTTTATAGCAGGACAGTTTACAATAGCTAAATTTTTGAA
This sequence comes from Chinchilla lanigera, assembly GCF_000276665.1. Classification (NCBI taxonomy): domain Eukaryota; kingdom Metazoa; phylum Chordata; class Mammalia; order Rodentia; family Chinchillidae; genus Chinchilla; species Chinchilla lanigera. The sequence continues at coordinate 4,201,408 of NW_004955427.1, read as the reverse complement.
AAAACCCAAATGCCCATCAACTGTTGAATGGATAAAAGAATGTGTTTTTTTAGATATACAATGGAATACTACTCAGCCACAAGGAAGGATAAGTAAAAGAAATTTATTGCTAAATAGACTCACCTTGAGATGATACACTTAAGTGAAATAAATTGGATACACATGTGTAAGTATCACACTGTCTCTCTGGTGTGAGGTCCTGAAAGTGTAAATAAGAACCAAAATGTGTAATAGCTGTTGTGAAATAGGAAAAAAATTTTCAAAAGGAAAGGGGAATGAGGTAGGGGGATTGGGAAAGGATGAAAGGGAAAAGAAAAACAGGAGAAAAGAAGGATACAATGGAAACAAAGCTTTGTAAATAAGAAGAGGAAGGGAATTGAAGGGAGGAGAAGGGAATGGGGGTAAAAAGAGGACTCAAAGACATTGCTCTTTGCAAACATATTTTTAATTAAATGGGTTTCTGCTTCATAATAAAAAATCGCACCAAGATTCACAACTATACCCAGAAATACTATTTCAAGTGTTTCTTTCTAAAGAAAAGCAATAGACTGCAGAGAAATTAATATGATGTAAAACAAAAGCAAAACTCACCTCAAAACATTAATTGTCCTGTTATCTATATAACCCCAAACTGGAAATAACCCATCAGATAAAATGGAAATGAGTTAGTCATAGTGCTGTGTGTGCATTACAGACTGCTATCAAGTCAAAAAAATATCAGGCATGGAAATTACATAGAAATATGAAATAACTTATTGTATCATTTTTAGTGAAAAATAGTTCCTGTATGTAGCATTGAAAACTATCAGCGGGCAGTTTGCTTATATTACTATGTCCATCTTCACAGAGCCCTGTGAGTAGGGGGCTGTGATTCTCATTGTGCAGATGAGAAGCTTGAGACAAGTTTGAGAAGACAATTTCCCCAGTTTTCACCATTGGTAGAACCAGAATTCACATTGAAGCTAACTAATATCAAAGCAGTTTTTCTTTATGCAACACATTAAGAAAGCTCCAGACGCTAGAGATGGCAAGCAAGGGAGAGACAGGGAGAGAGAGAAGGAGAGAGAATACGAGAGGGTGGAATCAGCGTAGAGTTGTACGTAGTTTTCTCATAAAGAAACTCCAATATTTTAATAATATGTACTAATTTTATAAAATATTTTATACTGAAAAACTGAAATACTTTTTTAAAAAACTATCAACAATTTAAAGACAATAAAAACCCCATAGGTAGCCTGAGAAAGTCCCACATTCATTTAAAAGAGATTGCAGAGATAATAGGCTTGCACGGGCTTGGCCATTAAAGAATCCATTGAAAGTATCCTGAGAGATAAAATCGCACCTTAAATAAGTAATACAAAATAAAATAAAACAACAGAAACTACAACCTGAGAGTTTGACTGCTGTTCAGGATTGTGTTTGTTATGTTATCACTTGCCTGCTTCTTTAGGTTATAAGCCAAGGAATCATAAATGGAGTTAAAATAAAAGCAAAAAAGTTTTATTTGGGTGCAGAATCAATTTGAAATGAAGAAACATAATGTCAGTTTGACCGAATGTACAGTCTCCTGAGGAAAAGTGGGTTTGGTGTTCATAGCAAGAACAGGGTGCCTACAGCTTAGCCATCTTTGAGGGAAATGACCAGGTTGGAGGCAAGCCCAGCCCAGGACTCAGAAACGGATGTGAATCAGAGAATCTGAAATTCTATAATTCCATTGGTGTGTCCAGGCGAGGAGACAAACTTGTCAATCGGATTGTTCTCAAACCTTGTAACACGCTGTCAGACTCTGGAAAATCCTCTCTGATAGATTCGCTTCCCACTATGATGTCTGCATGGCAATTTGCCCCCTGCCCCAAAATTTCTAAAGCTCAGAAGAGAAGTTTTGCTCTCTTTTTAACCATTCTGTGGGCATTTTGACTTATTTTATCAAGGGTTAGAAGCATATATAACTTATTTCATGATAACTTTCTCAAATACTATAAGATAAATATTATCATCACCACTTTATGTATGAGGAAATCATATCACAAGAAAAATTAATGTTGCCTGTAGCTCAGACAGTTACTAAGTGACAGAGCTTGGCTTAAAATTGGGATCTCATAGACTCTCAAACCCAAGCTCTTACAGTATAAGCCACTGCCTTCCATACTGAAGCAGAGTCAGATATAAATCCTGTACCCAATTAGTTTATAATCTTGCAGTATCATAAGACTTTAGACAGTGTCAGTAAATCTCTACAATATGAGATCCTAAGTGCTTCAGGAGGGGCACTGGGAAGCCAGAGGAGGAAGAAATTATGTCCAACTGAGGATCAGGGAACACTCCCACAGAAGATGGAATTTTAATTCTGCATCATAATTATGGCATAACTGAAGATCTGGTTGGTTTTCCTTGCTCCTTCTCCACTATCTTCAGAATATTATGAGTCATAGTTACATTTCTCCAGTGCTTAAATTAATAAAACTAATGTAGCCCTCTCCCTTTTCTCTTTGTTTCTAAATTTGTCCTTCTTTTACACACACACACACACTTTCTAAATTTAAAAGGATGCCTGAATAGATTCCCACCCTCTACTTCTTGATATTCATGACACATCCACTCCTGAAACAGTCTGTCTCCCATGTACATTGAAAGGATCTGAAAATAAGTACAAGTACTTAAATAATTACATAAACCTTATTGATTCATATTTACATATGTTTTGACAAACATGATTATTATTTCTTTCATTTTCCTCATTCTGAATTTCTAAGTTATTTACTTTGCTAAATTAGCAAAATAAATTATGCACTCATAAGCCACAAGAAAGAGGGAACATGTAGTAAACACCACTGTATATATTATAAACTATGACATTCCAAGTTCAAATGTCAAAAAGGATATATAAACATAAAATTTGAAGTGATTGAAAATTATAGGGTAGAACAGGTACTTTATTTTGCCTAAAAATATACACTTAGGAGACACAAATGACAATAATCATTTCATAATTCTGTATTATAGTATTATAGGTTAATATGTAGGTTTAACAGAAATAACTACCTGTAACTTGCAGAGCTTTTTACTAATCAAGAATTTCAAAGCCCACTATGGAATACTAGGCCAAGTCTGTTCTATGTGAAATGATCAAACACAGAATATAAAAATTGTGTTTATCCAGCCTAATTCTCCTCAAGACGGTAATCCTGCTAGGTCTTAAATTGAGCCCGGCTGAACAATGAGAAGCAGACCTATCCAATATTTCAGCCTTGCACAATTTGGGTATAGTCACATACTGTAATTTATACATCACATAAATGAATATTTACTGATTCAGTGAGGTTAGTAATTAAACAGAAGTGATAAGGAAAGCATTTGACAGACTCTATGAATATGTCATTGTATTAAAATAGTGCGTGATAATAAAGCTGACCTTTGACCATAGTCTGTCCCAAAGCTAAGCACTCGTGACTTTCCCATGAGTCCAAGAACAAGTGATCGTTAAGCTTTTCTAAAAAATTAAATTTATTGGTAGTTTAGACATAAGGATCACATGTGTCACAGGGAATTTGTACCTGTACATGGCATATCTTAGTTCCTCTCATTTCCCACTCCCCTGCCGTCTCTTCAATCCCTCTTCTCTTCCTTATTTATAAAGCTTTGTTTCCAATTTATCAGAAACTCTTACATGAATAAGATCATTATTAATTCTATAATGTTGCAAGTTTTGGAACCATTTGAACATAGTGTTTCCCCCAAATCCGTGTATTAAATATTTGGTTCCCAGGGTGGCAGCGTTAGAATATGGTGGAAACTTTAAGAGATGCGGCCAGGCGGAGATCGTTAGGTCCTTGGCAATCTGCCCTTGAAGACTACGGCTCCCTGATCTCTCAGTCTCTCTCCACACAAGTTTCGGATATGACTTTTTGCTCCAATACCAGCTCCCCACTCTTACCATTCATCCCATGAAGTCATGTTGTCAAAGGGTGACACTCACCAAGTCTTTTGAATTTGTCTTTTGAATTTGTGTCCCCAAAACCACAAGTTAAATAAAACTTTTCTGTTTGTAAAGTTAACTGCCTCAGGTATTTGATTATAGCAATGCAAAGCTATATACATAATTTTAGAATACACAATCATAAAACAGAGTTCTAAAATATACAAAATATAGTGGAGGACTTTAACTCAGGGCTAGTGCTATATTCTGGATCCCTTTAAATTCTAACAGCGCTAATCATACTTTGGAATTCATGTAATAGTTTATATTGGAACATGTTACATTAACTCAAGTTGCAATAAGATCAGTCTTTTCTTTTAAATCTCACCTTTTCTTGTTCTTTTATGGATCCACAATTACCACTGTAAGGCCAAGAGCCATGTGATCCTCAGAGTCCACAGAAATACATCACCCAACTTAATCACATGCTCCAGCTTAAGCAAAGGTCAGCCTCCAAATCCTACCAGGACTCTCTTTACCACCTGAGGTTGCATCCTCTTTCCATCCTTAGGGACACTTCAAACTTCCCCGAGTTTAGCAGCAACGCAAAAACCCGTTCCTGGGGTTGCACGTGCCACGATGCAGAACGGTCCTGTTACCACCCTCATAATATGCCGCTTCAGAGGCTGCCGCTAGAATAGCCTATCCCCATCGCTTCTTCCTGCAACCCTTCTACCAACAGCGCTTCTGAACAAATTTTCTTTTCTTTTTTAGGGGAGGTGAGGGGGTAACCGGGAATCAAACTGAGGACCTTGCACTTGGCAGGCAGGTGTTGTACCGCTAAGCTATCTCCCCAGCCCAAGTTTATCTATCTATCTATCTACCTATTTATATTTGGGACCAGAATTGAACTCACAACCTTGCACTTGTCAGGTAGGCCCTGTGCCCCTGAGTTATATTCCTGGTCTGAACAAGTTTACAACAAGTCAGTATCCTTAAAATAACACCTACTAGCGAGAGCTTTTAAAGAAAACCAGAACCATCAAGGAAGATTCCCGGCAGCTGACACTGATGCATTAGCGTCTTACCCAGCAAATTTTGCAGATGCTTGGCATTTTGGGGATCAAGCTGTTGCTGGGGATTTCTGTAAAAATGAAGAAGAGTTCTGAAACAATGCACCGATCTAAAATAAGCAAAAGAACTGGAAACCTCTCCTCATCCTGTCTTCCCACAAAGGGACTGACTGCCCTCCAAACCTCGTCATAGGGCTGGTTCCCTTCCTTGAACATTTCTCAGCTTTTACATTCATTTCCAGATTCAGGAATCCGTCTGCTTCTATAGATTCAGATAGATGTGTGCGAGGAAAATGCCGCCGACGCCCATTTATTCTCTTGGTGGGAAGCCAACGTCTCTCTAGTTTCTCTACCTCTTTTACTGAGGGATGGAAAGGAGTAAAAGAAAAGTCTCTGAGGACATAGGAAAATGGCTACTGATGTTTATTTCCAAAAAGAAAGCACTAGCTCATCCCTTCTATGTAGTTTTAGCCTTCCACTCCCTGACTCTCTAACCAGCCAAAACTATCAGTCCACCTACCAACAGCTGTGCTTCCATGATCGTCAAGATTTTCTTTTCAATTGTTCTGGGTAGGTGGGTGACACATCACATCCAGGAACTTAAATCCTGAACTTCCAATTTTTTAAGTTATTTTAAGAGATATTTTAGATCTGACTTGTTGCTCCAGCCTTTTAGTAATAAGTATCAATAACTTATTCAGTGTACCAAGTAGTATCCTAATGTCTTACAATTAGCTGAGAAACACCTCACGAAATCCTTCATTCTCCTCAAATCACTTCTGATAGGTGCAAGAGAAAGTTCTCACATATTAAATTTGTTTTAGGAAGCTGCAAAGCCCTTCCCACAACCTTGGCCATTGCAAGTTGAAATTCAAGACAATCTAAATTCAGAAGCTCTTCCTTCAAACATTCTTGCTGTTAATGAATTACACAGGTACTCCACCTTCTGTGCCTTTGTGTTCCAAAGGAGGAAAGCTGTTCTCTTCATTTGGAACACAGTCTGTGATTATGGATCAGCTAATTACCTTGTCTGGTATGGAAGGGATGATGTAATTTCTACTTCTCTCTTCCATATGGATGGGGTTGCTGCTTTTAAACGCTGGGACTGCTGTTGTGCAAAAGCTTCTTCTAAGAACTTGCTTTAAGCCCATTTCTATGCCTACCATTAAGCTCCCTTGGCAACACAGGAAATTTTTTAAAAGCCAGCTAAACTAAGTTTCCAAGCTGAATTTCCATATATTCTTACCTATAAAAGGCAGGATTTTTTTTTTTCAGCACTTTCTGAGCTTCTTTCCAGCTTTTAATATTTTGATAGAATATCACTGTTACTTACAAAAGCAGATGGCAGCATGGGGAAAAATACTACCCATTCTTTCCTTCTAAAACTGTGTGGGGCAAAACCAAGCCCTCAGAGACTTCCAGATGCGCTAGGCAGGCTATTTACTTCAGTTATTAGCGCATTTCTCTTTCACAAAAGGACAACTTGGGGCTGGGGATTTAGCTCAGCGGCAAAAGCGCCTGCCTGGCAAGCGCAAGGTGGTGAGTTCAGTTCCCGGTACTGGAGAAAAACAAAAAAAAAAAACCAAAAGGACAACTTGTTGTTTTATTAATTAGATATTATCGCTAACCTTAGTGTAGAATGAATTAAAACTAAAACTACTTGGTGACACTTGATTTTAAAAGGGGAAAAGACTCCAAGGTAAACATTTCATAGAGAAAGAAATACCTGGCAAAATGCATCTCATTGAGCTAAGAGAAACTTGACCATGTCTGATATGGGTAGATAAATAAGCTTCATCTTAAAAATGGTAATTGCGTTAATATTGGCAAAAATAATAAATTGCTTTCCAAGGAAGAAGCATAAACCATAAAAAGACATCTGTGATCTATGCTCATGAACTTAAAATTTAGACCCAGGATGTAAGAGATGACTGCTGATTTATAAAATACCTTCATTGCATTGGATTCAAGTGCCAGTAAGTATTTTAGATCACCAATACCGTCATCCTTAATATATCCTTTCAGAACACTTAAGCAGCTAATGTAGTATTTCTTTTATGACAATCATAACTAAGGTTGCTTTGTATATTTTATAGATGCTAAGACAAAAGGAAGCCTGGTGAGTTGGTTAAGTGCACAGAGGAAATTTGCAATATTTTTTACAATACCTATACCACTCTATGATATTGAAGAATCATCATGAAATATAAAGATATAGAATACACCTTAGAAATACCTAACCCAGCCTCCTTTATGGTCATGTTTTCTCCACTCAGAATGGTCTTAGGGTTTTGCTCGTATCTTTTATATCACACTTGGCCAATAATTATAATAGGCAATATTATTTAGTGTTAACAATGTGCCAACCACTATCCTAATGCTGAACATGCATCAGCTCACTTTACCTTCTGTAGCTTCAATGACAAAGATACCACTTCTGCTCTCATTTTTACAGGTGGGAAAGTCAATGCCTAAAGGTTTACATTCCCTAATTTTGCACCATCACACTAACTTCTGCTCTTTATCACCTGCCTACAGTGGTGTCATTCCTAGTTTTGTTTCTAAAGTGAAAGTCCATTGAACGCACAGATGGACATGGCTGTTTCATTAGAAATGCTCCATACCACCAACCACACGTTCAGTAGACAAACAAAGGTATGACTTAGTAACTTCATTATACAGTACATGAATGCAGTTCTCTAGTCCCTCAGATCTTCTTTTGTACAATTTCAAACTTCCACAAGTCCCCAAGAGGTGGACTTCTTACCTCACCTAGGTTCTTTTTCCCACTAGCTTTTCACTGTGTTCGGCCAGTGGAAAGGGCGGAAGATTGAAGAGGGATCTGGGCTTTGGGATTGAACATTGGCTATTCATGATGTTTCATCAAAAGCTACAGCGTCTGCCTAGAAGCCACAGCTACAGCACCAACTATAGCTCCCTTTGGTGCCCAGTAGCTATTTATTCCCTTCAGATCTGGTGGTGACGATGGCGACCAGCCATTGTTAGCTCAGAAGCAAAGCGTCGTCTCTTTGGGGTTTCCCTTAACCTTCCCCACAACTTTTTAATTAGTATCTTTGTTAAATTCCCTTTAATTACCCTGTTTGTGCATGCCATCTGCTTCCTGCCAGGAACTTGACTAATAAATGAAAATAAACCTTGGAAAAATTAAGCAATTTGCTAATGATCACCATTTATATCTCCCTCATCAGATAATAATAGTCAACATTATTGAGTGCTTACTACATACTGGGTACTATTCTGAATGCTTATAGCTATTTGAGAATAGAGTTTAATATACTAATTAAAATATATTTCATCTCCTGTTCATACTTGCATATTCTCATTACAAATGAATGAACTTTGGCAGGTTATTTAACTCATCTACACCTCAACTGCCACAGAAAGGAAAAAGCGATGATGATGGCTGTTCTGAGATCTGTTCTCGAGTGTCTAATATGTGCTAAGTACTCAACCAACTTCTACTAGAATCTGTCCTTCATAGAGTCAATGTCATTTAAAAAAAATTCAAGGTTTATTAAAACAAATGAACAAAAAGACAATATTGCTTTTCTTAATTCTATTAAGATTTACACTGCTGGCTTTACTTGTGTCTTCTACCATGCATATTGATTAAATGTCTTGGAGAAAGCCAAGGCACTTTAATATTGACTATATTGACTCTTCCTCTTATAAAACAGAAAAGTAAATCTTCTGTCCCTTAGACAAATGCAACATGTTCTAAAGTCCAATATGCAAAACATTAAATCAGTTACCATTCTAAGGTGTTAATAGCAACTTTGAGCACTGTGGACAAAGAGAAACCAACACAATAGACCTTCTTTTCCCATACATTTTAGAATATTGCTAAGAAATATGGTCTTAGAAATCGTTAGATCATCTCATCTGGTGAAGAGAAAACCAAAGCTCAAGAACCAATGCTGATATGAAGAGTTGCATATTTGACAAAGTTGGGTCTATGTATCAGATGTCTCAACTCTTACTTCCCGAAAGAATCAGATCAGGTTGTGAACCCTACCCTAGAAAGCTGGACTTTTTGATAACATCCATACATACTAATGTAAATATTTTAAATCCAGTTATTTTTATATAACTTTCTCTCCAAATTGTCACCTAGAGAAATAACATCTTAGAATAATTTTGGTAGGATGTTGAATATGACTCCTGAGAATTTGAACTATGAGAGAAACACCAATGACACAAAAAATACACAGACCTGAAATCTACAAAATGAAACTGTTAAATAAAAGACCTTCCTTTCTTCTCAGAAACTCCTCTTTACCGTGGCTCCCACACTCACACAAACACACTCACCTCTTGTAAGTGTACAAGAACAATGTAGCGAAAAGGGCCCGGCAGAGAAGCAGGTAGCACGTGCTCTCCTCCCCAGTGCAGACAAGTTAGTCTTGGCTCAGGAAGGAAGATGTTTATCTTGAATGACTTGCTGAAAATTTGTTAGAAGACAATACCATAGATTTTGCTTCTCTGAATGTGGAAATAATTTGTTAATTAATGACAATGACCATAGAAGTTAAACATTTTTAATCGATTCAAGACCTCAAGGCAGTCATGCCGACACAATTAAAGATACTCATGAAAGAGAACTTCCAGAACTACTTTATAAAGTGACCAAAATGATAAGATAAATGGATTAGAAATGTGTGTGTAGGGGGTGTATTTTGAGAAAGATTAATGGCAATGTGTATTTTACTCTAATAATTTTTTAAACTTTACAAAATTATTCACCACATATTTTGATCACTGTTGTATAGTATTCCTCTGTATCCTAATTCACACACAGTGGAAAACAAGTTAAGGAAGGAAATTTAAAGGAGCAATATTATGGTTTGTGTCTGGTTGTGTCCCCCCCCCCCAGAGCCTGACTCAGGCAGTCATGGAGTGGCTTCTAGAGTTTATGATTGATTCATGGGTGTGAGTGCTACCCCCGCCCTGGGGAGGGTAGTCTGCATACAATATAAGGGAGGGAAAGAGCCTACTTGCCATGCTCCTCCCTTTTTCTCTTGTTGCTTTTGCTGTTTTCCACCACCATGAACTGTTGCCCTCTGCCATGTTCCACTCTGCCTCAGAGCCAGCCAAGTATGGACTGAAATCTCCACAGACTGTGAGCTAAATAAACCTTTCCTTCCTTAATTTGGGGTGTTGTGTATTTTGTCCCAGCAACGAGAAAAGTAACCGAGACAAGCAATGACAGCAATATTTTCTGTTTGCATGCCATTGAAAGCGGCAATTTAGGTGAGATAGCTATAGGTATATTTTTATACATGATTCAAGAATATTGAAATGATAGTGTATTTTTATAAAATAAGGACAGAAAATCCTAAAGCTGTTTGATTCTTTTGTGAAAAAAAAGAGAATTAAATTCAGTATTTCAAAATATGGAACAAAATGTGTAACACTGCAACAGTTGGTCCAACTGATTCCTGCTATGGACCTCTTCCTAAGCACCCATCCTCCCTTCCGGTCCCCTCCTATTTCACAGCTCAGTGCCCAAACAATTAGATCCCTCACTCAATCCAAGGGGTCTTTGGTCCACAGACTTAGACCACCAATATAGAGCATCTGTCGTAAGCAGCATAGAGGAGGGAGTAACAATACCATGCACTCAATCAGTCAACAAGTACTGAGCCCACAAATTCTAGGTACTAGTATAGGACACAATACAGCAACAAATAAAGTTCATGCCATTTAAACCTTATGATGTAATAGAAATGCCAGAAATAAACAAAATGTACATATAATATCAGAAAACACATTTTAAAAATAAAGTAGAGTAAGTCTGCATAGCCTGATGGGAGATAATATTTGGAGAGTCACAAGAGATGACACTCTAACGAGTCTTGTAGCTTCATGGGGCAAATTGAGCTCCAGGAAGAAAATTGTGTACAAAACCTTTAGGAGAGGTACACTTGTTATGCTACAGAAGCAACAAGGAGACTGATGAGCTAGTGTATAATGGTGGGGAGTAAAGTCAAATATGTAAAAGAGGTAGATCTTGTACTGTGGTGCTACAGTGTTTTGTTCCAGCTTATCACTGTGATGTACCATTTAAATATACTGAGGATAGGAGAGTAACTTCTCATGGTACCCCTTCCCCGGGCTGCCTCTAACTTATCTCATTTTATCTTCTTGATTGTAAAAACCTAACATTCATTATAATGAAGAATATACACTGGAAAATTAAAGATCTGGGAGTGTAAGGTAACATTCTTACTACTGGAAAAAATGAAAGGATTCTCTAATTCAGGCAGAAAAATGAGTTAGAAAAAAATAAAAAACAGTAATTGCCAACAAAACAGGTTAAGCTCTTTCTATTCCTCTGTGATTGGTAGAACTGATAGGTTTGGGTTTCGGTTGTTCCTGTTGATGTTGTTTTTGGACAGGGAATCCCAGCCGGGTATAAAATAAGTAAGCAAAGTAGAATGAGTTCATATGCTGTATAGATAAGCAAAAACAATAATTAAAAGTTGTTGATTTTTCACATGTATTGTGAATATTTTTTTCTAACTAATCATTTGTTATGTGCTTTATTTATTTATTTTTTGTTTGTTTGTTTGTTTGTTTCTGGTACCGGAAATCAAACTCACGACCTTGTGCTTGCCAGGCAGGTGCTATGCCGCTGAGCTAAATCCCCAGTCCCTACGTGCATTATTTATAATACACTTTTCCATAGAAACATTTTTCTGAACATTTATACAGTCAACTAGTTTCCTTGTTTTAGTTAAAATTTTTTAAATTTTGCATTAGGGAATTTTGGCTTTACTACATAGATCATCTAAACTCTGAGATTATACAGAGATTTCTGTGTGAGTGCACAAATACACATGCATAAATATGTGTGAATATATATACTTATATATTATATGTGTATATACAATACATACATATTAATTATATGTTTATTATATGCATGTATAATTTAAATATTTTAGTGCATCATAGTTTAATTGGTTCATATGAAGTAAACTCCAGGCATATTTTCTTCTTAGATGATTGCCAATTGTGTCAAGTAAAACCATTATTCATCTAAAAAATGTACTCATGATATCTTCTATTTTGGAGTTCTCTATTCAAATTCATTTATCCAGTTTTACCACCAACATTATACTGTTTTAATTATTATACCTTTAGAGTTCATCTTAATTGCCAACAAAGCATTCTCCCTACTTTTATTTTGCAGTTTTCTTTCCTGCATTTAGATAATTTATTGCTTCATATCTAATTTTTTTAACTTTTTGTTCAGTTGCAAGTTATTTTATCTGAAGAAAAGATTTCACCAAAAATGTTTTACAAATCACTGCAGGGGAATGGGAGAGCAACAGTGCTGTAAGCTAACTCAGCAGTCCCTTTACCAGATGGAGTGGCCAGTGAACAGAAAAGGTGTTTCAGAAGTACTGGCGAACTTGTTCATTACAACTTAGAGGACACTGAAATACTTACATTTCTTCAGCATTTCCATGACTACCTGTTCGTGCTGTCAGTCGCTTTTTCTACCCAGAATTGCCTTTGGTAACTTATAATGTTTTGGAACTATTAATTCCTACCGAGCATGAGGGATTAAAAAGAGTTGAGAGAATCTAATTTCTACATAATACAGAAGACTTTCATTAAATGTATGTGTGTGTGTGTGTGTGTGTGTGTGTGTGTGTGTGTGTGTGTGTGTTGGGTAAGGGGGAGGGGTCAATCAATGAGTCAGAAGGGAATAGAAGTTTGACACAGAGGAAAGAAAAATTATAAGAAAATGACTTAATAGTCCCTTTTGCTTGCTTGCATTAGATAATTCCATAAATTTTATTTTAGTAACTACACTTGACATTTCTCCTTGATGTCACTTGTTCAAAAACATGTCCCTAAGCCCTGTAAAGTCACGTGTGCAGAAAAGCATTCAATGCTGTTCCTTTTCTGACATATTTTTAGGAGCCTAATTCCTTGAAAACAACATCAAGACCAATAAAGCCATTCAGCTTTTAATCACAGATGATATAAATCATTATGTCAGTTAACTGCAAGGTGCATAAATCTCTAATAATGTGAATTTATGACACAGGGATGCAATTTGCCAGTATTGGCATTTTAAATTTGATTAGAACGGTGAGATATGATAGAACAGATTTTTACAGTACGGCTTGCAACTACATAAAAAGATGAAAGCTCTGGCGCTCAGTCTCCGCTGATGTATTATTAGCCTCACGTTTTCTCTGTTCAGACTAATTGCTTCTTTACTCTGTGATTGCTGACACACACGTGCAGTTGTGCAAGTTAATAGGAAAGAAGATGGCTCTGATTCACTTCAGTTTTATTATACTCCGTTCCTAAGTGTCTTCACTAAACCGCCATTTTTTTATTTGCTAGTTTAATACTCAGGAAATCCAACAATAAAATTTCAGTGTGTAATACAGTTACGGATAGATGTTCAAATGCAGTACACCCACACAGGAGCAAAGCAAAATGGATTAATTTAAAATAAGGAAATATGTGAAAATATTCACCCTACTAGAGCTTGGTATGGTTCTCTTTACTGGTTCAGAGCATCTCTCACTATAAACTTTCAAACCCTGTGCTCCAAAATTCAGATGCACTTACCCTAATCTTATCACGGCACGCACGCTGAGTCGAGTGGCCTGCAGCTGACTGATAGGCTGGCGCACTTTTAGAATGAAACACAGTGAGGCTGAACCCGTGAAGTAACTAAAATCAGAAACTAATTTAACTCAGTTATAAAGAGGCACCCAAAATCCCTCAAATAATTCAAAATGTGAACCGCAATCCTGAAAACACATATTTGTTCTTTTTTAGGCACGCACCTTTTACGTGCATCACAGTCATTCCCTGATATTCGCATGGGGTCTCATCCTCGTCTTCTGGAGGCCGTGGAGCTGTTATTAAATCCGTGGTTTCACATGATGCCCTTCTGAAGTTGGTTCACCATTTCCATTATGAAATCCATAAGCCTTCAAAACAGACTTATTATAACTGTCTGTGAGGGAAAAATTGCTCCCAGCTGAAGCTTAATATATATTACATTCATTTCCAGTCCAGAACGAAGTCTTCTTAACGTATTTTTTTTTTTTTTTTCCGGTACCGGGAATCGAACTCATGATCTTGTGCTTGCCGGGCAGACGCTGTGCCGCTGAGCTAAATCCCCAGCCCCTTCTTAACATATTATAAAATAAAATTTTATGCCATTTACTTACTGTCTTCAGTTGCTTTTGTTACTATGATAACATGAAAACTAAAGTAAGGAAGCAAAAAATCATTCATTCCACATTTTACCTATTTTCCGCAGGATGCTGTCCCATCTCGGTTTCCAATTTGGAATCAAAATTCCACCAGAACTAGTTCTAGTAACTAGTTACCTGTTCTAATAACTTCTAGACAGACAGATTGTAGGAAACAAAGCAATAAAGTTAGAGAATAAAGTTAGGAAACAAGGCAATAAAGTTAGAGAAATACAGAGGAATTTTAATTCTCTCATACTCAGAAGCAATCATGAATAAAATGTGTAAAACATAAAATGGCTGAAACTTTTTAAAAATTATTTCAGAATAGATAATTAAAAGAAATGTTATGCCAATTCAAGCAATTCTAATTTTGGATTGTAATTTTTAACTGTAGGTTTTTCTTTGCAGTGTTTTATTATACGATGGTGAAGGAAAAAGAAAATATAATACAATTTGTAATACAAAAATTAATCAATGGATAGCATTATAACTTTAGCAATATAGAATGAAAAGATAAGTAAACTATTTCTAAGCACATCTTTAATCTGTGAGAATATTTCCACGGGTAAAGCAAACATTTAAATTTTTAGTATGTCATCAATAGATAGCACCGGCTTTGCTGATAACTAAATTCCCATTGTTTTCATTAGCACTGGGTCTAAAACTGTGTGTTATCTCTAGCAGGTATGTTTAAGAGGGGAGATGACAGGGAAGACCACCTCAGAAAATAGGTTAATGGAGCATCCAGAGCCAGGAGCAAAAACTACAAAGCGATTGATCCCTGAGACCAGACCGAAATCACTGTGCTTGGCTTTCTCTCTTTTGGAAACACCCTGGTCTCGGTCCTATTTCTATGACTCTGCCCTGGACGCACGGTTTATAAAGGTCTGTGTGGTGTTGGACAGTCCAGGAGCCACCTGCAACCAGGCGTCTACTCTAAACCCGCTTTATCTGCAACAAAGCAGGTTGTGTCTGTTGACAGCCCCTTCCTCATTCATCTCTCTTTCCCTGGCTGAAGGAGTTTTCCATCCGTCTTCAGGCTTGTCCAGAGCCTGTGTACAAGGGAATGTAAGGATTTTGCTGGAAGATGCAAGTTCATTCAATTGTCAGTCCCCTCCTAAAACGTAGGCTTCTCAACATCCTGCAGGAGGGAAAATAGATCAGCTGATATTTCATGGCACGCAGATGTAAAAGAAAGTGTGTAAGCAACCATTTGTTCATGCTGGCCCCCAGATGACATTTAAATCTATAAGAAACTTTCTCTGAGAACCTATTTCCAGCCCAGCAGCACGCCCGAGCTTGAGAAGGGAAGTGTTACCTGGAAAAAATGAGACAACTTTTCTGCCCTGAAGCGTTTAAGAGTCTCCTTTGTAAACCAGCAAGAATGTCATGAGTCTCACATTTTCTGTTTTCAAAGCTATATCATAAAAACTTGTGCTATTCATTTATTAGTAGATACTAACAGCTCTATGCTGAAAAAGTCAATACAGGTTGCTTTTTTAGCAAAACTACTAACCCTAAAAATAACACACTGGTTTGACAATTTCTATATAACATAGTATAATGTGCTTTCCCAGAAAGAAAATGTACTTTGAAGCCACAAAGACGTTTTCCTCCGGAAATTTATCACTTTTGTGAATGTAACAGAAATGTTTGATCCTTTTGAGAGTACGTTTCCTCACCCAAATACGGGAGAAATTATTTCTTCTTTGGTTGGATACTGAATGGGTACTTAGAGGAACTCCAGGCACAGAATGCCTGGCACTCCCTGTATTTGCTTCTGAAAATAGAGCATAAATTTCTCCACTCAGCAACCAAATATGAATATACCTTTATTGTTGTTTGCTGAAAGGAAAGGAAAGTACATTCTTAAATGGCATTTCCAAAACTCGGATGTTGTTGAAACCAGTCTTCAGTTGAAAAAGAAACCTGACTAAATCTGACTCCTTAATATCTGAACACACAATCCTACTGTGCTTTTGTAAATCAGCACTCATTAGAAATTACAGGCTCCAACCGAAAATTTGCATTTCACCTTTACACTTCTGCTCATTTTGCTTAAAATTCTTCCCAAACCTAGCTTAAAACTTACTGATGTTATTACATTAACCTCCAGGAAACACAAAAATGTAAGGGTCCTGCTTTTCATCTTACAACTGCAGAATGACATCAGGTCTAAACTTGAATGAGGAACCCTCACATGTGAAACCAGACCCAGTGGGTAAAGGCTGGCGGATTGCACCCACAAAATGATCAGCCTGTTCTCCGATTCACCTCTCCGTCCCTTCTCCTCAGGCTTTACCAATCATCTGGCCCTTAATGGATCTCTTTCGCTGTTTATCACTCTCTACCCCCATCAATTTCATTGCTCTCTGCTGCTTCTTTATCACTTTTTGTTGTCAAGAACATAACTACTTTTGGATCAGATGTTTGCAATAAATTCCTGAAATAGACATCCAGCCCATAAAGAACAGAAATGAATAGGCTAGTTTTAAATGTCACTGGTAGATAGTTCATCTCAGTAGGCGTGATTGTTAATACTTTCACATCTCTAGTTCAAAACTGAAAATTTTCCAGTGCCTCAGGCATAATTATTTTCCTCCAAATGACTTGGAAGCCAGTATTACAGCGTGCACCTACTCATTATATTTGACCAAAACCCTGGCCTAAAGCAGAATCACAGAGATATATTTATGCTCCTGAGTTTGGCAGCCCTCATTTTGAGGAAAGATATCCTCTTGCTCAGATAGAATAAAATTTGAGAGACTTGACAATTACTGATTTCTGCTTTAGATTAATGTACGTGTGAAAAAGGTGGGGTTTGTGATTTCAATTGTTGAAAACATGACAATGACACTGAAACTTTCCTCACCATATTTCAGCTGACAGCACAATTTAGGCTGAGTTACACAACCCTTAAAATTAAAGTTTCCAATAGAAATGCTGACAGGCCCTTTACTTAGAGGGAAGTATTTGCCTGTAGAATAATAGCAATATATTATAGTTAAATGGATCCCTTTATAAGGCACTTTAAAAACTGTCAGCCTGTGTCCCTTCTTCTTATATACAAATATTGCTCATGAAAGTCAATAGCAAAGCTATATATCCATTATTTATTTAGCTGGTTATTATGAATTTATTACATTTATGAGATTCAGCCATCATTTATTACCCTCTGGGCACCTGTGCAAGTTTCAGAGCAGAAAAAGTAAAAGACTGTGGGTGTCATCATGATTTGCAAGTTACTCTAGACACCAGGAAAACAGAACACATTGCTGGTAGCCTTGATACCTTATAAGTTCACACTTTCAAAAATGCACAATCTTCTGCAAGTCAATTAGACGAAGAATAGCTCCAGAGGTCAGAAGAAGAAAGGTGGAAGCAATAACTTAATATCAAAGGCATTTAATATTTTGTTTATTTGTTTTGTGGGTTTTTTCTTTTAAAATTTATTTTTTGCCCCTCAGGCTTTTTGTTGTTTTTTAAAAAACATTTGTGGTAAGCAACGGTGCGTTCCCTGCAGGTTGTGGACACATCCACACGGCACATCTTCCTCCTTTTGTATCACCTTCCCCTTCCCTCTCTTCCCCCTCCGTCCAGCTCTTGATCCCCTTCCTTTTACTCTGGTATTTATTTTCTTTTTTAAACTCTTGAAGTCATAGCTGTTTGCTTCCTTTACACGTATGCGCTGCGAAGCATGTGTGCACAGTAGAGTTCTGGTATAAATGAACGGTTATGAGAAAGCTAGCACGATTTTGTTACTGACTTTTGAGATCCCATCGACTCTTTTCAGCAATTCCTTCCATGTTCTTGGTGTCCTGAATAAGGAATTGGACAAGACGTGTGAGAAAAAGATAGCAAGGATTTACGTTTATTAAAGATAGGAAAAGAAGTATGCTTCGCAGGATAAGAGCAGGCTACTGAGAAAAGCCTACAGTAGCCACAAACTTAATAGTGGGGTCTTGTGGATCTCTCTTTCTTCAGCCTGATGTCATATACAGATCATCTTATCAAAAACCTGATTGATTTCACATCAGAAGAATTGAAGACAGTACTTTCTAAGTGATCCCATGTACACAGCTCAGGAACTGTTTTTCATATGTGTCCTGAGTTTCCATGATTGACAGGTCATGCCCACTTGTTCAGCCAGCTTGCTTCACCCTGATTTCCTGCCTCATTTCCCCCTGAGAGACATAAATTCCCATAATTCTTCATGAGATACTGAGTAGGTGGAGGTCTCTATCTTCACCTTCCTACTTCTAGGTGAAAAGGGCTCTAAGCTCTATCTACTGAGGATTATGTACTCTCCAAGTACTTCGGGATGTTGGAGTTCACTAGTGGCTGTGCTGGAAAGTAATAGTGTCTATAGCGCAAGAACTTTTGAGCTGCCAGTTTGAGCCCAGTGCATTTGTTAAGAGAACCATGACTTTGGTCTGCGGAGTCATCTGAAATCACAGCCCTAGCAAAATTACTCATATTTTGGATCCAAGTAAAAGGACTGCCAATTTAAGCAATGGTGAATTAGGGGGGGTATCTGACTCTGGAGCAGTACTGGAGTCTTGATTTTTTGAAGAGGAGCCAGAGGTTCAGCGGTTTGGGTGGCCTTTCCCCTCCACCAGTTCAGGGGGAGCTGGCTTTGCCCTAGAGAGGTGAATCCAACTATCTGTCTCCCGTCTTTACTGCAGTGGATATGGCAAGCACCACTGAAAAGAGGTCCTTCCATTTTGGTTTTATTTGGTCTGCAGGAGTCCCTTTGTTTTAAGTTTTAATGACCACTTGATTTCCAGAGCAGACTGTAGGTGATCCCACTGGGCCAGGAGCTGGGAGGATTTTGTTCCCATATAGTCAGATAGCTTGTCGTACTTGCCCAAGATTAATAAAATATTGTTAAGAGACTCACGGCCTCAGAAGATAGAAGCTACTTAGCCCAGTTTGGGAGATGTTTTGAATCCTCGTCAGGGCAATGGGCAGTAATCAGAGCCAAGACTCAGAAGTCTTGTGGCAAAACGTAGCCAGAGCTCCTCTCAGAGCCTGGTCGGCCCTCTTGATGTTCCAGCAGACTGAGGGCTCCATGTAGAATGGACAGGGTGCTTTATTCTTAAGGTCTTTGCCACCCCTGGGAGCTAAAAGGAAAGCCATTGTCACTCTGAAGGGACTGGGGCAGTCAAACCCCGGGGATAATTCCTTTGAGGAGCTTCTTAACTACCTCCACAGCCTTTTCCGGATGGGCAGGAAAGGCCTCAATCCAACCTGTCAGTCAGTTAGGACTAGTGTTTGCTTAAATCCCCCCCAGAGTAGCATGTGGGTAAAGTCAAATTGCCAGTCCTCCCTGGAGTGTGTCCCTCTCCTTTGTACAGGTTAGAACAGAGGTGGCGGTCTGGGCTTGTGCAGGATATTGGAGTCACAGAATGAGCAAGCTTTGCAGACCTGCTGGGCAGTTGCCACTAGCCCTAGTCCTGTAAAATTTGAGTGACCATTCCCCAGGTTTCATCTCTTCCCATACGGAAAGAATCATGAAGGGTTTGCATAGTTTTCACTGTGTCCCTTGATGAGGACCAGGCTGTTTTCTAAATGTTACCAGGATCCCCTCTTCACTCCCCCTTGTCCTAAAGCTTATTTATTTTCCTGGGGGTTATACTGGTGTTCATGGTTCCTCAGGAACTGGAAGTAAGGACAGGGTCTTGAGGGGCTGTGCTGCCCTTTCTGCTTCTTATCAGCTTTTCGATTTCCCAAGAAGACTTCAACTATGCCTCATTTGTGTCCCTTGACATGAACAGCAGCAGCCTGCCTGGGAAGATGCACTGCCTCTGCAGAATTTCTTGCTTGTGCTTGATAGGTGGTTGCTCGTTAGTCAGCAAGCCCTGTTCTTTCCTCACTGTTGCACGGCCTGCCCTGGGTAGGGTTTCTGCCTAGCCTTTGTCAGACATCTGAAGCAATTCTGACTCTTTCCTAAATGTGAAGGAAGAAGGGTTTCCTTAAGTCAAGTATTCCCAGTGCCGGAGCCTGAGGGGTGCTCTAGTTCTCAAAAGACTTGTCAGTCACTTTTGTCTAAGGGGTCAGACTCAGGACCTTTCACAGCATCATTTAAAGGAATTGCCATTAGTCCAAAATTAAGGTATGCAGGTCCAGCAGAAGCCAGTCATTCCAAGGAAGGAAGGAAGGAAGCTTTTTTTGTGTGTCAATGGGTCCAAGATCACAGATATGTGGATCTGATTTCTAGACAGCTATCGCTCCCAGGTTATGAAAGTATTCCAAGTATTCAACAATCTGAAGGGATATCTAAACCTTTTCTTTTCTTTCTTTCTTTTTTTTTTTTTTTCTTTTGTGGTACCAGGGATCAAACTCATGACCTTACACTTGCCAGGCAGGCATTTATGCCACTGAGCTATAGCTCCAGCCCCACTGAGCCTTTTCTTTTGAGACTTTATATCCCTCAATAGTTAGAAAACTGAGAGTAAGGGTAGTATTATGAATGAATAGTTCCCAAGTGGGGCTGCAGATCGAACACCATCTACAGAGACTACAAGCTCTCTGTTTAAGCTGTCAGTTTCTTCTTAAAAACCCTATGGGAGAGCCATCTAAGTATATTGTTTTTCTTTTGAAATGGGATTTTTCTCACTCAAAGGCAAACAGGAACTGGTAATCTAGATGGAGCAAATAGAAAAGAAAGCACTTTTGATGTCTATAAGTGAGAACCAATTTGTGAGAGAAGAGTTTATATGGGTCTGCCACTAGACCACGGGTCAGAATTACATCCTCATCAGTGAAGCAGGTGCCTTGTTCCACCCTGTATTCTCCTGTGTCCAACAGTTGAGTCAAGAAGGCTCGGAGCCCATCTGAAGACTTTGCGATTTGCACCATATCTCTGGGGCTGACTGACTAATGAACTGTTGTGCCATTAGCATCTATCCCTCTTTGGAAAAGAAAACCAAGTTTGTATATTTACAGAAAACTTCTACTGATCACTGATGAAAGAGGGCTAAATTTTCCTCTTTGCCTTGAGTAAACTCTCTCACCCCTAACAATGATCATGTTTACTAATGCACCTTTTTATTCCCATGTAAGAGCAGTTATCATTTTAGATTTCATGTGCAAATGTCCCACCCTCTACTAGAATTCTTTCTTCTTCATTTGGGGTGCAGCAAGTGGCCAAGACAAATTGGACAGCTCACCACGACAGGTCAAAAGTAAGGCTCAAAGTTTGAAACCCATCTGCAAACCAACTAAGATCCTCTGAAATTCAACCTAACCATTTGTTGCATTGTTGGATATCTCCCACTGAAAACTGTGTCAGGACTCAAGCAGTTCCCTCTACCCCTGGGACCTCTCTCAGAGGCAGGATGGACTGTGAGCTGGAAGATTAAGACATTCCACATATGTCCTGCAGGGCTTCAAGCTGTCTGAAGAGCACAGGCAGGGAGGTGGGGCATGCTGGGGCTCTGGGGAACTGGCCTCTGACGTGCCACTTGAAGAGAGTGGGGTTGATTTACTGGTGTGAGGGGCCTTCACAGTGTGGTTGCTTTCATTAAACAAGTGGTACAGACCCACCTCCCCTTGAGAGACAAGTAGGCAGATGAAGACAGGATCATCAGTTGACATCAAATAATATCAACTTCTTCTTTGGAGGCCTCTATAAGTATATCTCTTGGGTCCTTACAGAAGGTTGGTTTCTGATAAAGGTGCATAAAAACCTAATCAGGAATTTCATACCACTTTTCTTGCTTGTTACAGAAAAGGTCAAACTGAAGGCTGGTATTGTAATTTAGGCTGCCCTTTTGTACCTATTTCTCACCATTTCCCAGGTCAAGCTAGACCCAATCAGTACTGCAGTAGAACATATCTTGGTTTTTCCTCAGATTGTTAGGGTGAAATTGTTTCCAGGTTTTAAGGGAATAGCTTAATTGTGAGGTCAGTGGGATCTGCAGGTGTCTCCCATGGCTAGTTCTGGAGCCTACAGGGAAAGAAAGAGAGAAGCTTAACTTTGGGGTCCTTCTGCCAGCATCTGCAGAAGGGCAGAGATGCATTGATGCCCAGGGCATCCCCATGGCACTCACATTACACTGTCAGGCATCTTTGGCTGAGTAAGAGCTTTTCCTTGCACCTCCTCCAGCCTGTGGCTTGCTGTAACCCGTCAAGTACCAGGACAGAGCCCGCAGACATCCGTCCAACTGCCTGAGCAACAGTACCCTTCCTGATGATCAGAGACTTTGGCAATTATATTTTAGGACAGTACAGACAGAAACCTATTTCTCAGCATTTAGGACAAAAAAAAAAAAAAAGAAACTTAGAAATCTCTGAGTATGAGGATGGGATCTGTTATTTACTGACGGAAATATTCCAGCTCTACTTTTGCATATTCACACCTAGCTGAGCTGAGCTTTGCTGGCTCTTCCCTTGGTTCTGCGCTGGCAATTTGTACATGTTTCTAAATGACCTGAATTTCTGTTAGAAAAAAACACAGAGAAAATGTAACCAGATTTAGAAGAGAAAAGAGGAGGTGTCTTGGTTACTTTTCTCTTGTTGCTGGGACAAAGTACTTGATGCCCAAAATTAAGGAAGGAAAAGTTTATTTCACTTATAGTTTGTGGAGGTTTCAGTCCATACTTGGCAGGTTACGAGGCAGACTGGCATATGGCAGAGGGCTACAGCTCATGGCGGCAGAACACAGCAAAACAACAAGCACACACAAGGGAGGAATAGCCGCAAGCAGCCTCTTCCTCTCCCTTACATATGCAAACTATCCACCCCAGGGCGGGTGCAGCTCTCACATCCATAATCAATCAAACTCTAAAAGCCTGCCCCATGACTGCATGAGGCTTTGGGGGGACACCCAGACACAAACCATAACAGGAGGAGATTGATACATTTCCCGAAAGCAGAGAGCTTAGCACCTATCTGTAAGGGTGAGATTTCCTGGTGTCCTTAAGGACAGTGGGGAAATCTGGTCAAAATAACTGCTGAAACAACATGGTCTATCCATGTGACCAAACCACATGGAGAACCAGCACAGCTGAAATAACTGTTGAAAGAGTACTGGGATAGCCCTTAGAAGTCAGCTAAAAACATGGCAGCCAAACACAGTAGAAAGATGGACAGGCGTGGCTCCCTGAGGTCTTCAGCAACAGGGCCCCACGAAAGTGATTCACTAAGGATTCCTAGAGATAAAGGCCATATAGGGGAAGGCACAGATAGGACTTTGAGCACAAAAAGGGGAGGCTGGGCTAGGATAAGTGGCAACTCAAGCAGGAGACCAAATTACTGACAGTTGTCCACCACAAAAGAATAGGAAAGTAGAAAAAATTATTGGAAAGAAAAAAATTGCAGGAGCCAAGAGGCACACTAAACACTAGGCACACAGACCCGGAACCTGCATGGGCCATTTCAAGACTGGATGAACAACAAACACCCGGCATCCCCCCTCCACTGGGAGCAGACAATACCATAGCATCCCGAACCCACTGGGGCATATGCATCTGGGGTGCGGCCTGATGAAAATGATGGGCATTGGCACCAGCTTACTCCAGCAGGACATGGTAGTTGAGCAGAAAGGTCTGCCCCCCCCCCCAAGGTGCTGCATAGCTCAGCTCATCGGAGTAGGAGAAGGAAGGCAGATACAGTAACATGCCCTTCTAGAAGTGCATGGGGACACCACTAACCCCCTACATACGTACACATGGTAGACACACTAAGGAAATGTTCAGGAGAATGGAGAAAATTTCCAAGCCCACAGCTTCCATTGTTTTTTTTTCACACTCTATCACCTTACTGCTCCCTCAGAGAGAGAGAGAGAGGGAGAGAGAGAGAGAGAGAGAGAGAGAAAGAGAGAGAGAGAGAGAGAGAGAGAGAGAGAAGGAAAACTGTGCTCAAATTAGCAAAACTGTTCACCAAAAAACATTACTGGCTAGTGGCATCCCATAAACTCTTTTGAGGGATTCTTCTCTGGTACCTGCTGTGCTGATCAAAGAATTGGACAAGATGGGGAAAAGGGAACAAGGATTTACATTTATTACAGGTAGGAAAATAAGTACCGTATTCTCTAGACTGTGAGAGAATGCCACTGACAGAAGCTCAGGGTGGCCACAAAATTAATGGCGGGATCCTTTGTACCCCCCTTCTCCATTCTGACATTGCATCTCAGCTATCCAAAACTTGCTTAAACTCACACCAGAAGAATTAAAAACAGCACTTTCCAATTAGCCCTAAGTGCAGGGTTTAAGAACCGTGTTCTGCACACATGTCTTGCTTCGCTGTTGACACATAATGTTTACTCATCCAGACAGCTTGCTTCACCCTAATCTCCTGCCTCATTTTATTAATTTTCTAAAACAAAGCTATGTTTCTTTGCTACTATAGCTTAACATTGTGCAAATGGATAATTTCATTGTTCATAAATTGAACATTGTAAGGCTGACAGCCACAAAGAACCCTCCAACTCCAAGACTTTGATAAGCCAATTAAATTTAGATTGTATCATTCAACTTGATTTTAGACATTGTTTTCTCCACATGAAATACTTTTTCTATATGACACCCTTTTCTCCATATGAAATAGATCTATTGTCTTGAAAATGATTTTCCAAAGGAGGAAGGGACCCAGATGCCACCTTTCATCCCTAACCTCAGCATCTGGCTGCCTACTCTGAAAGATTTCAGATCTGTTTCCATTTTGATATCCTTTTGGTTTTCTTGTTGAGAAAATATTAGGATCCTGGGTATAAGGAGAATGGAATTTTAATCATTTGGCCTAGTGGAAAGGTCCTGGGCCCTCACAACAATGCAATGAGTGATTGGATTAGTTATGAACTTAGTAAATCAGTACCCTAATGTCCTTGGAAGTGAATCATCAATAAACCGAACTAGTATGTTTGGAATTGTTTTAAGTCTATAGCTATACCACCCTGTGATTCACCAGTGATCAGGAGTGCCACTTAGCCAATCAAGTTTAGCCAGGTTTAGTTTAGTATGTACTTGTAGGTTTAAACACTGGGAAGTGAGAAGCGCTGATAATTTTTTTTCAAGATAGTTGTAGGATAGCAATGGAAAAGCAAAGGTGATACATAAGAAGTCCTGGCAAATGAGCTCTACAGTAAAAACAGAATGACACTTAAATTGTAGTATATATTTTATGCTTACAGACCAATTTCAGATGAGATCAGACACACTCAGTGTAAGAGAGAATTCCCAACCTCCTGACTCCCTCTGCTGCCCTGGGCTTGGTTCTCATGCTTTATGTGTGTAGGGGAGGGAAGTACTCTCACTAACATGTGAGCTGCTGGATGGTAAGCACAAGTATAAACCTGTGAGTTTCATAAGTATGTTGCAGACAGAGAGACACAGAACCCTTTAGAGTGGATTGTGAGTTAAACTCAGCCTTGTCTGGTTGCTAGGAAGGACTGCCTAGGTGACTAGGTAGACAGCACAAATATTTTGGGGACTTATTTCCTCTAGGGCACAGATCAAGACTTTTCCAAGCCATTTCTTTCCTGTATCTATCTCTGCAGGTGATGTCTTTTTAAGGCTGGGAAATGCTTCAAACCTTTGATTTTTTTTCTCCCCTCACACTCTTTCAAAGAATGGGAAAGCAGTTTTTTAAGTCTTTTGTTATTGGTTTAATTCTGCTAGCGATTCTTCCTTTTTAAACATTACTTAATAGCTGGAATCAATAGCAGTTTGTGCTTTTGGAAACACAGGCTGGAGTTAGGGACATGCATTGGTAAGGATTACTAAGTAGGCACAAATACAAAGGTATGGTCAACTTTAATATCAAAGGATATGTCAATATTTATAAAGGATTTCTATAATTTGTTACTTGCTGGGAGAAATGAGTATCTTTGTCAGAATCATAATAAGTTCCTGCAGGCTGATGAGTTACTGATTTGTTAGAATGAAATCACATTGATTATTTATCTCTGAAATTTTAATAATTTTAGATTAATTTTATGACATATTAAGCATTTTTAGAGCACTGAAAATACACCAAATACAGAGATAGTTCTGATCTTAGCTGTTTGATTTCCTCTACCTAGACTTAAAGTTGGCTTCTTTTTAACTCAGAAATTTCTGGTTCATGATCAAAATCTTTCACATGTCAGACATGAACTCCACTACTCTTTCTTCTTCTATAGCATGTGCCTTAAAACTTGTTCCTAAAAGACTTGATTTATTGGTCTGTAAGCATAAAGAAGTGTGGTAGCATGAAAGGAGAGATTTATACATCTTCTTTTCCTAGAACATTCTTTCATTTTATCAGCACCAGTTACTCAGATAGCTCTTTGACAAGGAACTTGAAGGAATGTAACACTAGTGGAGTAGAAGATACTACATGTAACGACAACAATAATAATAATAATAATAATTAATAGAAAAGATTGAAGTTACATGCATACTTACTGCAACTGTAGAGGTTCACTTCAAAATAAAAGCACATTGATATTTGGAAGATGACTTAAACTATTTACATTTTATCTGTTGGGGAAAATTCATCATGCAAAAAAGGAAGGTAAAGAGGATACATAAACTGGTGAGCGAGAGGTTCAGATTGCCGTGGGATTTTCTCCTGTAGGGGGTTCCTTTAGCACAACAGGTGGCCAAGGGGAATTTCATCCCATTATCTTACAAGTGCAAGAAGCACTGCATTTGAGCCCCCTAGGGTGCTCTTGGCAGGCCTCCCGCTATTCCCCTGTTATTTTTGTAAGCATTACTGCCTAAGATGCTATTATTCTGGTTTACAACATTTGATCACTGCTGTGAATTTTAGGTTGTAGAAAAAATGTACTTTAAAAAGAAAACAAGTAAGAGGGTCCAACAGCCCTCACATCTACTTGCTTTTGGACAAGCTGTGCCAAATGCTGCACTTTTGAAGGTCATTAACTCTTTCGGAATTTCCATGTCTATGATTGTTAATTGCTGATTATCGAGTTCCTGGTGTCTACACTGAGAGCCTATTTCCTTTTCTTCCATATGGGAATGTTAACAGTTTCAGGGATGTAGGTCTCCACTGTCTGCCCTGTGGAAACTGGAAACTGACAAACAAAATGCTTACTCATGAATATTCATTGATGGTAAAAGTTTGGCAACTGAGGCAGAAGAAGGGCTGTATGAAGAACAACTTTTTAATCTGGAGTAGCGATGCCTCCCATTTTGATATAGGAGAAATGTAAGTCCCAACCTGCTAGATAGCAGACGTGCACATTTATATCTCCTGAAATCTAAGAGTGAATTCTAAGAAACAGTGGAAGTCAAAAGTAGGAAAGATGTATTGAAAACTAGCTCCTGTGAGACAGGAGGGGAGTCCCAAAAGTGGGGTATCACTGAGGCCCTTTGTTAGTGGTGAATTTAGACAGCAAAGTCACAAGTTGGGTACAATGTGGGCCAAACTATAATTACCCTACAGGACTACAAGTATAGCTGTTTAGCTAATATTGATCCAATAGGGAAGTGGGTCAGGAGCCAAAAGTACATGGCAAGAACAGCATATTGGGGAAAAGATGGGTCAGGATGCTCTGACCACCCTCCTGAGTGACTGATGTCTAGCTGGACTTCCTGGATCAGGTGGAGCTCCAGTATAACTCTTCCGAAAGAGTTAATGACCTTCAAAAGTGCCGTATTTGGCAAAGCTTGTCCAAAAGCTACAGTATAACTCCAGCATCTCTTTGGGAGGTGTGCAGGCCTGGCTACTGCACCTTTATCTTGAGACCTGGTTTCTCTAGATGGGACCCAGCCCCAATTCTGTTGTCTGCAATTTTCACTGAATTCCTTGACAGCCCAGCCCCTCTCTGACTAGATATTAATTTTTATCTAACTTAGCTGCTTATAATAATTTCCCTGATATGTGGCTGATGCAGTGTTTCTCATCTGCCAAAACATCCCTGAGTCCTTCCACGCGAAGCTCTCACATCAGCCATTGCCCCCGACTGCAGCGTGGGTATCACTTTACTTACCGTAAAGTGTTCCACTGGTGGTACATATCTACTTGTCGTACCTGAATGATGCTGAGATCAAGGCAGGGAAGGAGTGTATCAACCTCGCTGATTATTCTGTTGCCATCACCTAACGGAGCACCCAGCACAGGTGGCATTCAATTAATTTTTGCTGTACCAATGAGTAATGGAATTGCTTTTGTTAACATGATTGTCTTTGTTATGTACCTTTGTAATAGAGCAACCAGCTCTACAAGAAAAATGAGTTTTCCACAATGCACAGCATAACAGGTTCAAAGAGTAGATCAAACTTGGCACACAAGCATTGAAAATTCCACCTGTGAAATTAAAGTCGTCTCTTTCATTCAATGGCAAATATGATTGCAATGCTAACCAAGTTCAACAAAGATTTTATTAATCATGACATTCACTGAGAGAGCAAGTCTTTGCTGAAACCAAAGCAAATAAATCGTCAGCATAGCTAATAAGGTCATTATGTTGCTAATACCAAAACCCTGGAAATGTGTCTTAAAGCTCCATATTATTTGTAACGTTCTTAAGTAACTGCTTTATAAATGAATGGTCACCTGTGACTAGCTATCTTAGGGTGTCTCCCCTTTCCTTTCTGGAAATACAAACTGAATTCTCTTGTGTTTCCTTACCTTTCCCTATAGAACTCAAATCTGCTCTGTACCTTATACATCGGTGTATGTGGACTTGCTGAAGGGGAACAATCTAATCTGTTGCTGTCAGAAAGGGGTGCTACGTACAATCACACATCCAGGTCAGTAGATCATCTGTTATTTTAAGTGTTATTTAAATTGTCTGCCTAGGGAAGATCATTTTATGCTGACTCTCCATTTCCCCAAAATTTAATATCCCTCACTGTCACCGGTGGTGAGAAAGCAAACATGGAAGAAGTGGTCAGAAAGGAAAAGACAAAAATTTCTACCAGTTGTACAAAAAAGTCTAATGTGGTTGTTCTCAGTGTGAGATCCCAGAGCAGCAGCAGCAGCCTCAGCAGGGCACTTGACAGAAATGCAAGTCACTGGGCCCCTCTCCAAGTCTACTAAATCAGAAATTCTGGGGGTGGTGCCCATCTATCTTTAGTTTAACAAACCACCCAGGCAATTCATATGCATAATAAGGCTTGAGAACATTTTATCTAAGAGAATAAGTAAGTAGAATGATACTTTATTTAAAACTATATGCAATGCATCAATTGATCTAGCCGTATAGTTCCGGAAGATTCTGTTAAAATCAGAATTTAGTGGAAGCACAAATTTATTAATGACCCTTCTATAAGAAAGTACCATAGTACAGAAAGATGTGATACTTTCCTTCACTCGTCACAAGGATCACCTCTGACACTTCTGTAACAAGACAGGTTTTAAAAGATAAAAGCATGACAGATTTACTCAATCAAGACCCCACAGCATCCGCGTCAGTACTGCTATGACTTGAAAACACACGCATATACACAAACAGAGCACAAAGTGGTACCGACACAGGAAACTCCTGACCTGCTAGATATCTGGGACAAGCTCATGTTCTCTAAAGTCGAAGAATGAATCTTAGGAACAATGGAGATTAAGAGCAGAATGTATTTATTGAGAGAAAGAAAGCTAATGTCCAAGAGAGACCCAGAAGGGGACTTGAAGGGGTTGCCAGGGAACTTGTCCTTTCCAGGGATTTTTATGTAGCAAATCTGTGACGCAAAGTGGGTCCAAGGTGGGAAACATGGGAAATGGCAAGGCGGGCATGAGGGGGTACAAAACTGTGGTCAGCCAATGAGATTATAATTGCTCAAATAAAATTGATCAAATCAGATCAAATGGGGAAGCAAGTCACGTAGTGGGCAAGAATACAGAACAGGGGCTTTCCCTGTAGGGGGTTGGGTTAGTGACTCTTCCTGGCTTTTTCAAGGTGATGGCTGCCTATTTAGAATATCAATCCCTGATGTTTATCCTTGGGGAGGTATGTGGGTGCATTTGTTTTATCTTTTGTCTTGAGGTCTGGCCCACAGCAGAGATGCCTGTCTCTCCCACAGTTGCAAGACATCTCCTTTTCTGTACTGCCTCTTCTAGGGCTCAGGCCTGTCTGACTGCCTACAATATTTCTATCTAACTCAGCTGCCTACAGCAACGTGAATTTATCAGAAATCCATTTATATTATATCATAAATGTCATATTATATTTTTATAAATTGTTATAAGCTGTGACAATAAATCCAATATGATTTGGCACAAGAGTAGTCAAATTAACTAATAGAGAAAACATCTATGAACAAACCCCATTTTATAGACAGTTCAAATAATAAGTATAAGGTCGTGAAAATCATTAGAATGGACAGGGGGAAGAAATGATTTGATAAACAGAATTTGGAAATACATTAACTTTATAACAGTTAAATGAAACTAAAAAGCTATCTCACACCATCAACAAAGTCATTGCCAGGTAGACTGAGGCTTTCTTTAAGATTAAATTTTTTTAATTTGTTAAAATAAAATTTTTTTCTAATTTTGGAGTACAGAGGAAAATAATTTTAAATAAGTTTTCAACTGGGAGCCCTGTAAACCAATATATTAAGAAGAGAAAAATAGAAATGTACGATATGTATACCTCATAGACAATGTATACCTCATAGACACATTCAGGGTAAACATTAACTCCAAAAGAAGGCTCTGAATTTAAACTTAAATACCATTATAGGCTAAAAAGAAGCATCTTTTCTTCCCATCTTAGTTTCATCCTGGAGGTCACTCTATCAAAAGATTAATAATAGAAAACCATAAAAAATATTTAATATAAGTTTTATAAGATAGGCGCCTTCAGGAATGAAGACCCAAAAATAACTAAATCTGTCTGTTTATGCTTAGGAGTGACAGAGTGGACTGTCACAGGGAAATATGAATGCAGGACAAAAGAGAACGATCTCATGATAACCAAGTGGGAAGCTGAGATTAGGCTTATTTGTCAGATTCTCTCTTTTTATTTCCATATGTCTTCCCGCCTTTCCTTTGGGCACAGGGCAGGTATTTCTCCAACAGAAGTCTTATTATCTTCTTCAGGGGAGGCGGGTGAGGGGAAGGGCAGAGTAGTTTCACTGATCTCCTCTTTGGTCAAAAGCCAAGCCAAGGTACATACGGTATGTACCTTGGAGGGGGATAACCTGAGTATCACAGTCAATATGAGAAGGAAAAGAGAACATAGGACACTTAGGAGAGGGTAAACATGTTTAAGAAAAATGAACGGACTACTGGAAAATTAGGCGGGAGATAGGATAGTTTGTGACAAGCTTTGTCTGGATGTGAGGTCAACATTTAGTTTTCACTCCTGCAGTGAGATTTATGACAACTGAGTTCCTTGCAAAGGGACCGTCTTCAGGCAGATAAAAGGAGTGAGAAAAACCTTTCTCCTTACATTTTTTTTAAGTGCCTTTAGCTCAAAATGACACACTAAAGCGTCATTTGGAGGTAATATATATTAGTTTCTTTTAGCAATAAGAAAATTTTACAACACAAAAGTCCTTCATAAAAATGTTCTGAAATGATATCAATGTAAATTAAGAAATTCTGCTAACAAAAAGGCACCTTGTAGAAGGGAAAGAGCCACACAAAATGAAGATATTTATAGCACACATAATTGACAAAATATTGATATAAAGATCATAAAAAGGATTCCTACAAATCCCTTTAAAATAGTTTCATTCCTATAAAGTGGGCTAAAATTAAGAAGTTTTGACATTACTGTGTGCATTATGTATGAGTACCATGATGCAACAACAAAAATATTTACTCCAAAATTGATTGCAATTAATAAAACTCGCAACAACGTAAGTGCCCATTGACAGGAAGATTAACAATTACATTGCAGTAGAGCAATACAATTAAACGCTACCATACCAAAGAACACAAATTATTTTAATAGCAAAGTTGAGTGAAGAGAAGAGCCTCAAAGATTGTAACAGTATAAAACTTTTTATGAAACTCAGAAGCAAAGAAGATTAGCGGGATGTCCCTCAGGCACAGGAAGATGTGCAAGAGAAAAAGGAACTTAAAATTTAGGACAGTGGTGCTCTGTGGAGGAAGTTAGGGTACAGTGTAGCGAAAGGGCAGAGGATTCATGTGTGTTATTGATTTTGTTTTAGAGATTGATTTGAATGTTCATTATATTACTATATTATTTAACAATTGATGGGAACATTTAATACTAAAATATCATCGCATAATGAAAATAATAATCACATAATGAACTAAAGCTCATGATTCATTTTATATACATGAAGTGCTTAAAAGAAAAAAAATAGGAAGGAAGAAGGGACAAAGGAAGAAAGGAGGGAGGTAGAGAAGATGTGTGGGTTAGATTTTCATCAGTATAATAAATGCTTTAGATAATCCATCAGCTTATAAGGAGTAATGGTTCACTCTGGCTGACAGTTTTAGAGGTTTGCTCCATAGTTGGTTAGTCGCCACTGTCAGAAGCCAGCCTGGGAATTCTCACCATCAAAAGACATGTAAAATTACAAGCAAAGAATTCAGTGCTCATTAATACTTAGTAAAACCGGAAGTTCTATCCTACTAAGAATTTATTTACTTTTGCATTGTATATGAGACAAATGTATAAAATATTTTTATGGGATCACATGAAATATACTCTATGGAGTATGTTTGAGATCACAAAACTGTAACAGCATTATAAACTACAAGGACATCTATATATAAAAACATATATATATATACACACACATATATATATGCCCAGCTGTATACATCCTTAATATCAACAATAATTTAATTAATCATGATAAAGAAAAATTAAAATGCCCTTCAATTTCTGATCAATAGGTAGTACTATAAATCATACAAAGTTCCAAGGAGTATGCAGCTGAACATTTAAAGAGAATATTATAAACCTGTGCTAAAGAGTTAATAAAAACTTTATGGTTTTAAAATTTTTGTTTATGATATATCTGACCTATTTAAAACCCGCAGTTCAGCTTATTATCATTTTAAATAAATATTTACTTGTTTACCTAACTTTATAGGTATTATGCAGGTATTATAGGTATTTATGGGCATTATTTTGAAATGAAAACTCTCAAATGTACGAGCATTAAGCATTCCAAACCCCAGGGAAGCTCCTGCAGACCCTCTAGACCTCAGGCGGCATAAGCCCTGCTTCTTCTCCTCCCAGCCCGAAACCCCTTTGTCTTTGCCCCGCCCTGCCCCGCTTGGCTCAGGTGGGCTGGAGGCGGCCCAAACCAATGCCTGGGAAATGTTAGAGAAGGAGAAATAAACAAGAAGAAATTGGATGGGACTCAGAAACAAACGTGGTCCAGCATTTCCCACAAAGCATATCAGTGTCCTCACTTATTTCATTACATACTTAAAGGGAACTTGACTACGTCACCCCAAGTGTGCCTTACTGACATAAAAGTTATTTTTGAGCTGGTGACAATTGGGAAGCTGCAGAGAAAGAGCTCTCTGTTACCTCATCCACCTCTTATAGTCTCATTTACAAAATAGGGTTCTAGACCCATTCCCGTGGATAGACAGCGCCAAAGGAATCAGCAAACAAGTTTTACTGCTTAACTGGTTCTTATATATTTATCTTCCAAGCGCTAAGAAGCACAAAAGTGCCTTCCTTTGTCCTGTCCCGTCTCTATGGATGTGTTACTCTTTGGAAGATGCTCTATGCAAGAAGTTTTAAGTCACCACTTGGAATCACTTTCAGTTGATGTTTCTGCCCTGTGATGTGTACAGCACACATTAACGTTTTCATCCCTTCTTGATCTGTCTTTTGTTACAGTATTCTTCTAAAGACCTCACGAAATTTGAAGAAAAAAATATTTTCCCATCAGTGCAGCACAGTATTTTGTGCATTCCATGCTTTGTGATGAAAATCTGGGGCTGAGGGTGCCCCGTGGCGGTACAACCAGTCCTTACTACGCATTAGGCCCTGGGTTTAATCTCCAGTCCCCTTAAAAACAATTAAAGAAAACATGAAAACCTAAACACACTTTCCCATAGGAGTGTTATTAAATACGATGTCTGTATATATTCCACATTTATTTTCCTTCATATATACATTCTGGATATAAACTGTATTACATTTTTTGAGAGTATTTCCCTAGTAACTCAAGCATTATGTATCACTTTGTATTGAAAAAACAAATTCAAAATGCAGATAAAAAAATCTACAGAACACTTTTTGAGGTAAAACTTTTCAGGGTCTGAGGATGTAACTAGGAAGAGAATTTTTTTTTTCCTTTGGTACCAGGGATCCAACTCATGACTTTGCACTTGCCAGGCAGGTGCTTATGCCACTGAGCTATGTCCCCAGCCCTGAGGATGTAACTAAAAGGTAAAGTGCTCTCCTATGACATGTGAAGCTTTGGGTTCAATCCTGAGAAAATGTCTTAGAAATTGTCATGAAAAAAATTTTTCCTCATTTAAAAGCTAAGTGTATTATTGAGCTTTTCATCTTTTATCTGCATGTTCATGTCAGGAATGCAGAAATACAAATGCAACATGCGTCCCAGGGAGAAACTGAGAGGTAAGTGAAACAACTAAGAACTAAGAATCTAAAACCTGGTTCTATTTTTTTGGAGTGCTCAAGACTCCCATATGTATATATGAATGAAATTTTAGGAAGAACAAATAATATTTTGTTTGATATCATACCCAGTTTTTAAAAAATATAAAAAGATCACTGGTCGCTAAAATTTAACCTGTGAATTTTCTTTTTTCTCTAA
Source organism: Chinchilla lanigera (assembly GCF_000276665.1). Taxonomy (NCBI): domain Eukaryota; kingdom Metazoa; phylum Chordata; class Mammalia; order Rodentia; family Chinchillidae; genus Chinchilla; species Chinchilla lanigera. The sequence goes on along the minus strand of NW_004955427.1, from coordinate 4,166,487 downwards.
CAGACCCTGAAAGTGTCTACATGATCTCTAACATTCACTTGGGTGTCCACAATCTCTAATTTTGTGACCAAGAAAGACTCATGGAACACATATGTATATATTATAATATTGTATATACTATATATTGAATATTGTA